>NC_092188.1:12706703-13027953 GCF_043641665.1 Enoplosus armatus
TTTAAGTCAACACAGAGGAGAAGTCCTTGAAGTGTGCAGAAAAAAAACGCAAATTTAAAAATCTACAATTCCTAGACAACTGTGCAAACCCCCATCTGCTGATGAAGATCATGTGATATGATGGTATAAGGACTCATTTTGGGTGAAACATTTAATATTTTCTTGTGTTGTGGAAAATAAGTGCAGCTACATCAGCTCTACCATGGGAACAGATTGAGTTCTCCATTGCTGTTTTCTGGTCTCCCTCTTTCTTCCCCTAAACCCATTGACCACCCCTGGTCACCTCGCCCGCCTCTCTTCAGCCTCAGAGATAGACAGATCAATTTTGTCTGAAACTCAGCTCTCCGCATGTCTTTTTGAGTACCTTCATAGCTCCTCTTCCCCATCCTGTCATCCCGCTACCGTTCCCAGAGTACCCCATTGTAATCCCTCTCTGTCTCTCTGACTCTCATTCGCTCACTCTGCTTATTTTTCACTTTCTTTCTCTCTCTTTCAGTGTACAGCCTCTGCTAGCCTTAGGGTGTGTGTGTGTGTGTGTGTGTGTGTGTGTGTGTGTGTGTGTGTTAAAGCGAGAGAGAGAGAGAGAGAGAGAGAGAGAGAGCACTGCAAGAGATTTTCTAAATCCCAGGTAAGAGCAGAGCTTTTCTGCGGGAGAATTTCATTTCAACACCTCTCATCTTGCACAGAGAGCAGGAGGATAGGAGTCTCCCAGTTATGAATCCAATAACCATTGTGTGTGTGTTTGTGTGTTTGTGTGTGTGTGTGTGTGTGTGTGTGTGTGTGTGTGTGGGGGGGGGCTAGACTGGCCTGTTTATAGGATTGGAGGTTACTCCCATAAACTCAAACTGAAGGTCAACGAGAAAAAGAAAGAGAGAGAAAGACAGAGACAGGTATGGAGAAAGAAAAAGAGGGGTGTGTGTGGCTTTTGCATGAACGTGTGTGTGTGTGTGTGTGTGTGTGTGTGTGGATGACGGGTCAAAGAGTGAGTGTGGGGGTGGGGTGCAAAGTCAAGGTGGCATCATGACACACAAGCGCATACTCACTGTCTATATGTTAATAGGCTTGTATTGATATAAGAAAGCATTCTCTTACACACACATTTATATACGCACACACAATGCACGCTGTAGCTGAGTGGGAAAGAGTGTATTGAGTTAGAGCGCTGAGGTCAGCTCTAAATCATTACAGGTCACCATGGTGGGCCTGGCTACCAGATTAGATTAAAGTCTAGCTGATAGACCCAGCCAAGCACATTAAAACACACACACACACACACACACACACACACACACGCATGGTATAAACACAAAAGTGGATACCCCGGCACATTAATCACAGCAAGCCTGGATGTAATGTGCTGTGATGTAGCTTTGGTTCCTTGTACAGAAAGCGAGGCAGCTTCCTGACCCCTGAACAGTAAACAGCCATACAACAGATAAAAGCAGCAGCAGTCCCAGTGGAGCAGACTGTTGGGAAACCAGCCTATTAGGAAGTTGAAGAGACTGATTAGATTAAAGCAGCCAGAGACGGGTCACTGTACTGGTCCTCTGGCTCCAGAAGCTCTCACTACCAGGACAACACACACCAGGGCTGAGCCACTCGCCTGTGCTTCATTCTCTGGGAAAATACAACTCTTTTGTTGAGATTAAAAGGTGTTTGAGTGTTTGTGCGTGTGCAGTTGGATGGAAGAAAGGATGAAATGAATAGAGGAGCAGCTGCTGTTTATGTGCATGGCATCTCTGCTTTCAAGCACAAGAACAACACCATAAAGCTCCTTTGGTGGGCCATACGTTACTGCAAGCAAAGACGGGCCCTATATCTGCATCGCTCGCACTTCTCTGTCTGTTTAAAAAGAACAATAGAGAGAAAGATGGAAGATGTCCTCTTCCCCTGTCTTCCCCCTCTCTATCTCTTTCTGACCCAGTCGCACGCCTTTCTCTCTCTGTTAGGTGATGTATGTCTGACCTTCAGTGGTGAATTTGCCATTTGCTGCCAAGTAGATCTTTAACTGCTTCCATGATTCACATGACCTCACTTCCTCTGACCCTGCTAGGCACTGCTCGGCGTGGCTGGCAGCCAAGAGCAGAGGGGCACCGAGCCAGGCCAGATAAGGGCTCCTCCAAATCAGCTTGGACCGCTATGATAGCTCTCCCTCCCTTCTATCTCCTCTCCTCTCCTCTCCACTCCTCTCCACTCCTCTCCTCTCCTCTCCTCTCCTCTCACCTCCTCTCACCTCCTCTCACCTCCTCTCCTCTCCTCTCCTCTCCTCTCACCTCCTCTCACCTCCTCTCACCTCCTCTCCTCTCCTCTCACCTCCTCTCACCTCCTTTCCTCCACAATTATTGATGTAAGGTGGTGGAGACTCTGCTCTTTCTACACACCATATTTAATCTTAACTGTCATTGCTTTGAAGTACAATAACTGTAGATGAGAGGACTCTTGAGTGTTCTCCTGTGTTTGACTAAAATTGGCTGAGCACAGTGTGTTTCCCATTGTCCTCTGGGAGGAACCAGAGACCCCATCAACAGACCTTATCTATTATTTACACAGCACCGCTGATATACCAATAAATAAGCTAACTGCCATCCCAAACAACTTTCCACTGTCACAAACAAGAGAAACCTATTCATATCCTTTCTGGCAGCCAGGCACAGCGGTATCTTTTGATCCAGTGAACAGCATTTTGAAAAATGCTTCACAATGACAAACAAGTATGGGGTTGATGAGAGCAGTAAGTTCATGGCACACATGCAGTCGCTTAAAAACACAAAAGAACAGAAGGAGAGAAACAGACGAAACAGGCCAGGAAACTGGTGGACGCATGTCCAAGCACACATTTGAGACTGATGCCTTTCATTCTGGACAGGGTGTTGTGTATTCCTGTATTGGTGCAAACTCTGAGGGCCATTACTTTCACCTGCAGCACAATATATGCTGATTAGCTTCCAGGGAGCAAGCCAAGGGAAGGCAGAGGGCTGCAGAGGGGGCAGGTGGGGAGATTTTGAGATATGTGAAATGAATTCCTGTCGAAGTGCATTAAAACTACCTCTTGAATCTCTTCTCCACCGGGATGTGGCAGAGGGAGTTTGAGCAAATGCATGCAAATACAGATACAAACACACAGACAAACTAAGAGAGAAATATACACAGACTTGTAAATACACACTTTCTCCGCATATGTATGAGGGAGAGTTGCAGTCTCATTAATAGTGTTAGCGCAGCAGCGCACCTTAATGATCCCTATCTTTCTCTGTACATCTGCCTCTGACACCATTTCAGTTTAACTGCAGGGCCAGCAAGGTTCACATCAGGACAGAGAACAGCTCGTGCACTGTCCATATATCAAAGACACATCAGACCACTTTACCAGAGGGTGACTAATTGACCACCGCCCAGGAGATCAAGTCCATATCCAAAGGCAGGTTGTCAGCTCTGGCAGGCCCAAGTCTGGCCCTCGTCCCATATTTTACCCTCCGCTCCTCTCTGCTTTATGCTGAACAGAGTCATATTAAGAGCTGAGGCGGCTCCACTCCTATACTTCTGGGTTCTGTCTCAATGGACCCTTCTGACCAGATTTGACCAGCTTCTCATTTCCTACCCCCCCCCCCCTATGCAGTGAGTCTGCACCCACACTGCTCAACCATGAAACCATAACTAAATATAAATCATCCCTTCTCTTACTCTATCTATCTGATAGCCCCTCCACAATCTCTCATTTGTTCTCTTTATTTTTCCCTCTCTCTCTCCCTCTCTCTCCCTCTCTCTCTCTCTCTCTCTCTCTCTCTCTCTCTTTCTCCCTGTGTCTTTCATACTCTCTCTTTCTTGCTCTCCACCTTACACAAACACAACTCTAATAAATTGTGGCACTGGTAATTACATAGAACCCACCGGTAAATTTCACTTCCATTTACATTTAGATTACAGAATATTTCATTCCTATCAATCTGCAGTGCAAGACCAGTGTGTGCATGGCTTCGTCCATATGCAGACACAACTGTTCATGGCATTTTTATATTCTCACTGGTGCGTGCACACACACACAGGAACAAGCACAGGGGTGAGCACACATATGCCCACAATGCAAGCACACACACACACATGGAGGTGAGTAAACATACACACATGCACGGCACGCACTCATGCTCGCACACGCAGACACACTGAGCAATAAATCTCAATGTTCACCAGCACACATGGACAAATGCACGTATTAGGGCAGTAAATCCTAATTTCGCTTCCCCCATATTTATAGGTGCAAACATATGTGCACACATACATGGAGCCACTCATAGCTGATGGTATCTTAGAGTGAAATGATAGCTCAGGTATGTTGTGTTCATATATTGAATACTGTTTTGAAAACAAGGCCCGATTTACCTTGAACTGTACAATATTTGCCTGATGAAAGACTTCTCCCTCACCCACCCTCTCTTTTTGAAAGAGTATTTATCTGCGTCCACACTTTTATCACATTCTTTGCACACTACTTTCACAGGAATGCCACAGTGAGTGTCTGGAGGAAACACACTCCTGTCCCACACACACGTTTATTTTCTCACACACAAACTTACCCACTTCTGGATCATAATACATTCAGATGCAATCTCATCCACTGCACATAAAAGACAGCAATATGCGCCCAAACCCTAACTGTAATATTTCAACGGTTTATAAGGAGAGATGAGAGGGAAAAAGAGCCAGAGGCAGCAACTGGGGAAAACAGATACCACCGAGATTTTGCCTTCTCTCTTTTTCTTTCTGCCTGTCTCCCCGTCTGTCTCTCGTTCTGAATCTCCCACCCACCCACTCTCCTCCTCTCAGTATTACTGCATCATTTCCAACAGTAATGAGTGCACCAGGAGCAGGGAGATAGCAAGGGAGCAGGGAGGTACTTCGGGGAATTAGAGTGTTTAAAATATACACAGCGGTTTTCCTCTTGTGAATGATCAGTGCAAATAGTCTCCCTCCTCTCCGCACACACACCATGTATAACCTGAAGGTACACTGCATCACACACCTGTATACTGTGTGCTTCCTTATTCCTGACATTATTAGAACATTATTAACAAATACGAAGGGGCTCATTTTTTCAACCACTATCTGGGAGCCTTAAGTGTTTGTGCCATTGTTTTTTGCATTACCTGATTTTTCAGGATTCACTCATTACTGCTGCTCCCTCGGTCTCAGTGGCACTCCAGGACACAGAAAATACATTACCTAGCAGTGCTTAAGCGTATGAGACATTAACTAAAGCTTTTGCCAGAAGATGGTATGGAGGTAATTTCCTGCGTAAAATTGGTTTCTTTTTTCTTGGGAGGGGAAAGTGTATTCCCAGGCGGTAAAGTGGCTCAGAGAAGACATAAAGACAATTTTCCCGTCATGGACACAGGACGCTTGCGAGTGTCTGTAGGTGTTCATGTATGTATGTGTAGGTGTCCGGGTGTGGACATGAGTGCACTGATGTTCTCTCCACCCAGACAGGTTTACTGTCATTAGGGAGTTGTGCTGATATGATCTGCTGAGGTTCGGGCCAGAGGTTGGAAGAGGAAATTGGAGCGACGGGGTGGTGTTCGAGTTTAGACTACCGAGCAGCGGGAAACCAACAGACTGATAATGCTTGCCATTGGGACAGATCAGCATCAGTACAGTGTAAACAGCCACACATTCATACACACGTACAAACACACACTGTTGACCCTCAGGGTTACAATGAACTGGCAAAAGATCCTGGACAGTTTAGCAGAAAGCAAATCACTGGAGGGAGTGGAGTCCGGATGAGCAGAGGAAGACTGCTGTACTCATGTAGGAGCATGCAGGCCTACAGACTTATACCTGATCAGCTTAACAGGGCTGTAGTCAGCATTTTAGAAATACTGAAATCACCAGTCCAAGTACCTCCTCCCCCAGGAAACCTTGACCAGACACTCAAATTTAAGTCTCAACTATTTTTTTTTAATTGTTTGGACTATTTTTTCAGTGAACTTTTCACTTATATTGTCTGTAAACTTTATTTCCCAACATGAAGGTCTCTGTCCTGTGAAAACCATGTATCGCAAACTTTTCACGAGCTAAGAAAAACAGTCTGTTTTCAGCTTTGTGACGATGCATTTTCTCCGATAAATCAATGGGCTTCTAAATGGCTCGGGGATGGAGATGCATGGTGTTCACTGGACAACAACCCTGCACAGTGTCAGGAATACATTTCTGGTAGGAACATTTATTTATACAGGTACTAAATTAAATGCATTTAGTAAAACATACTGGAATCAGCCTGTTAAATATCTACCAATGCAGAATGTAAAGGTTCCTAATACTCACAAAATTCCCAGAACAATACCAATGACAAGACCACTGTGTCCTCAATAGTAGCTACAGTCCTGCAAGCAGGCATGAAAACATATTAATACAAAATATTATACAGGTAGAAACTATTATTTCTTAAAGACTTCCTCTTTTAAATCCATACCAATCACAAAGAGATAATACAAATCTGATGATTTAATTATAAAGCTTTCACTAAGATGTGATAGTGCAAGATGCCTGTAACTTAATATCTGCCCACATTGCTTGTTTTGCTCTGCTAAAACAGAGGTGGGTTGTTGAGTTCACTTCAGAAGAACCCAAACACTCCTCTGGAAACACTCTGATGCATGTTTTCTCTCTAAACATATATATGTTTCTCTCTGTCTCACAACATCACACACAGCCATAGTACACAGTACACTCGACCGACCATTACAGCAGAGGGGAAATCCATCACAGGAGAACGCCTGTCCACGGTCTCCTGAGAAACAGAGAGGGTCACCACACTAGTTTAAACAAAAATCTTAATACAAGCGTGGTGTCTGCTCACAAACGTATATGTATGTGCGTTGTGTATCATAGAGGAGGGCATGAGTCCATTCATAGGCCCATATATGAGGAGTATGGTATAGACAGACGGATCCATGCTTCATTCTTTCTGTGTTTACTGTAACTGGGAGCTGCAGAGTCCCCAAGGAGCAAACCTCTCATGTACGAGGGCATGCAGATAAAAACAGCTCCATCATACACTCTCTCTCAGTTACAACAGATCAAAACCAAAATGCAACATTGCTTTGAATAACATAGCTCTGAAGCTAGTTCATGTGGTGATGCAGGCGTCTACAAAGGGGGCATGGTTTGAGAGGGCTTAGAAGTGGCAGGGACCTGGCCTCGAGGACTGGACAGAAACTTGGCAAAATGTAGGAAAATGCTGTAGAATGAGAGAACGAGTAGGTTGCAGAGGTGCAACAGTTTGATGAAGAGTAGGAGGTTGTCGAGAATAATACGTTTGCAAAAGTACAAGGATCAGACATGTTTGTATAAGAAGTGTTTGGAGGTTCAATTGCCTCAGAAGCAGTAATAGAGGGGGGGGGGGGGGGGGGGGGGGGTTGCAAGGTGTCCTTTGAGTGTTTGTTGAATAAAAGATGATAAAAGAAAGTTTTGTTAAGGTTCCTGTTTTTTTTTCTTGTGCATCAAAACAAACACAACATCTTGGTTTTCTGTTATTTTGATTTAGTCACTGGAGGCAGATATTTAAAGACTCTAAAGCTGAATTGATAGCTGCACTAAATCTCAAGTCTGTTGACGTGGGAGGATAAGTAGCCTATCAGACTCAGGCATTTTTGTTGCGACATATCTCATCTACAGTGGCAGGTGTCCTGCCTTAAATAAAGCTTGAACTGGGTAACAAAATGAAAGTTGTGCAAACCTGAGGGATATATTTCTTTGTGGCTGCATACATCAAGTTAAAAGGAGCAGAGAGCGAGAGCAAAGTGGACTCTCTTCCCACGCTGTGACTTGTCCCTCTGTGTCCTTCTACCTCATGTTTACTTCTAAAACCCTGAGCTGTCTGCAGCGTTCAGTGTTGACGTTGAGCACAAAAGGCACCCTAATCCCGGGCTGAATATGCATGACGCGCCGCGCAGTGCTGTGCTGTGGGTGCTCGCAGTTTAATAGTTTCAGCACCGCGTTGGTGAACAGCGCCATACGCCGCTGACACAGACTGAGGCTCAGCTGCAGCCAGTTCCGAGCTGCTCTTTGACGGCACCCGGCGCAGTTTGACAGGCCGAGCCAGGAGAAAGACCCCTTTTATCTGCAATCAAGTCATTACCCCCGAGGATGAGTGAGGTTTTCCTTTCCCCTGACGACACCGGGACCTTGTAGAAGCACGGCGCTTTTACTTTGACGCCCTCAAAAAGGAAAAGAGAGGGGGACAGGGAGTGAGGTTGGACCAGAAGGCATGAGAGAAAGACTGGCACAAACATATTGTCGGTGGCTCATTTTCCAAATAGTCTTAAATCATGCACAATGACACTCGTCTTGTAAATAAAGTTGATCTCTTTCCCTCTTGCTGTGCACAACAACAAAGATGAGAAAAGAGAAGAAGAAACGAGAGAAAGAAAGAAAGGAGGAATGGGGGTGCACTTCAATTCTGAGTTACTCAAGCACAGCGAGGATATAAATGATGCCCCTAACCCAGACCCACGCACGGGCTGCATATTATAAGCTACAGCAGACAGGAATCCGGTGCAGCCCCCGAGAAGAGAGGCAGACACACACTCATACAGAGAGAGAGAGGGAGGGAGAGGGAGAGAGAGGGGAGAGTGTGTGTGTGTCTTCCTTGAGAAAGAGTCTGAACCACTTCAGCCTGTCTGCGCTGGAGCCCGATAATAACTACAGGGCTGCTCTGGGTGAATGTTGCCGTCTCTCCCACCTCGTACCGCGGAATTTCCTTCACAAGAGAGGCAATCAATAGAGAGCAGAGGGGAAGCAAAGGGGTCAGATGTTTTTTTTCCCTTTCTTTCCTCTTCGACGTGAGTGAAGCGGAGGCGCACCTGCGAGAGTGTCTGCTCCCCTTTTCTTTACTAAGAGCCCCAACTGGGCTGCTGCTGCTGCTGCTGCTGCTGCTGCTTGGCTGAGGCTGCGTTCACTGTACAGACTGGACCAGTGGACTGTAAAAACATTTTTTTTTTAAAAAGACAGAGAGAGAGAGAGAGAGAGAAGAGGGGTGAGCCACACAGAGGGTGAACAGGAGAGAGAGAGAGAGAGAGAGAGTGCGTGTGTGTGTGAAACAGAGACTGGATGGATTCCTCTATTCCTCTGGCACTCCACAGGCGCTCATTCATTTATTTAAGCCCGACCGAAGACAGCATGCCAAGCGCAGACTCCAGCGGCAGAGCTCGGTCAGTATAACATCCCTGTCTCTCAGTCTGTCTCTGTCTGTCTCTTTCTGTTTCTAGTATTCTCCCAAAGAGCCATTCTCATCTTGTCTTCCCTTTTCTAAATGCAGGCACAGACTTCACAACAGAAGACAGGAGTGAGACGTCCTCCGTCTCACCGGCCCGGTCGCGCTCTTACCTGAGCGACATCAGACTTTTGGCGCCCTCCGGGACGCCACCGACACCCAGGACCCGACTCAGAGTAACCCGCCGTATGGGCCCAAAGCCACGTGAGGCCCCTGGGATGGCTTGCAGCGCGTGTTACTACCTGGTTATCAGCTCCACACACCTGAGCAATGGGCACTTTCGACGCGTCAAGGGGGTCTTCAGAGGACCGCTGTGTCCAACCGCAACCAGTGATTCACCGGTAGGAGAACATGCAGGTCTTGATAGATTTCCCTAGGTGTGTGTGTGTGTGTGTGTGTGTGTGTGTGTTCGAGAGAGAATGTGTGCGTGTGTGTGTGTGTGTGTGTGTGTGTGTGTGTCCTTGTTTTTGAGCTTGAAAAAGAGCCACTTTCTTCACTTTTTCTTGGGACCAGTTCATTTTAAGGGTTAGGACATTCGTGTTGCTATAAGAAGTTCCTCACAAGTATAGGAAGTGTTTTAGTAAGTGTGTGGAGGATCTAAGAAAACAACAGCAGACCCACTGGCACTGTCATCTATTGAGGAGGTGGATATTTTTACAAGGGGATGATCTCTTTCTTTTTTTGTGAGACACAAAAGACTTTTGGTAGAGGACAGTAGATGTGAATATTTTAAACAGAGGAGAAATTGGGTACCCAACCATGAAGCAATTGTCCCGCCTCCTTCTCTCTCTCAGGCTATGGGAATTAAACGAATCAAATTGTGCTTTCAGGAGGCATGAGTTGCCCAGCCGAAAATAGCCATAATTACCCGGGGAGTATTTGTTAGGTGTGAGTTGGTCTGTGTGTGTCTGTGAGTGTGTGTGTCTGTGAGTGTGTGTGTGTGTGTGTGTGTGTGTGTGTGTGTGTGTGACCTGCCCAGCCTAGTACGGTAACTCCCTGACCTTTCCCTGGTGCCTGTGGTTCCTTTGAGCCACCAAACTGGCATTTAGTTGCAAACTGGCTCTCAGTCTGTGTCGACTTGCTGGATGTGTATTTGTTTTGTGTGTGTGTGCACTTTCAGAGACAAATAAAGAGTGTGTAACAGAGAGAGAGAGAGAGAGAGAGAGAGAGAGAGAGAGAGAGAGAGGCAGAAAAAATTACAGTACATGTAAATGTGTACAAGATATTTTGGACTGTCTGAATTAGGGTGTGTGTGTGTGTGTGTGTGTGTGTGTGTGTAGATTCAGGAGCTGCTCGGAGGGTCTCTGGTAATCACACATTATTCATAAGCTCTTAATGTGAGACGAGACAAACTGGCAGAGCTGATGACAAGTTTGATGAGAAAGGAGGAAAGGAGCAGCTGGTATGTGTGTGTGTGTGTGTGTGTGTGTGTGTGTGTGTGTGTGTGTGTGCGTGTTCGTACTCAAGTCATTACCAGTCTGTCATGTTCGGCCCGCGCTCACTATGTGATGGGAATGAGCGAACAGTGTTGAGCAGACACACTCAGACAGGCAGAGATGCTGCAAAGAGTCATATTAACAAACACACTTGCAAACTTTTGCACACACTCACACACATTATATCCAGATGGGCCAAAAGACTACCAGTACATGACATAGTTACAGTCTATATACTCTGTGCATACTGTATATCTCAATTTCTACAGATTAGGGCTCCCCTTTTAAATGTGATCATTTGAATCATCTGTCTCAGAGCTCATTCATCTCCACAAGCCTGATTTCTCAGACACAGTCTAATTTGGATGCACTTGAAGAGTACTGACTATATTAGGCAAATCTAGACTTTTGGACTGATGATGTTTATTTTTGCGTGTTGTGAAAATTAATTTGAAGAGACATGACACTTGTTTGAGATGACTAATCCATCATATCATGTGCAACGTCTTTTCGATTCTGGTCAAACTTTCATTATACGTACAGTTAGGGATGAGTGTCGAAACCAAATACATTTTGACTACAGGACAGAATCTGTCAGAAGCATCAAGTATTTAATGGGGTCACATATCGAAAGTTGGCATCAAATCTAGAGTTGAAACGATAAGTCGATTAATACATTTTTTGATAATCGATTAAGTACCTTTGGATTGTGTTGACAAAATGAGCAATTTGAAGACCTCACTTTCACTCTGGCCAATAGGCCCTTTTCACAGCAGACGTTTTAACTTGTCATAGCAGGGAAAGCACAGGTGTTGCTAATAACATTAGTGATGGCTCTGTTCCATTCAAGTGTCCCTCTACGTCATGACAGCGTGGCAGTGATTACAAGTAGTTGAATTGTCACATTAAACGGTCAAATCAGCACTGACATTGGAAATTAGGAGTCTGCACAACCGTAATGCAAATCTACAACCCTTTAAATATCATCAAAAAGTAGAGATGCCATCAAAGGAATATCTACATTCAGGTCTTCACCCTGCTGAAGTGTCCCTGATCAAAACATCCATGAATCTATACGAGCTTCGGGGTCTTACAGGCTCAACTATAGCAGACCTCCATGTGGAAAGAGGCAAGTAAAAATAGTTTTTTTCATATTATGTTGAATACATATTATTCTCTCCGAGCTGCAGGCTTATAGTAATAGGTGTCATTCATGGAAGGAAGGACATCATTTACCTCCAAGGCCACGTCCCATCTAATGTAGATAAATCCGCATGTGGAAAGTTTTCAGTGTTGGAAAAATGCTGGCTAAGTAGGTATGGAAGGTCAAAAAAACAAACAAAAAAAGATGTGCTTTCAGATTTATCCATATTAGTTTAGACGTGGCCCAATGCATGGGCCTGTCAGCATGATAAAGAGGCAGAGCTTGTGGTCAAGCAGTTCAAAAGTGACCTCTTGTGTTAAGTGAAAGAAAGTCTTTCAGGGGGTTGAGTTTAACACACCTCCTCAAGACCTTTACATGCTGAACTGCATCTTTCGCTCCTGTCCGTTCAATTGCAGAGGATGCCAGCCAACAAAACAGCTAGCTGCTCTTTGATTTAGCTTAGATCAGTAGAGTACAAAGGATATTACAACTGGGATTTGTCAGGGGTAACTTCTTGTGTCTTCACTTTGATAAGGCATTGCAGCATTAAGGCTGCGCGCCTATGAGTGGTAAAGAACAGCCGTCTTGACACGCAGCACCCCCCGCACCACCCCCCCCCCCTCCCCTTCCTCCACAACAAACCCTCTCGTGTCTGTTAAGAGTTTGCTGTTTAGTTAGCTCCCCTGTGGAGTGCTGCGGTATGTCTAGATTAGGATTTTGCTCATTACTACTTTATCATCACTAATTAGTCATTGTGATAGGTCTCTCGGACGTGTCTAAATTTTTGGTTCCCGTATGTATATTAGTGCTTAATCATCACAGCAGTGAGTCATTCTTCAAACTCTCATTAACACTTCAAAGTGTTTTGTTCTTGGTGTCAGCATGGAGGGAGGACAGGAGGAGAGATGTAGCAACGGAAAGGTGTGTGCAAAGGGGACAGATACAGCCGTAATGCATCTCTCAAAATCAGACAGATCCAAACTGATACACACCTTCAATTTCTTTTGCCGTCTCTTGTCCGAAGATCCTCCAATCCCGTTCCCCCGTCTCCCAATTTCCCTTTAGAAGCCCTCCCTCTGTAGAGTATTGCAGCCTGTGTGTGAGCATACTTAGCTGTTCATCCACTGAAGACCACTTTGATGTACTGTATATTTCACTGCCGTTGCAGAAAACAGATGAATCGTCGGCTATACAGCACGGTGTCAAAGTGAGTGCAAATGTGCTGGCGTGTGTGTGTGTGAGACTCCTCGTGTTTTCATTGATTCCGCAGGGAGCTGAACAGTGTTTATGTAAATGAGGTGGCATTTAAACATATGCCCTGAACAATTATCTTGAAACAAGTATTTAGCTGCACAAAAACACGGCTGTGTTCGGGAGTGAGTCAAGTACTTAGCTACAAATATTAAGCCATCACGAGGGGACAGAGGTGAGATGAGCCAACTGGTTTGCCATTTGGCGTGCCAGTTTGCTCGCGGCTGTAAACACGATACCCGGGAATCTTTGTGCGCTCCTTAATGATGATCATAATAATAAGTGATACAGGCTCAAAGAACTCCCAGGGGGCCGATCAAGCTGGTAATATCATCTTGACATTTATGAAGTGCGACAAATGTCAGAAAGAAAGAGATTAGTTAAATGTGAGTTCAAGATAAAAAGGTGGGTTTTTTTGAGACACAAGCTTAAAAGCAGCTATAGAGTTGTTGAGTCTTGTGTCGCCGGAAAGCTATTTTAGAGTCAAGGCCCTCAATGCTGCAGTCACTCACACTCATAAAGTGTGATGTTAATGCACACAAGCACACACCGACTCAGCCATCAGGCCCTAGTGGAGCAGTTTGAGAGTGAGCAGGTGAGCGCTGCTGAATACTAAAGTCCTGTATGACTGGACCATTCCTGCTGACCGCTGCAAAGTGCTCCCACTGATCACCGCTAATGTCCTCCATCACAGTTTACACTCAACACTCCGGAGAGAGTGTGTTTGCGCGAGTGTGTGTTGGGGAGAAAGGTGGATAATTGGGACAGATGGGGTGAGATAGGATGAAGAAAAAGAGGAGGGAGGGGGGAGAGCAAGACAGTTGGCATCGATTTTAACACTCTCTCAAGCCTTTATTGACATTTCATTTAACTAATGAATTCATTAGTGCTTCATAGCATAATAACCTCTACTTGATAACCAGGATGGTTTCCCGGAGGAAATGTGCTGTCTACTCTGTTGCCTCAGTATTTTCTGACTTCTCCAAACTCACTCAGCATTCTTTGATTTTTTTTTCTCCCTCCACCCTTCTTTTTCTTTTACCTAGCAAGCTCCCTGCCTGTTTGTTTGTGCTGCATTGTGTAACTTGTAAATGAACCCGTTGTTTGAGGTGACATAACCTGCCAGTCTTAGGAACGACAGAGAAATAGAGGGAGGCGCAAGATTCATCTCTACCTATGTATAGGCGTCTTTTGTGCTTTTGTGAGTGCTGCGAGTGTGCTCACTGGCTTTGTGATGCTTCTTCACCTCTGAGAAGGAGATGATCTTTATTCAATTTGCAGACAACTGACTTACTATTTATTTGTGCCTCTTTGACCTGCTGCTTATTGGAAACACAAGCATGTACACAAACACTCACAACCCTGACTGGCATGAATTGAAGGAGCATTTCAACCTTTATGTGACTGAAAAAAAAGAATTCAATCACATAAAGGATGTTTCACCAAGAGGAGTTATGTTTGCACACATTTACAAGCCTCCATTTGGAGAAAAAAAATTCTGTCAGACTTAAGATGCTGGTTCATGAATTGGGAGCATTTCTTCATTTGTGTTTGGGTCTGATGTTTGAGAGGTAAAATCTGCTCCTCTGGCATGACTGCAGGGATGTCTGTGTGACCGAGCTGACCTGCGTGAGCTCTGTGTGGGTGTGTGTGAGCACGTTTGGAGGGTAGAGTGTGGGCTGAGAGTGTTTGGTAATAGTTTGTCTGTTATTACAAGAGTAGCTGCTTCTGTTGATTTAACATTTTTACCATGAGCTTTGCAAAAATCTTAAAAGTGCACATTCTCGTATTAGACGTATGTTGTGCATGACACACAAGTAGTCATGCACGCGTACATGCGTGCATGCACACACACACACACACACACACACACACACACACACACACACACATACACAGGCACAACAGATGGCCAACCTCTCATTTAGTATATTACCTTGGGACAGATGTTTGTCTGTGTGGTCATTAGTGATCGCAGCATCAGATAATTACCTGGGGACACACCAGCACATAAACACACACACTCACATACAATTAGTGAGTGTTTGATAATTACAGGATATTTGATGAACCATCTGGAACAGCAGCTCAGGTAGAAACTGAAAGACGCGCTTAAAAAACAAAATCATACACACAAAAAAACCCTCAAATCATAGTTATCAAAAGAGTATCACTGCCCTGCAAAAAAAAAAACGTGGATAGCAAGTCGACAGGGGAGAGATGAAGAGATGAAAGCGTTTTTGTTTCACAGTCATTAGGATGTCATGTCTCATTCAAGGTTTGATTTTATCCTCTTTCATTCTCCTGAACTCGGCATCCTCTGTCTCTTCCTTTTTTCTTCTTTTTTTTATCATTTTTTTTAATCTATCATTTGCCACTGCCTTCTGTCTCTTCCTCCATCCATTTCTCTGGCCAATAGCTTTACTCTCATCCCTCTCTCCCTGACACCCCTCTTATCTCCCTCTCCTATTGCTTTTCGTCTCATCTCTCCAGCCCATTCATTTTTTAGCAGGTCAAGGGTTCAACTGTTTAGGCCTTTGAATCCTAGTGTGTGGGTGTGCAAGGGTTTGTGTTGATGTGCATATGTGTGTACTGTATGCCTATACGGGAGTTTGTGCGTGTAGGCGATGGAAGTAATATTGCAGTAGCAATATTGCTGAAAAATCCTTGAAGGAATGACAGAAATGAGAGGGGGTGCTTTATTTGGTGGTCAGTATTTCTTTTCTTCAATAACCTCCATTTTACTCTCCGGCTCTACTTGGATCCATGCTTTCATGTAGGAGAAAATGTGGGGATACAATTATAGCTCCATTAACTCGGCTTGCATACAGTATGGGCCTGCATGCATGTGGGTGTGCACGTTACACGTATTTGCACCTGTGCGCTTGAATGCCTGAATCCACCGCTGACACACAGGCCGAGGTTAAGAGCAGCTCAGACAAATTAATTATCTCTTCTCTGGAGGAGAGATGACTCACTGAAAGAGAGGCTGTGAACCAGCACCTCCTGCTTGAGCAAAAGCCCAGGAATTACTCCCAGCCTCGCAGAGACCAAGGGGCTTTCTTCTGAATAAAGCAACTTGGATTTCATCCTCTGCTTGATTTTCAGATCACATTTTTTTTCCACTTTTCATGTGCATAAGGCCGATTTATAAAAATAACTGCGACTGAAACAAGTTGAGCAGGCACGTTGCATTTATAGATCAAAGTGGCAAAGGAATTTTAATGCATATGAACAAGTTTCACTTCCCTGAAATCATTGACATAAGATCAAGGCTGTGCATTGCTGTGCCTTGCACAGAATAGGTTGCTCTGGTGCAAACTGCACTACTGGGTACATCAATACACTCTCACAGACCGCTTCAAGTCATAGCCTGAATTAGGAGAAATGAGAGCCTGAAATAATTATTATGTAATCATGTTTAATGTTATGTAACGTATCTATACACTGGTAATTTGTATGCTGATTCCCATTTGGATGTCTACTGTCTGGAAAAATTAGATTTTATTTATTTATTAAGGTACATGATGTTACAATAAATTCATAACTTCGGTAGATTTAGGAATTTTCATCTCATTCAGTCAATTCTTTGATGTGAAATAATTTTATTGAAAGCATTTTTTATCATTGGGGCTTAGTTGAACCTTGAGGTGAGGCTTTCATGTTTCTGCTGCCTCAGCCACAGCCTCTTATCCCTGACCTTTCACCTTTCCCCTCTGACCTCTGACAGATAGACCTGAGGGAAAATAAGCGATGAAAAGGTCAATGTTAGGGTCAAGGATTCAGAGCGATGAAAAGGGTATTATTGAACTATTACCTTATTATATCTCTGTGTACCTGGGGATATGCTGCTTGTATGTCTACACATATGTTACAGTTGAATGCACTTGCACATACACACATACAGGAAGGGAAACAAAAAAAACACCAAGCGCACAAGAGGGGGGAAAACGCATGTAGTATTATAATAACATTCTGGTGTGCTCTCATGTATATGTATCACAGCAGATAGGACCTACTAGGACATTCTGATAACTGGGGGGTCGGTCATGCATCAGTAACAATGCATCAAATTACATCAGACTTACCTCCACCAGCAGCACGGGCCATGATGCAGACACTAATAATTCATGCCGTTTGCTTCAACCAGCTTTCACATCAGCCATGATGGAGAGAACAACCCACCGCAATTATCATGAGCAGCAGCATTCCTGTGTTTAGCAGATTGGAGATGCCAGGCGCTCAGCTTAGCGCTGTGCAGAAATGTCCTGGCTGCGTGCTGCCATGATGGCAGAATCACAGTGGTCTGCAAGCAGCCTCCAGCTACCAGCCACAAGGCCTTGGCTACCTCCTTTATATGGGCAGGGTGCCTGTCTGTTTGTGTATGTATGTTTTGGCGTGATTGTGTTTGTGCGCTTCTGCATGAGTCTGCTATGGGGCCTTCTTACCCTTGCTGTGAGGTATATTCTTACCCTGTGGTACGGGATTAGTCACAACACTGAATAGGAAGACATGGAAACAGCAGGAGGGGAGGGGAACAGAGGGAGAGGAGAGGAGAGGAGAGGAAGGGAAACCCCACAAAGATGAGAGGAAATGTGTGGGTGGATTGTGTGAGAGCATGTGTGCCTGTGTGCCATGGGTATTCATCAATTTCCCTAAGATTCTCCACTTTTTCCTCTGCCGTGAAACCCAGAGGCAAGAAGTAAACACAAACTCTGTAAGATCTGCTTCTCTCTGCCTCTTTTTGTCTCTCTCAGTCATTCCTCCTGTTTCACTCTCCTCTCTCCACATGTGAAGTTAGCCATGAGTTTTGTGTGTGTGATTGTTTCGGATTACATATGCAAGACATGTCTGTCATCTAGTAAAGGGAAACAAATATAACGTGTGGTCCAGCAGGATGTGGGACATATTGTCTTTCATCTCTGAGCATGCAGGTGTTGCAGCTGCCGAGTGCTTGTCGTGAACATTATAAGCCCCGTTCTAAATTCTGTGTTCACAGCCCGGAGTTAACTTGTCTCTTCCAGGTACGACAGAGATGTGTGGTTTTGGGAGAGCTTTGGAAAAAAAGTGTGTGCTTTGCACATCACAAAGCAAACCAGAATCTATGAACTTTGTGTGTGTGGCTGTATGTGGGTGTGTGTTTGTTTTTATGTGCAAGCGTATGAAAAATAGCAGCATGCGATTTATGTAAATGAGTGTCATCGGCCGAGGAGGAGGCAGAATTCCCTGGCCTGATGAGTGGCTTAATGATTCATCAGCCTGACTGAGGCAGGCATCAATAATGGATGACAGAGTGGGTCATGCAGGATTGCTCGCCCCTTGATTAAAGTGCTCCACAGCTAAACGCCTCACTTCTTCCCTCTTCTCACCCTACCTTCTCCGAGGATGAATGCAAAAATGTGCCGTACACGCACACCCCCGCACACACATGGTCACACACACACACACACACCTTTTCCTCAATCTCTTTCTGTACAGCTTTATGTCATCTCACCTCTCACATGCTTAATAAGCTCTCATCCCTTCCTCATCTCCCCACTCTGCTTCTTTGGTCTTAATCCAATCACGGCGAGTGAAAGAGGGAGAGAAAGGGGTAGAGAGAGGTAGCGAGAGAGCGGGAGAGGGGGAAAGAGGAAGATGGAAAGCGTGGGAGAAAAGAAGAGAAAGCCACAAATGAATGCTTTATAATTTGTCTGTACAGAAATGGAACCTTTCTCTCTGGAGATAAGACAGGAACATAAATGCTCTTTCTCTCCCCTCCACACACAGAGCGGAGGGAGTCGTTTTCTCTCTGTCTCTCTCTCTTTAAGCTGTATGTGGGTGTTGGTGTGACAGGACAAATCTCTGTCTATTAGGAGACATAAACCTCTAAACCCTGAGCTACACGGCCATACATACTAATGCAGCCATACAGAGGGCTGGATAGAGGTTGGGAAATGATAGCGAGGACACACAGAGAGAAGGAGATGTGGAGAGCAGAGAGATGGAAGGAGGCAGAGCTGGATTTTGAAAGCAGAGAGAGTCCTGGCGGGATTTCAATCCCTGGCCAGCACGGGGCCTTAACTGCTGCACAATCTTTGAGCACAGCAAAACCAGCTTTAACAAAGTTGGATGGAGGTGCACCACAGAGCAAGTTCTGCGAGTTTGTGCGCGTGTGATGATGTTGATGTCGTCTGTAGTATCGTTATCCATCCATGCACTCATACTCTAATGTGCCAGAGAAAAGATCACTCACTCTCGTTGGACACACTTGTGTTGTCCTCTGATAGCACAAATGAACCACACAGAGCGAACATGCACACTCACGCAAAAGCTCACCCGCACTTCAAAGTTCCAAAAGAAACTGCAATCATAAACGTCTGAAAGAGAGCAATTCCTCAATCCGCCGACAACAGAACTCATCGTTCTCTCTCTCTCTCCCCCTCAGTCTGTCACACCCCTCGCCCCTCATCTGTGAGTATCTGAGTCTGCGAGATTTAGACGAGCGTTGAGAGTGTAGCGTGTAATCTACGATTTTATTAATCCTGTTCTTTAAATCTGTCACTTCCCAAATTGATTACCTTCATCTTCTTAACTTGTCTTTCACTCTAATCTGTATCATCACACTCTGACAGATTACAGTCCCAGTTCGATCACTCGAACAGATAGAGACACAATCCTCTTTGAAGCAGTCAATCAGCCTGGACAGACAGGTCCAGTACATTATGTGTGTTTGGTGTGTGTGTGTGTGTGTGTGTGTATCAACTACACTGTATATCCATTTATCAATGCAGGGTTTTCCATTGTCTGTAATTTAAATGTCAAGAGTGTATGGTCCATATAATTCAATTTTTTCTGCCAGCTGGGAGAGGAAAGCATTTAGTGCTGGAGATGACATTTAGCAAGAGAGGAGAGAAGCCTGATAGGCACACAGATGGAAGGACACATCGCTGACAAGTGCTTTTAATGCATGAGAGAGAAAAACAGATATGAGAGAGGAACTCCTGAACTCCCAAAATATTAGAAAAAACTAAAATAAAAAAAATACCTGAAATAAATGAGAGGTGGAGTGATGGGAGAGGAGAGGGGGAAATGATAGATCAGATCTCACCAATGTAGCCATTCATTTTCACCCAAAAGAACAGCTGTGGGGAGAACATCAAAGAGGAAGAAACAGACTGTATACAAAGCGTACTTACACTATGCATGTATATATGTAGACACTGCAGAGAGTAAAGTTCACCTCTCCACCCTTTTTACTCACCGTCCTTTGTCTTCCTGTAATTGGTTTATGATGTTCTCCTTAATGTGCACTGAGAGAAAGGGAAGGAAACCTTCGGCTTTTAGAGAAACAAATGCAAGTCCCTGAAGAGCGCAGTGAGCGAGTGGTAGGATCATAAAAATACATTAAAAGACACAGAGGAGACCACAGTTTGTAGAACGCTCGGGTATTTTAGGAATTTGCATGCACGCTTTCATGCATTCGTGCTTCTGCCTTGATCCCACCCAACACAAATTTTATCCACAAAACGTCTGGAAAGAAACTATGGGTCATGTTTGTTCAAGTGGAGAAAATGTCTTAAGATGTCCTCTGCTTTTTTTTTTTGTCTGTAAGCTATGCTCTGCCCCGGTGAATCAGTTTAACTTGTCCCGCACAAGCCAGAGGCTGAGCTCACATTGTATTCAGGATGACACGAGCGCTGAGAGATTGAGAGAGGAGGGGGTGGATGTTGAGAGGTGGGTAGATTTTAAATGTGGCACCGAATAGGACTGATCAATGATACAGCGCATGAATAACTCCGCGAAAACAAGGGAGCCCTGTTGAATGGGGAGGAGATATAGAGAGAGATAGAAAGAGATAGAAAGAATGAAGGCAGGGAGGGGTGGAAAGATCAGCAGAGGGGCTCTTTGGCCTTGCATTGTGATGGACAGGGAATTAAATTTTGATCGCTTGCTGAGTGATCGTTTGGTTGGGCCTTGTGACTAATCATAGATTTATGACTTCAGCAGGAGAGCGGTGTGATTTGTTCATGCCCCAGGCTTCCTGCTATTGCCCCAGACAAAAGCAGTACAGTTATTTTGAGGCTTTTGAATACACTTTTCTCATTATTTTTTCACCCTCTTTTATATTTGGATGTGAAATGTCACACGTTGTATATGTGGAGTCCAGACGCTGTAGCGCTCTTTTTTTTTATAGAGAAGTTTATGTCTTAAAATCTAATCAGCAGCTTAGATGCCTACAGACGTGTTTAGAGCCGATTTATTTTTAACAATACATCTGTAACACAGTTTAACTACTGTAAGCAGAGTGTGAAAGCAGCACTTAGTGTGCAGCGGGTAAGTATTTAGACATTTAGTATTTAGTTTTTTTGTATGTATTTCGGCATGTTCAATTTAAAATAAAACAAAGACCACAAGGTTAAAATGCTTTAAGTGTTTCTGAGCATGTTCATATTCATATTGAGTGAACAACTGATGTAAAACATGCAGATTTCCATTTGATAAATAGTCAATTTTTGGGATAGTGCATTATCCTAAACATACAGGCAAAGCAAGGAGATGTTCTTAAGGTACTGCAAGTGTCTGCTGGTGTCTATGGGTCTGAGACTTCAAGCTGTCACTGGCTGCAAATGATTTGCAATCAAATGTTAAACATGATGATTTTAGTAAAGGTCATGTTTACTGTAATTGCACAGTTACTTTTGGTCCCCTAAAATTGGGGGTTATGTTTAAAAAGGGTTGCCATTATACGCCCTTAAATTAAAGGGTAGCGTCATCAGGGTTATCCCAGATTTGACTTGAGAGTTTAAAAGATGTGAGCATTTACCAGGCAAGGACAGTCTAATGCTATTGAGTTGCATTGTGGGAATTGTGGGATCCAGGGACTAAAAGTCAGGATATCTCAGCCTCTGCTTTACAAATTATGACCATACTTTTTGTAAGTCTGCTTCTCTCAAATCCCCCAATTTTACGGAAGTGCAACACTAAATCATTGGAGTACCCTTTTAAAGCTGGAAGTTGGCACTTTAACAAATTGTCATTGTTCCATTTCAAATGCCATATGCTGGGGTACAGAGCCAACACAATAGAAACTACACTGTGTATATACAGTATACAGTATATATATTCTTCCACAGAGGTGAAATTTAAAGCGGAGAACCAGATTTAAGATTAAACACAAACAAAACATCCATTACAGAGGACGCAGTTTAAGGATCAAATCCAGGGAGCAGCACTCCTCATTTCAACAAGGCAACAAAGGGCACAGGGCAAATTAGCAAATATAATCTCTTCATCATTTATTTATTCAGTTTGTTTCCTGCATGCCGCTCAACATAAAAGGTCAGAGGGAGATGAAACATTTGGTTATATTTTGAGTAAGACACAAAGAAAAGGAAGAGAATCAGACAAATACTGGTGATTCACTGGGTAGAGGCTGGTGCTTAAGATAGCATACCATTTACACAGAAAGTCATGACTCACCTGTCAATGGATCATTGAAAAACACTTTGTACTTTTCCATGTATGTGGTTGTCTTGTATTGTGAATTATTATAGCCTGTCTAGTGTCTCTTTCACAGAGTTGGTTTACTGGCAGTGTGTGAGATGACGTAGCTCACTGGTACTAACACATCTGTCCTTTTGGCTGTAAGAAAACCCTAATGGCCGTATCTATGGTCAACACATCTGCAGATTTGGCTATGGTTGATGTGTGCTTGTTTTGGCCATACTTCTTACTGGCTTTAATGATCTGGAGCAAGCAAAGACACACTAAAACACACACAAGCAGTATTAGATGGTTTCCCATAGACAAAAACCCAGAATGGGACATACATGCAGATGCATACACACACATCAAATGAATAGATGGGTGGGTACTGGCCATGGAGGCAATGTTAAAGGCAGTCAAGGGAGATGCATTAAGGCTGCAAATATCAGCTCATTAACACTCAGCTATCCCGTTTGGCAGTCTGTGTTTGTGTGTGTGTGTGTGTGTGTGTGTGTGTGCGCGTGTCTGTTGCTGAGATCTACAGGTCATTACAGTAACAAGCAACTTAGCCCTCAGGTCAGCTGTCATTAGCTACAGAAGAATGGCCAGAAATCACACCTCGCCGCCAGACTCTCACCCTGCCAGACTCTCTCCACTTGTGCATGTGTGAACGCACGTGCGTCTGGCGGAGAGAATCACAGGAACACTTTAGAGACAGGCGGGCAGAGGAGAAAACAGAGTAGCCGATACATGTAAACAGACTGAGAGAGGGGGAGGGAGGCTAACAGATTTGCTGAATTATTTTTTTTTTACCAAAAATGGAATTGTTTCTATTCATTACAGTGGCCAAGTTAGGGTGATAATTATAGCTGAAGATAATTAAAGACTTAATTGGGCTTGATAAACAGTTATGAATTGTTTATTGAATTGTTCTCAAAAGGCACAGTAGCAATTAGAAGTTCTCTGAATTCATAAACGTCTCCTATTCAGTTTGTCCCCGTGTCACACTTCTCTCCTCTGAATGCTTAGACAGTGAACAGAGAGAGACAATTCTTCAGTCAGAGACAGAGAATACTTCACTCAGTAGGTACAACGTTTTCCAAGATTCATTTAATTTTCAAACAGGCAGGTGGCCTTGATCTAGTCATAGATCTCTCAAAATATTTCAGCAACATTAAATCCCCAAAGGCCTATTCAGTGGTTTCCACAATTGAGGATGTACTTATTATTTTGATCCTTTTCCATAATTTTACATTTCTTTGTATGGCCTGTGTTTTTATCAGCTCTGCAATTACTGTAACAGTCTCCTCAAAGTAAGCCACATTCATGAAGTTTTTACTTTTTCTACCCCATGCAGTAGAAGTTCAGTAGAAGTTAATATATTTGAACAGAGAGAATCTGTTACCACCAGTTAAGTTGCTACTGGGCTCTCTCTTTCTCTCTCCTCGTGGATTTATTATGCATGCTGAGTGTTATTTTGACCTATTTTTTTTGCTAGTTTGGGTATGTTTTGAATTTCATACTGAACCAAGATTGCAATTAAAACTTGTGTTATGATGCTGTTAGCAATTATCACATCTGATCAGTTTCATCTCAGTATGTCCAAACCAACATATTCATCATTCAACATTTATCCACACTTACTGATAAAAGCACAAATGCTACTTTATCCAATCCTCGACTCCTATTTAACAATATATGCAAAAACATTTTCAGCATTTTTATGTCAAAATCTCATACTTTATGTATAATAATGAGATATATGTATATATCTCATTATTATTTCATCAATAGTGACATCCCATTTTTTAAGCCTATAGTTTTAATCACTGCATTATACCTCATCCAAACATGAAACATAAAATAAGGAAGCCATATCCTCTCAAAATGCTGTGTCAGAGTGACTGTGCTGTAAAATATCAGTCTGTTAGCATCACAAGTCCTCCCTCATACTCTCTCTAGGTCCAGCCAGCCATCCATGAAAATGCTGTCCAATATTTAATTACAACCAGCGAGAAAGTGACCAGTGAGATGAGTGAAACAATTTAGCTCAAGCTTAACAGTAGGTGGCTGCACACTGTTTTAATTCTTCATCTTAATGTAATTCATCGTAATTGATTAAATCATAACCAATTATGCAATAATTAAACAAGACTGGACATATTCAAGTCACTACACATAAAGTTTACATGTAGACTGCAAATTAAAAGCCTTCTGATTATTTTCCACTATCTTCATCACTCTGAGCTTTAAAGTAAGCTTTCTTCACATTGTTTTCTACCATATTTGGGTTTTTTTTTATTTCATTTCATAACCACTTATACAAACAAGCTTGCATTAAAATGTATTCTGTTGCTTGCTTCAAGTGGATGTCACATAATGTATTACATATGCTGTGTATCAAGCCGTAATTACACAAGTATACAAAAAGACTGAGATCTGTATTTTTCAAAGGAGCTGCAAATTATTTTGTAGATTGTGTTGAAGCTTTCTTGTTGTGAAATTATTTGCTGTGAGAAAAGTTTGAAAAGCTGAGCTGTAATTGTCTTCAAAATGAAGAGAAAAAGCAAACAGCACATTCATTTGAAAATACATAGTTGATGGTCAGTAATCTACAGTACACTTCCAAACACAAACTGTGGCGCAAACATTAATCCTCAGCCTCTGTCTGTCCTTGACAAGGTTTCACCTGCAGTCAGCTTACTGTCAAGATGCTGGTGAGAGTTAAGTTATGATAGTGACAAGCACATTATCTAATGGGTGTATTGAGTCTTTTCTGTGCAGATCAGCAGTCTTGAAGGTCAAGATCACCGACAAAGAATGCTGAAAAACGTTTGGTTATGCTTATTTGAAATCTCCATAAGTCTCTGCTGACTACTACAACTAATAAGGATGGCATTTTAAATTTTAGATGCTATAAAAGTCAAACCAAGAGGGCAGTTTGAATAGGTAGATGACAATGACAGGGTGAATGCATCAGAAAGGTGCTGCCATAGATTAAATCTGCAGAACTCCTAGTGGCTCTTTCAAGAGATTTTTTTAATAAATATATTGTACATCATTAGTTTCCATAGCACACATTCTCAAACGCTGACAGAGCGTGTGTGTAAAACACTTTAAGTGTGACCTGTTCATTTCACAGAAGCTCAAGACATTGAATTACATGCGTGCGTGTGTGAAACTCTGGTTATGGTTCATAACGACTCTTATTTGTGGCATGATTTCAGCTATGAAGAGGGATAACATGGCACTTCTCCCACAAATTGAGGATAAGCGAAAAGAAAAAAGAAAAGCAATGAAACACATTCACATTCGCTCAGCCTTGCACAAACACTCACACACATAATCATGCAACAAAAAACAAAAAAAACGGAAAAAAATTGTCCATTCAGGTCTGCAGATATCAATTGTGCTTTCTCTGCAAACAGATTTATGCTAGTGAGGTAAATTGAGGTCTAGATTAATTTAGCACTGGTATATCAGGTTGACAGACTGTGTGTGACTGCGCATGCATAAGTGTTTGTGTGGATGAGCTGAATGTGTGGATGTAATTCCGTAAGCGTGTATATGTATCGGTGCATGAGTTGAGGAATCATATGAGGTATATACATTTAAGGCAAATGAAAGCTCTCATGTTTGATTTTAGTAGTCAGCGGTCAAATGGGAATTGCATATCAGGATGCTTTCGAGATAAACAAGTGGCTCCTGAGTTCACACACACGCACACACACACACACACACAAGCACACATTTCTGCTTTCATGCACTCACACCTTTTCTCATGTGCGTACACCCCGCTTTCTGTGTATATGCCTTTCCCTGTTCAACATAATTACCCTGACAGAACATAGAGAGGTGAGAAGAAAGGGTTAGGGGGTACAAAGGCAAGCGTGTGTGCAAAAATATACACATGTACACACATATGATGAGTATATGAAGGCGTGCTACTTACGCAGCTCCTATGTGATCTTGCATAAGCCCAAAGGCTGACAAATATGCAGCATTCATTACATCAATCTCATCACCCCAGGCAGCACTCAAAGGAAGGGTGATTGGATCATTTCCTGGTCGTGACTTAAGCCTGCAAGGCAGATCGATAACATGGCACACATACACACACGCACGCACAGAACCACAGGATCAATGTATATTAGTTACCTTTCTATTGATAGGAAAATCATGTCAGCCCATTCATTCCTTCAGCCTCCCCACCTCTTCACCTGTACAACAGGGATTGTTAGACTCCATGGTAAAAATAATGCTTTGTGTGTGTGTGTGTGTGTGTGTGTGTGTGTGTGTGTGTGTGTCTACGATGGCAGGCAGGGGTCATTTCTCCTTTTGCCTACATTCCCATCCTTCCTCTCTTCTCCTCTCACCTCTGTTCCTGTGTGCAGGCATATTACTGAAGCAAATTGGGGCCAATAGACTCTGTCACTGCATGACCCAGGGCTCACCAAACAGAAAAGGGAGCAAGCCAGAAAAAGAGAAAAAGGGCAAATAAAGGGGATGAAAGGGGAGATAAAGGAAAGGTGGAAAAGAGTGAGTTGGAGGAGGAGGGGAAAAAAAGGACTGGGAAAGCATGAGAGCGAGCAAAGAGAGGCAGAAAGAGCCAGGAGATGGACGGAGGGAGGGAAAGAAGCACAGAAAGAGAGAAAGAAGTGACAACCTCAAATTAAATTCCCATCATGTCAGTGTAGAACAGAATTCAATAGTGTTTATTGGCAGCCCCCAGCCTGAGGGAAATTACATTCTGAAGCAGAGCATGGCATGAATGCACACACACCCCTGAACACACACACACACACACACACACACACACATCTATTGTACACAACTCTGTGCATGTCCTCAGACCCCCCCAAAAAAAGCCCTCTGACTGATGTGAGCATGCAGACAAGCAATTTATCCCCTGAGGACCACATGCCATTTGTGCAGTGCATGTGTATGTGTGTCTGTCTGTCCATGTGCCAAATATGCGCCTTCATATGTGTGTATGTATTTGTTTCGAACCTTCTCTTCTTTTTATGCACAATCTTGCCAGTGTACAAAGTTGTACATCTTAGATGCTCCATTTTTTTTGTCTGTCGGCATCAATTGCCACCTTCTCTGCAGTCAGACTCAGAACTATTTGCCATTACAGTACATACGTAGGTTTTTATTATAGTGGCTGTATTAAATGTGTCCCCAGGCGCAAGTTGCCACGAGCACAGGGCTTCAGTGCCTTTGTCCAACCTCCAGCAGCCGCAGCAAAGGCAGCGTACTTTAATGGGAAGCCGTTTAACAGCTTTATGCAGAGCTCATGTAGAGGCTATTACTGCTGATGTCTCTGGGATGCAGATTTGCTCTAAATGGCTAACAATCTGCCATTCTTTTAACCCCCACCCACCCCTGACTCTTCTTTCTCTCTATCGCTCCTAACCCTTTATGTCTCTGTCTGTTTATGCCTCTATCCCGACTCTCTCTCTCATTTCTCTCCCGCAATCCCTCCAACGCTCTCAATCATTCTCTCCGTCTCTCTCTTTCTCCAGGAGCGTGCAGAGAGGGCTTTGGGCTGCTCAGTGGAGGATCTGAAGGCTCTTTTCTACTGTGAGCTGTGTCACAAGCAGTACCTCAGACACCAGGAGTATGACAACCACATCAACTCCTACGACCATGCACACAAACAGGTACATGGGACACACCTGCACCACTGCAACACACACACACACACACACACACACACACACACACTACCTCACATCACACAAGCAGACACACAAGCAGACATATTTTATGATCTCCTGTCATGGAATTTGGGTGTGTTAGCATTATGTGTGTTGATGGAAAGCTACTTTACATTTTCATGTCAATCTGTCCATTGGGTACAGTTTCCCAGCAGGTAACAGTAGGAGTGTGACAACCACATCATCTCTTACAAGCACACATACAGTGCTGAAACACCTCAACTCAAAGCAGACACACACACACACACACACTAAAACATACAGTGTATACACACACACACACACACACACACACACATAGCACTGCATTTGCACTTTAGATTGCCATTTTAAGAGGCGGATATCTAACGATAAGATAAAATGCGATAAGCTTTATTGATCCCACGCAGGGAAATTCAAGAAAAGACTTTATACAGCATAATATCAAGCATAAGGTAGAGATAGAGGTTCTGTACTGTATATATTGTTGACATTGGATTTTGTTTTGGGCTCCCACAGACCCAGCTGCTGGATGTGGAAGAATAATAATAATTGCAAACATATTATATTATATTTTAAGGCTTAATCTCCGACACTCAAATTTCTAATAATTCTTTTTTCTCTAGGTCAAAATTTAGAGCAGTTGATTTGTCTGTATCTGGTACATAAGGACGCTGCTACAAAATTCACTTTATTGTTCAATTTGTACTTCCTTCAAAGGAAAAAATATTAAACATTCTGCACCAAATAAAACATGGAGCTATTAGTCACAGCTCAAGTATGATTCTATTATTCCGGTTTAGACAAGATGAGGCCAATGGACCATTAGGAAAAGGCCCGGCAGCAGGTTTCCTCCTGTGTTCGGCTTTCACATCCATTTTCATACACAACCTCCGCTCTGGACTAACAAGCTGAAGGTTCTGCTGATAGCACATTCTCCTACAGCTATCTGTTGTCATGCCAAGACATACACTCACATACAAAAACATACAGACGTGCACTTACCCATGTACACACTCGTCCTCAAACACAGGCAATCTCCCAACCAAGCCAAGCCGCTTCCCACTTCTGAACGCCCACACTGTGCAACATGAAATAAACATTAAATAAGACTGTTCCTTCACTGTCATTGTTCTTTGAAAATGAATTGAAGCAACTGCAGGCCAATGTTAATGCTTTGTTTTAGCCAGCGGCAGGCACATGAAACGAGCTGCATGAGGCACTGAGCTGACAGTAGCCACTGGCACTGTGGGAACACACACACACACACACACACACACACACACACACGTATAGACATGCATGCACACTCTGCCTACCCAGCAGACAACAGATGAAATTCTAGCTGAAGACAGCTTCCCTGCAGGAGTATTGGCTTTGGAGAATGGAAGCTGATTGCGTTTGCTCTGTCTCCTTTCCTTGTCATCGATTCAGGGATAAACATGTCTGAATACAGTGCTTTATCAGCATTTACTGCTGATTACAGAAATTGCTCATTACAACAGAATTACACTCCCTTTTAAATAAAAGAGCAATCAACCCATTAGCATGGCCGCTCACATGGTACCTAAGAATATACCATCCCTCATTCTGAGGTCCTTGTGGATATGAATCAACTCTGACTCATCCATAGTTGCCTCAGCCTGAGCACTCCTTAACACATCTAAAGGAATATTGATCGAGGCTTTGACAGACGGATTGAGCTTCACGGCACATAGCTAGACTGGCATGTTGGAGAGCAGGAGTAATATCACTTCCCGCTGTTGGGGACATGACATCATCTTTGAAGACAAAGCATTCGCTTTAAAGTGGGAAACGGAAATATCTCTGCCCTGTGTGCTCAGTGAAAATGGTTCTGCGTGCAATATTTTGTTTGGCTCTAAATATAGCTACAGGTTTGCCTGCAGTGGGACTTGTTTTTAAGAGAGAACAATAACCTGGCAGAGTGCAAATGCAAGAGGAAGGAGGAAGTATTCATCTTCATATATTCCATCTATTATAAACTGCTTTCTCGCTCTCTCAGTCATTGCCATGGACATCTACAATACAACGACTCTGATCTTTTCTCCCTCCCCTCTACCTCCTCTTTCCTGGCTCTGACCGCAGTAGTTCATTATGTATGCCTCTCTGCTTGAACATGATTAATATTTCCCATAGAATGAGTTTGGCATCAAAGCGCCTCAAAGCTCCTTACCGCACACTAACAAACACACACACTTGTACGATCACACACATCTACAACACATAAGCACCTACACTGTAAGACATATTATATATACTAACCTATGAGTGCGTCTCCATAGGCACATACTTAATGCTGTCTTCAGTGAGCTGACAGTGGGATGTTAAGCATCGAGCGATAATGTAAAAAGACACACGATTGTGTAAGACTCAGCAGAGATTAACCTGACGACTGTCAGCTCCGGCATAAGATCTGGGTGTGAAAGAGAGTGAGTGTATGAATAAATCTGATGTCTGAGGAGCTAATCTGATGTGTGCATGTGTGTGTGTGATACATAATGTATGGGTGGATAATAGCGTAACATAATCTAAAAATGAGAGTGGTGTAATCCTGTTGCAATTTACACTACAGGATAAGTTTACAAATGTGTAAAATAAACAACCAGTCCTAAATTTATAAGCCATGGCTGGATTGCACCGGGAGGAAGCTAAAATATACTGGGAAGCAAGAGAGAATAAAACTGGAGAGAGTGGCGCACAATATTGCAGCTATTCCCAAACTTCTCAGTCCCTCCTTCAGACACACACACACAGACAAGAAGAAACACACCAACATGCACATGCTCACACACACCTGCCGAGCATGGATAAAGGAGGGATTAAAGTGTGTCAGAAAAGGAAACCGGAGAGAGAGAGAGAGGCATGAATCATTGTTTCCCAGAGAGGACTGGCGCACCTATGGCTATAGACACACAGCTTCTCACAAACACACAAACACACAATACAGAGCTAATTGTAATTTTTCTGCACTTTGATGGAGGTGAAGACCCACCAGTTTGCTCAAAATAAAATCAATCTCACTATGGTGTAGTTCTTCACACACACACACACACACACACACACACACATACAAAGGTCTAGCATCTTTCTCTCACGTGGGTATTTAGCAAATGATAAGTGGCTCTGCCTTTTTGTCTTTGGTGACATGTAATTTTAGCATCAGCAAATCAGCCTTTGGTATACTCCAGCTCAAAAGCAGATGCATTGGATCAGACGTTCTCTCAGACCAAGCTGTGATGGCTTACGAAGGGTTGAACATTTTAGAGATTTCAGTGGCAAGAGCATCATCATCATTAAATCACTCATGTCACTCATCTCAATTGTGTCTGTAATCTACTATTCACCAGTTGGGTTGTGTTTGCTCTCATGCTGTGTGTTGGAGGAAAGACGCTTTCTTCCAGGCTGAATGGAGTTAATTGGACATGAGCTTTGGAGGAGAACGTCTGCAAACGCTGCTGACTGATGTGTATGGTTTGAAAGACAGCTGCCTGCAGAGAGCTTCCTAAAACTAATCTCTCACTCTCTCTTCTCTCCTCTTGTGCCTCCCCTCTTCCTTGCTACCCCCCTAAACCTCCACATACTCTTTCTGTCCCCTCCTTCTATCCCACTTCATTTTCATTTCCTGCAGAGGCTGAAGGAACTCAAGCACAGGGAGTTTGCTCGCAACGTGGCCTCAAAATCATGGAAGGACCAGCGCAAACAGGAGAAGGCTCTCAGACGCCTGCACCAGCTCGCACAGCTGCAACAGGATACTCAGCGGTGAGTGGGAGGAGTGTGTATCTGTGTGTGTCTCTGGCTGTGTGTGTGTGTGTGTAATGGGACCAGGGGCAGGAGTCCAGAGGGGTTAGAGTGCGTCACATCCAGTCAACGTTTCTTAGATGTGATGGATGCATCCACAGATGTGAGAGCACTCAGTTGCCCTTGATAGGCCACAGGTGAAGTAAATACAACATGCAGACACTCTGAGAGTAGATGATTTGTTGGAGGAGGAGATGGAGTTTTAGAGGAATGAAATGTCACATAAAAAGTAGTTTTTTTAAGAAGTAAATAAAATGAGTGAAACAAGTTGAAAGATGAAACTTGCCTCCGGGTACGCATGCCTAATGCAATCAAAACAACTGATAAAAAAAAAAAACAATGCATCACGTAATAATCAACTTGATTGCACCTATTCCATGTGCAATTAAATGTGTTTTCCTATAATCAGGTGATGATTTGTAAACAGCATACTATGACTATCAATATCATGCCTCTGCTTTTTCTCTCAATAGCACTAATATTTGTATTATTAAAATAACCTGTCTGTAATAATCTCTATCTCTATCTATCCGTCTGTGCTACTCTGGCATATTTTCAAGATAGCATTATTTTAATGTTGCTTTGCTTTTAAATTCATACATCAATTTTAAGCTGAATTAAATGTAATCAAAACAAGCCTTGCTTAAGTGAAGTCAAGTTAAATAAACTAAAATCAAGAATTTTCCATGACTTTCTGTTGCAGAGTCCCAGGAAGGACTTATGGAGTAAGAAGTGTAGTCAGGGCTGTGAGCCAGCAGCAAGACAGAGATGTGGACCAAAGAGACCACAGCCCTGAGGACAAACCTGAACCCTTCAACCACGCCCAGAGACCCCCTCCTATGCAACCCAGGACAGCTCCTCTCAGCCATCAGCCAGAGGATCCATGCCAATTTCCTTCTCATATACCGCTGGCCACTGCTCTAGCAGAGTCCCCACTAGTCACACATTCGGCATCCAATACAGACCCTCCTGCAGTGAACCCTCAGTCTTGCCTGGGCTTGTATCCCCAGCTGCCTCTCCCTGGGCGGGAGAGAGTGGGAGGCAGGCTTGGGGTGTCCTTCTGCTTCTCACGCAGGGGGCCCAGGCTTGAGCCGTCCGCCTCCGTCTTCTCTGACCTGGAGGAGGAGGAGAGAGAGAAGAGGGAACAAATGAAAGAAAGGATAAAAGGGATAATGGAAGATATTGACAGGGAAATTGGGGCAGCAGATGACAGAAAACACAGTGAGGGTGAACAGCATAAGTCCAGCTCTGACAGTGTTGGGCCGAGCGACCAGGGGCCATCCCCCAGAGAGGCTGCCAGAGAAGGCGAGGAGATTGAAAAAAGAGACATATTGAAAGAACACTCTTTTATTTCCACAGCAGTACCTGATAATCTAAGCCATGATCCACTATTGCCATCACAGACCCAGGTGACCATATGGGGCACAGCACTAACAGGGGCACACATGGACACTGAACCCACGGATAGCAAGACAGAGAGAAAGCAAGAAGCAGAGGGGGGGAGGGAGGAGAGTCAGTATATGTGTGTGTTAGGGAAAGATGGCTCTACCTGTCTGAGATGGCCTGTCAATTTGCTTAAATTCACCAAGTCTCAACCACACATCTGCTACAGCTGCAACCCACTCGGCTTGAACCACCAACGACCAATACAGCCCACGGAGGATCTGCAGGAGTCACAACAAAATCAGTTGTGTGTTCTCTCAGATGAATCAAATTCACATGTGCCAGCTATTCTTACATCAGGCACTCAGTCCTGTTTACAAAGACAGACAAGACAAAAGCTGAGAGCACACAGAGAGGAAAAAACTGAGGAGAATTTCAAGGCAGAGCAACATATCGATGTGGAGACAGAAGCACACCTGTTCCTAAAGAACAAAAACCTTTCATCATCAGAAACAACACCAGAAAGAGGAAGATGCACGCTAAGTATGGAGAACTGTGTGAGGGTAGCCTCCCATCCATTTGACCCCGCTCATAGTGACAGCTCTGACACAAACTCCCAGAATCCTCTGGGAGGCAGATTAGGGGGTGCGAAAGGGATCAGGGAGAGAGCCATCACAGCCTTGAGCTGTAAATCAGAGTCTGTCATCCAGCCTGGCACACAGGGGATGTGCATCAGCCCGTCCAGGTGTGAGTGTGGGAGTGTGACAATGTGCAAGTGTGCCAGCGCACCACAGCTGTACGTGGGTGTCTCAGAAGTGTCACGCAAAAAGAGAAAAGCCAGCACAAAGAAACACAAGCTGGGAAAGAGGAAGAGGGGCGAGAAGGAAAAAGCTTCAAACAAGCAGCAATCAGCAAGGTGCAAAGTGAGGAGTGTTGTCTCTACAGTCTCCACTGGCAGAGAGAGAAGTGGAGAAGCTGTAGGGAGCTGGGGAAAGAAAAGGAGGCAAAGGGAGAACGGGGAGATGAGGATGAGGAGGAGGGTGCAGAGAGCAGGGAGCAGCTGTCTCCTGGGGAGATGTGAGGCTGAGCCAGTATCTGTCTCTGTCAGGAAGCGGAGGCCTCACAGGAGCCACAGCACTGAGTCCCAGTCACAGCCAGACAGAGAGCAGGCAGAACACTGCAGTGTCTACTCCCAGCTCAGCAGACATACAGCAGACAGAGACACCAAGGGGGAGGGAAAGCGAGACAGAGATGCAGTGACTTTTCCCTGGCGGTCTCACTTCTCCTTACACTCCCTCTCACCAGGATGTAACTCAAAGCTGTTTTGGGAAAGGGGTCACCATAGCAACCCCAGGAGTTTCATTGACTGCTGTTACCCTGACAACAGCTGTGGTTGCAGCCCAGCGAGAAAGAGAAAACTCCTCCACAGGGACAGGAAATTCATTCATAGTAAGAGGAAGAGTTTGAGGCACCCTGAAGTCTGGGAGGAGACAGAGAGGGGCAGGAAAATGGGAGGACGCTCCAGTTTCAGAGACAGGGGCCTGATTTCAGATACAGGACAGTGGGAGTGGATGAGAGGGAGCTGTCCTGGAGGTAGTGAGGAGGGCAGGTCAAGGACTGGGTGGAGATCGAGAAACAGAGTAGTGGAGTGGGATCGGATGGCAAGGTTTAGCCCCAGTCCTAGCAGCTGGGGCTGGAGAAGCAGACATCTTAGCACAGAAGATGTAGACTGGGACAGGTGCAGCGTGGACAGATGGACATGGGGCAGCAACGACAGCTGGGAAGACAGGCGGACACACAGATCCACGTCAGGCTCCAGGACAGGGGCAGACAGCAGAGACAGCCCTGGCTATATGTGGAAATGCGCAAGCACCAGACGTTCAAGCTCAAGACGCTTCTCCAGCCCTGAGTGGTGGGCAAGTAGGCAGACATACAGCCCCCAGAGTGTGATCAACACACGGGCCAGCAGATGCCACAGCCCGCGCTCCTGCAGCCCCTGCAGCAGCACCAGCATGTCCGAGCTAAGCTGGGAGTGGAGCAGGAGCAGCACCTGCTCAGGAGTCACAGTTGATGGGTTGAAAGTTAGCTCCTGCAGGACTTCCTCAGGAGCTCCAGGACTCTCATCCGAGGTCCCTCAGGAGGCAAAGAAGCAGAGCAGCCCCACGTCCACTTCACCCGGCCTTACCTCTAGCTCCTTCTCTCGTTCCTCACCCCACAGACCCTCTTTTGCTCCCACAGTCCAAGGCCTCAACGTGCACCATTGTGACACGAATCCTTCTCAGCTAAAGGAGTCCAATTCACAGCCTGACCTTGGCCATGGACCCTCTGCCCCTGTCACAACAAGTAGGTCAGGCACAACTCTTTCAGGACTATCCCCCAGTAAGTCTCTGCCACAGAAACCAAGCAGGGTGTTGCTTCTCCCTCTCATAGGAAAACTTCCCGCAATCCAGAGAAAGGCCAGGAGGAAAAAAAGGCTGCTGGAGAAGGGTCAGCAGAAGGAGGGAAAGGAGGAAGAGGAGGTTAAGGGAAGTGGACTGGATCCTGGAGCAGTCGTCAACAGTCAAAAATGTCCTCTGGACATGGTTGAGTCAAACCCCAGCAGCACGCCAAATCTCCGCCAGTCGCAGATTAGGACTGATGACAAACAGACAGGTGGAGAGACAGCTCCGCCAATCAGCTTTACTGCTGAGGAGATGGACAAATATCGCCTCCTACAAGAGCAGGCAAGAGAGCACATGCAGAAAGTCCTGGAACAGGCGCAAGAGAGTGCAGACACACACACAGAGACAAACTACACACACACGGCACAGACAGAGAACGGTGGGACTTCAGAGAAACAATACACACCTGCACCCTTACATAACCCTTCACAGCCTCAAACCCAGTCAATTCACACAGACACGATGCAAACACAAGCACAGCACACCCTCCAGGTCAGTCTCCAGCTTCCACATGTGACCCCACAAGAGAACTTTACTCAACCCATGGCTCTGGGAGTCCCCAACCTCCCCCCTCTTCCACCATCTGCCCCTCTCTCCAGCCTCCATCATATCATTTTACAGCACACAGCTCTCTCCATGCCCCCCTCTTCCTCCTCCTCGTCCACCTCATCCCCCTCTCCTGCCATCCACCCTCACCCAGCTCAGCTCCATCACCCCCTGCCCCCTCTCCATCCGTCCCTCCCTCATCACCTTCACCTCTCTCCCTTCTCCATATCCTCCCTGTTTCCCTCCATCCTGCTGTCCCATCACCCCATCCCTCTCCTCCCCCAGTCCCCCGCTTTTCACGCGACCCCTCTCGCTCCGCTCTCCCCAGTAGCCCTGCAACATTTGAACCCACAGTCTTTCATGGACAGAACGTGGCCAGTGAGGTTTCAACAGAAGGCGTTGTGATTTTCACAGAGTGGCTGCCATGTTTATTAATCTTCCTTGGCAACACAGACAAGTGAGCGAGAGAGGGGGAGTTTTTAAGTTTGGACAAAAGCCTGCTATTTGAAATAAGGATGTGTCAGTGCTTTTACTAGCATCAACTCCAACTCTTATTCACATATGCCCTCACACGCACACACGCATGCATACACACAAACAGCCCAACTATTGACTGTTTTCAAATGAAAATGTTTCTCCATCTAGCCTCTGCTGTGTTGCAGCAGACAGTGAGAAAACAGACTTTGATCCTTTGCTTTTTCCATCATTCCTCATTCAGGCCCGGAATAAAGGGAAAGGTGCACCTGCTATTCAAAGACAAGCTGGGCTTGTGTCATCCTCTCTCTTTCCTTCTGAACCACAGACAGACCAGCTGCCTTTTGAAGTATCCTTCATGCCGGGGACAGAGGGGCAAGAGAAAGTGATAATACTCTCCCCTTATCTCCATTTCATACAGGTTATCTGAGTTAGAGTGTGACTTTCAACAAACATAAATACCGTTCCATGGACCGGGGGGCATAGCACAGCCATTTTAACCTTGGTGTATACTGTATTTGTGTGTTTGTGTGTGTGAGATAGAGGTAATTCTGGACTGTCACACACACATACACAACTAATTTCCATATCTGACACATGTAAAGACCTGTTTTGTCTCTATAGTGTAAATATTCTGACAGTGAGTGATAATATTAGAATCATGGGAAACGTTGAAATAAAAGGTGAATTTAACCTTGACCAGTAGTACAAAGCTTATTCCACACTCAATGGCGTCAGTGATACAAACACTCCAACAACTTTTCATATTCATTGGATCTGTTACATTAAAATATGGGTGAAAATAAATGAGTTTTCATGCTTTTTCTTATTCTGTCTGATTCATGTTGATCATGCAACATGTTGCAACACATTCCACATAAAGAATTAATACTGTGAGGTTTACCACTTCTCAAATCGAGACCCAGAATACCTAAGAGTCTTTCAAGAGCTCATAGAGCAGTGGTTCCAAACCTCTTATTCGCAACCCCTTAATTTGAAGCAATGTCTACTTGTGACCCCTTGTCATAGGGTGCATGTCTGAATTGAATTATGAGCATGTCCATTGGAAAGGGACTTTGACTTATCAGGCTGTTTTAACGGAACACATTTTAGATGTCAGAGGAGATGAAACTATACAGTGTTTCACAAAAAAAAGCAAAGATTAGAGATAATTTAATCTCGAGATGAATCTCCCCTTGTGAATGAAGAAAAAAAATGGTGACATTTAGTACATTTATAAGTAAGTGTAGCATTATATTTAATAAAAAGAAGGATCAGTGTGAAAGCGTTTTTATTGTGGCAGTTAGATGCTGCCCTTTAAAATGTACCATGTTGTTTTAACAGTGTGCTATTAGTCCTTTTCATTCCATTTAGTCCATTTCTTTGATCACACTTCATTATAACGTCCAGTTTGACCTTTGGTTCACTGTACTGGGGATGCCCAAAAAATATCCACTCAGCTTCAGGACACTTGATCTGCACCAGATAGTTTTGAAGTGCATGTTATGCTTGAATATCATACATTTGAAGTAAAAAAAAAAAAAACATGAAACATCGAAGAGCTTCTTCTTTGCATGTCTTGCCAAAGGTTATGGTGGTTAGTAACTGTTGCTATGCATCCATGTCTGGTGATTGGTGAAGGCGTGGATGTATTAAAGCTGCTTGCCAAACACTTGATCACTGCAGCGGCCGGCACTCAGGGAGCATAACACAGAAGAGAACAGAGCGGCATCCAGATGGTCTATGGACTTGGACTACCCAGAGTGCTTTGAGAGATTGGATTGATTTGCCCTCTGTGATATCAGTGAACACAGCCCAGCGCACAAGGGGGGCTACAGCAAGGGGTGACATAAATACAGACACAAAAACAAGACACAAAATGTACACTCCCAGTCCTGAGGTGTTGGCTAGAAATATAAGTCAACCCCTGCAGAGATTCAGTAATTAGAGCACAATTCCTCTCTCTCCTCCTCCTGACCCCTGAGCTTGTGTGTGCGTGTGTGTCTGTGTATATGCAAGTGTGTGAGTTTGTGAGAAACAGAGACAGAGAATCCCTATCTCTCTCCACAGGACGGGAGATCAAACAGACTGTGTGAAATATAGAGCAGCAATAATTAGCAGCTGTTACAGCATCAAACCTCTCTATCTCTACCTCTCCCTCTCTCTGACACACACACACACACACACACACACACACACACACACACACACACACACACACACACACACACACACACACACTTACACCCTACTGTTCTTATCCCAGAGTTTAATTTAGAGATACTCAAATGTGCTGCAACTTCTCAGTCCTCTTATACTGATAATCAGGGAGATGGTACAAAATCAGCTCACTCCAGTTTTTCCTCCATCTTCTCTCCAGTTCATAAAATCATTCACACAGCCTAAAGAGGGAAATGCATAGAGAACAGTCACATATACAAACAAAAAGCTTAAAAGCAATTACAGAACTTCAACAAAAAACACACACAAAGAATGTTATATTAAAAGTTCATCCATGAATATGGAGTGCTTAGGACCTTCACTTTATTATAATGCAGAATTGTCACACACACACACACACACACACACACACACACACACACACACACACACACACACACACACACACACACACACACACAGTTATCCACACAGGGGTCATGTGGAAATTAGTAATCACAATATCACTGTACTTTCTGTCAGTGACTGATTAAATCATTACCTAAGCCATGAGATTCTTCCCCCTGGTGTGTTCATGTTTTGCTGTTATGTGTGTGTGCGTGTGTGTCTGCATGTGTGTACTTGTGTGTACATGCAGGAGTGTGAGTTGATTTATGATGGAGAAGAAGCGGTTTCCTCAGTCAATCGCTCCTGTGAATTAATGAGGTACAAAAAGTAAAGCTGGCACTCAGTCAAATACACCAGCAGTCACAGGGAGCTCAGTGCTGGGGCAGGATCACCTCTATTCGCACCACATTTGATTGTCAGATTGTGGGTACAGATTGCATTGAGCAAATAGAGCTCCTCACGGCTACTGAGGCGATCCATCGACCCAAATTGTAATGCAGCATAAATGAGACACTTCCCATGTCCTGCTCTCTCCCTTTCTTTCCTTTTTTTTTGTGGTCTCGCCTCCCACCCTTCTCTTAGATTCAACCAGGTCAGCGGGGCTGCGCTCAGCTCCCCGGCTGTTCTCTGACTGAGCAGAAGAAAAGGCACCATTACACTTCGTCCTCAATTCCCTTTATTCAGAGTCTTTCACATGTTCGAATCCTGTTGTACAGCACAGACTTTCACAGCACGATAAGCGCTGCAGACTTATTACATAGAGGCAGCCCTCCCTATACCTCTTCTCTCGCAGTGACATTCATTAAAAGTTTTCTTGAGTCGTGGCAGAGTGTGATATACAACATAAGGCAGTTCCACTGCAATTTACATCTTTTTACTGAATCTCTGTGCCTCTTAGGGACAGTAGTTACACTAACAGCTGGGATAATATTTTAACTGTTCTACTGAGCCACCAGATGACATTCAAAAGCTACAAGTGAATAATAAATAAAAAGGATTTAACTGCTCAAGATTAGAACGCACTAAAAACGGAATAGAAATTCTAGTTTCCATTAGTTGAACAGTCCGGTGTCTTCTCAGTCATATTGTTTGATCATGTAGCATTCTGCATTTCTGATGACTTTAGGTTGATGCATCACTTTTACTTTTGTGAGCTTTTGAACCTCCATAAAGGTTCAGTTCATCTGTCACCGCTGATGCGTCAAGAGATGCTGCTGTTGCTGCAGGTGTAAGAAATGGAAAGCTAAGTGGCTTCAGGCTGTTTAGAGCTTTTACATCAAAAAGATATAGTACAGTATATTATTCTGAACCAGAAAAGGCACCTCATCCTATAAAACACCAGTTTATTTCTTGTTTTATTCTATTCACTTACTTTATGCTTGGCTCTCTCCTGTTGAGGAGGGACTTGTTTGTGTAGGACTTGTATTATGTAGAAATAACTATGTGAATTCCGTTCCACGATGGATTTAAGGCTTAGAGGAGGTAGTGGGCTCGGTGATACTCTTAAACTTGGCACAGTCGCCCAAGGACATGTCAGCGTGCACACACACACACACGCACACACAGAGGTGTAATAGGGTATAATTTAGGAGGCTGTAATATAGTGAGATGTGATGCTCTGTTGTAAGACAGCATGGCTAATTCCCCGGTTATGTTATCTCTGAGAGACAGATGTTCCCACCAAAGATTACTATGCACGCACACACAAACTGTGTGCATGCAGACATGCATAAACACATTCAATCCTCAGACAATAGAAGCAGCAGGTTAGTCTAAAATAGCCTTATTGACCAAAAACACAGATCAATGATGAAGGCGACTTTTCTGGGAGTTAATTATGAGATGTAATGAGTTTCTGCAGAATACAATGAAGAAAAAAAACAATACTTCTCACTGAAACTTTTCCTCAACAAATATTTCATTTAAAGCAATGAAATGAATCATATAATGGACGTTGACCTCTCGCCATATTGATTTGAGAAAAAATACATTTTTCCAATAAGACCACTCTAAGACAAACCATATAACCTTTTAATGGTCATATTAAGCCCCACAAAGCTGCAAGTTTTAACCCTTTGTGTCAATCCATCAGCTGCAGATTTTTTCCCAGGTCAGATGCACTGCATCCATTACCCAGGAAAGCCATCCTACACAGGAAATGGATTCACTGCAGAGGATAAAGGTCGATTCATGGCTCCTCACAGTGGCTGTCAGGAAAACCCTTGGGTCAGATTACCATCACTCCCATTATGTTGTTAATTCGCAGTTTGAATGCACGGCCACAGCACAAAGAGAGAGATGTAGATGAGTGACATGCAGTACCTATCTGTCAATCCTCAAGTCAGCAGAGTCGATTTTGTCCTTGGTCTGCTTTGTGCTGCTTGTCTGAATTTCTGTCACTTAGTGTCATAGAATATCCATAAAACCTCTCCTGCATCCAAACCCAGGGTGTCCATGATTCAAAACCATCCAAATAGTGGCTTTGAGAGGTTGAAAGAATTGCTTGTACACCTTGAAACAAATTAAAGTGTTTGAGCGTGACTTCAAGAGAGCAATTTACACAAATGAACATGCGAATGTGTGTATAAACAGTAGAGCTGCCTCTCAAACCCTCTTTCTCCTCCGAGCCCTGATCTCCCTCCTCCTGTTTCCGTTTAACTGGTTTCAGCTTTAAGTCTCCAGATTCTGATAATTTCCCCCTTAATCCCTTCAGAGGAGCACCCTGCTTAACTCTCTAATTAAGTCAACGATACACACATACACCAACACAGGACAAATAGCACATGCACACACAGCTTGTAGCATTCAGCTATCTGATGCATGGACAATTGGTGGATGCTGTGTGTGTGTGTGTATGGTTACTGAGTTGTTTGTGTGTCTGTATTTCAATGATTAAGTCCCAATCAGGATGTTGTTATGACGACACATGCATTTTTAAGCTGTTAATCCAGGATTATTCTCCCCTCCGCTCATCTCATTACCGTCGATTATTAAAACACACACACACACACACACACACACACACACACACACACACACACACACACACACACACACACACACACACACACACACACACACACACACACACACACACACACACACACACACACACTAATTATGGGTTGGTTTCCCTGGAGACTGAACACATGCTGCTAGGGTCTCCAAAGATAGCTCGACATACAGGTAAAAAAAGACAAATCTGCTTAATGTATGAATGCACCTCAGGCATTAACTATGCATACAATGTAATTAATTTTTGGTTTATGTATATATTTGTTAATTCACGGATATTTGAAACAGATCTTGTAGATCTGTGGTATATATTTAAACACATCTGATTATTTCTGTGCTTTGGCCTCTCAGAGAGCCTTTTGGCCTTTCAGAGAGCGATTTTCAGCATAGAGCAGGAAAGAATGAGAAGAAACAGTGAGTGTCCTTTCCCGGTGATTGAATGTGTGTCCTTGTGTAGAAACTGCACTCCCCTCTCTCAGCGAGTGGAAATATTCCTGCAGTGCTGAGGCTGACATACAGGTGAGAGAATAGCCAAGGATTTTGAGATCACCTGAGGCTTTGTGTCCACTATGGCCCACTCACACTGGGTCAGCTGAGAATAACCAGAAAGGGCTGACCGCCGATGTTCACTCACCCCTGGAGTCATTAATCACACAGCACTGCAGATGAGCCGCGCAGACACGCGTTAACACACACACACACACACACACACACACAAAAATGTAGAAACACACATACACACCAGAGCCCATTTTAATTATAAAGCCAAATGCTAGATGACAGCATCGCTCCAGGTAGTCAGTCCTCGAGGCCTGTACTCCTGGTGCATTATCATACACTGAACATCGCAGACATGAATATTTCTGAGCAAAGCCCAGTCCACAAATAACAACACATCATATCACATTAAGCTATCAATATCTGCAGCATACACACACACACACACACACAGTATCATATAGGTGACTTTTCTCCTGGACTTTATTTTACGCTCCTTAAACACAAACACACACAATCAGATCATGGTATCTGAACCCCTTTATTCCCGAACAGGCCTCTCAGCTTGCAGCTGGGTCGCTATCAGCAGCAGGATTTCAGATAACGTTCCCATTTACCGGTTATGAAATTCTTCAAAGGGGCTGCGCAGCACTGAATGCCTGTGGTGTGTTGTGTTTGTTAACAGGCATGGTGCATGGAGAAATACACTGTGGTGGTGGATGTGTATTACAGCATGCACATCACATACAACAGTCCCTGACATGCACCAAAAATGTATTAGGGTTGAGAAAACTGTTTTGTCCAATATATTTCGCAGGTGCATAAAAACTAAACGAGCGAACTGCATTTTAAAATGCTATTGTGTTTGTTTATGTGACAAAAATCAAGACACAAAAGTAAGAGACACGTGGAGGGACTGTATGTGTGTTTGTTTGTAAGATTCTGAGATATTAGTGTAATGTGGAAAAATGTATTCGATATTGTCACTAAGGGGGTTGTTTTGCTGTTGATACAATCTTTTGTCAACAGTAAGTAGCTGCATGTGTAGCGGTCTACCACTCAGATATACAAAGTCTGCCTGTTCACCTTGCTGCACTCAATTGTGAAATATAGAAAAGACAGTGAAAAGCATGGGTCCATTATTGTGCCATGCCACTATAATGCCATACACTAATCAATGCCATTACACAACATAAGCCTGTGTGAGAATTTTAAAAGGCTGCAATGTGAAAAATAGTAAAAAGAAATAAATAAATAAAATAAAAATAAGGAAAAAAGTCAGACTTGCCCGTTTCTCCTTTCTGAAAGGCTTTGTGCCAGTCACTTTGAACAGCTCAGCAGAGAGAGAAAACGCATGCTGCATAAGTTAATGTCAAATTCTCTCTATTGTGTCTTGTCTTGTTGAATCCAATGAGTTAACAAAAAAAGGGGGGAAAATCCAAGGCAGGAGAATAAACTGAATAGCATAAAAATTCAAGAATTTCACATAAACTTAGAATATTAGAACCGTTACATGTAAAGATAGCATTATCTGTTTGCTGGCAGACACAGTTTTCTAATAATGCTTTCACCCCGATGAGATATTTCAATTCACTGCAGTCTGTGAGGGAAACACTGCTGGTGTTGTATTGAGGAAGTAATTAACGTGCAACCTTTGTGCGGTTTTTTTTTTAGTGCGTGTAAGCATGTGCTGTGTATGTTTGCTTCAAGAAACCAATGTGTGGGTGCGCATAAGAGGTAAAAGCATTCAAAGGTGTTTTGTTTTGGCTGCTGGTGAGAAGTAAAGCTCTAAAACTAATTTCTTTCATCAACATCTGTCAGGGAGATTAAGGGAAGCATTACTCAAGTATGCACTTATTTCACCAAAAGCATTAAACAACTGACTGAAGGAGATTGAGTACACTACAGCTTTTAATGCTACTGTTTTTGTGCATCTCACTTGAATTCAAATTTCATCTTTGATAAATGAGTGTGAAAGGAAAACCAGTAAAAAAGGCACTTTAGAGAGCGCACCAGAACATCTAAACTACAGGGAGGCATGATGGGGAAAAGTGAAATCATAGAGTTCAAGCAAGGGGCTGTGGTCAGTGTTCCATGGGTGCCTCTGCATTGTCCTCCTCCTCCTCCTTCTCCTTCTCCTCATCATCACTACAGGGTTCATAGTCTTCATCCAAGACTGGATCTACCTCCTCTCCCTCCATCTCTCCTCCCAGCTCGCCTAGCAGCTGCTCCACATGCTCCAACATCGGCTGGTCATCACATCGCAGCTTACTGTACAGCTGAGGAAGAGGGAGAGAGAAAAAAAAGACAAAAAAAGGATGATGCAAGTGTGTAATAGGGTAGTAAGTAGACTGGGAAAAATGGAAATTTTCAAGAGAAAGTAGGTTATACAGCAGAAATGTTGAGACCGAACAAGTGCAAAATCATACTGCGGGGGCATTACAAGAAATGAGATATGGTGAGTGAAAAGCTCTCGACAGAGGCTCTTCCGTTGTGTCACTAAAGATAACAGTGCATCACTATGGCATCAGTAAGCAGCAGCTTGGAGTTGAGGGAAGAGAGCAGCCTTGAGGTTTTAAGTCTCCGAGTGCTGGTTAGGCCGCCTGAAATATCCAACAGCAGCTGCATTCTGTCAGCAAGGCAGTCACGGCTCGCAAAACGCTGGTAAACAGTTTTTGTCTTTCATTTGGCAAATCAGCACATTTGATACACCGTTCAGCTGCACAGGAGACAAAAAAGACCATTTATCTTCCTCTGCTACAACATGCATGCGCACACACGCAGAGATTTGTATCCTGAAGCACATATGGTTATGTGGCGTACATGCGCATGTACACACACACATAATCCAAGTTGTTATCTCAGTGAAATATGCGGGGAAAGAGCAAGATAAAAAAGTCCTGTTCTCAAAGCAGGCAGCAGATTTATCTCTGTAAAATACTCTGCTTGTGTATAATTACTGAACTCAAAGTGGAGCTGGGTGATAAAACTACTGGCGCTACCACTACGGACAGCAAGCATAACACTGTGTTTCCGCGTGTGCATATGCAGAATAAGGGGAACTGATACAGCGATTTATATTTATGCTTTTCTTTCCAGAAACAAAACTAGAGAGAAAAAAAGAGGGTGAGTGGGGAATGGTTTATAAGATCTAGGAATATTATTCTATTTAGTCTACCGAACACACACACACACACGCACGCACGCACGCACGCACATTTGAGCTCATGGACAATAAGCAGCTGAGTGCCATCATTCTCACTAAAAGTGTAACGAGGCCAGCAGACTGAAAAAAGTGTGTGTATGACTGCTTTGCCCCAGGACCAGTCTCTAAGCAACAGCAGGTCCTGACAGGAGACACGCAGTCCCATGGGAACTCATTTGGAGTGTAAGAATGTGTAGTGTGTGTGTGTATATATTTAAGTGGATGCTGTCTCTCCAGGTTGGAGCTCCAGGGAGGTGGAGCGTGACCCAGGTCCAGGCACAGGGTCTGATACCGGGGGAGAGCTGACCCTCTCAGCCTCCTCAGAGCACCACACACACATACAGAGGAAAAAAAAAACAGATTTTCATTCTGCCAGTGTCACTCTGAAATGCCTGGAGATGTTTATCCACAACGCTCCGCACTCTGAATAAAAGTTGGGTTTGCTTTACAATACGCTCGGCTCAATACGCAGTATAATTGCACATTACAGCCTTAGGTAAGAGGTGGAGGGTGTCTTTCATATGAGTTGCATAAGAGAAATAACATAAGAAATACAGTGAACGTGTGCCACCAACAAAATAAATACTGTATGTTCTACAATACTGGGTGCTATTTGGAAATTGTATTTATACGTGGTGATATTTCCTACAAATCAATAGCATAGTGTGTCTGCTGGATAGGATGTGATTATTCATTGTGATGCTTTCAGCTAGCTAAACAAACAGAAGCTATTCTTTACACATTCTGCACCGAACGCTGCTGAGATCAGCACCGCCATCGCAAAAAACACAGGCATTTCTCATTTACAACAGCCTATGTTTTCTCTTCTCACTTTCACGGCCCAGAGAGCTGCCTAGAGAGGGAGGGTGTGGGTGAGTGTGTGTGTGTGTGTGAGTGTATGTAATCGTATAACTTTTTCATGGTCCACTTTGCTCTACTTTCAAGCCCTAAGTCACAGCCCAAAGCACACTTGACCACCAACACACACACACACACACACACACACACGCACGCACGCATGCACGCACGCACATGCAGGGCTGCATGGACACATCTGTTCTCACTGTCTACTACTCGCTATTCTTTTTAGCCATGCCAGCGCCATGGCTCCAGGGATGGCAATGTCGGTGTGTCGCTCCACTACTTTGATCCAGACTGAAATATCTCAGCACCTACTGGATGACTTGCCATGAAATTTTGGGCAGACATCCAAAGTCACCAGAGGATAAATTGTAATGACTTTAGTGATCCCCACACTTTTCCTCTAGCGCCACCATGAGGTTGAGATTTTTAGTTTATTATTGAAATATTTCAACAACTATTGGAAGGATTGCTGTGAAATTTTGTACATGCATATATGGTCCCCAGAGGATGAATTATAATAACTTTGGTGATCTCCTGACTTTTCTTCCTGCACGTCATCAGGTCAAAATTTAACTTGACCAACTACCTGCAAAACTAATGACATTCCTCATCAGCCCCAGCTGTATTTTACATTAATGCTAATTGCAAATGTTGCTAACACATGCTAACACACTAAACTCAAGACGGTGAACATGGTAAATATTATACCTGCTTAAAGAGATCAAACAGTATTTCAAGAGTATCTAGCTTCTTTATCGTGTCGCATTTCTGAGTGAAACAGGAAAGGCAGGCGGGACGTAACATTGGGAGGAATTTGATTTGAACATGAAAAGTCGGCGTGTCATAACCAACACTGCTGCTAAAAGTTGAAGATTGATTGATGAGTGGATGTCATGATATTATTGGTTGAACTGGTTGGTTAAAGCTTATGCAAGCATAAGTCATATTTTGTTTTACAGGAAGAAAATATGATTGGATTTAGATATAAGAAAACAAAGAAATTGATATTTGGTATTTTCTTTGGCATATATACAATGTGACCGGGGATGATGTCTAAAAGGGTTAAAAAGGAATTTTTCATTTCATCTTAATGAGCTCAAAACCTCGCTGTGCCTAAGCATGTCTATAAACTCTTATTTATACTCACATGATGTTGTTGCAATGATAAAGCTTTTTCATTTTAAGTCTATACTGTTCGTCATACTGGACAAACAGTCACTACCAGTGAGTCACAGTTATTTTAATGGATGAATTTTGAGTGGGAACACAATGCAGCAACAATGTATCCTGAGATTGAGTCATTACTGTATTTCTCAACTTTTGCTAAGCATATTGTTAAATTTAACACCCTTTGCTACTGTACCTTCACCTCAGAACTGGCAAATTTCTAAACAGGGAAACAATTTGAAAGTTGTCATTATTCTCTGAGCTCCACGTTTCCAGACACAAAGTCACACAATGTGGCATAAATCAACATGGCAGCATTCATAGTGAAGAAACTTCTACAAAGAAGAGTTGGCAAGTTTGACTTCATGATAATGACAGTAACGGCTCCAATCCATGGCAACAAAATTGAATAGGCCTACAGAATTTAATAAAAAACAGAATTATGTTCGCTTCAGGTGCACAATGGAGCATAAGTGCTTCTGGAGCTGAATGAGGTCTCACCCTGTTTATGGTCATTATACTGCAGCAGTACAGACTTAACAATGAAAAAGAAAGAAAGAATTTGAAAAATACTATGAACAAGTACTGACATGAGAAATATGAAGAGAAGCTTTCATTAATTTCTCCTCTATATTAACTGAATTCCTTTGGATACATCTGTAGTATGGTCCAGGATAGATTTTCTGTAAGTGCTTATCTTTTGTCCAGTATGCTGTGGACAAACGTGTAATAATAAAGCACTAATGTACCCTTCATACCAAAACTGATTCTTTTCCCCCCTAATTTCAAGGTAGAAACCTTTTTCTACAACTCACATGGCAGGATAAAAACAGGCCCATTATGTGGTGAAAGCCTAATCATTCCATCATTGTTCACCTTCTGTTCCACATCTATGCTTAACTTCCCTTTTCATTTCACCTCTTCTTTCATTTCATCTCTTAATGCCTTCATTCTCCCAGCTTGTCTCCTGACCATTTTCCCCTCGTGCACTCCGTCTTTGGCTTTCTTTCACTCGCACGCCTACACTCTCACCAAATGACCTTTCTATCAAGGAGATAGATACCTCTTCATACTTTCTCCTCTTATACTTGCGCTTGCATGTACGCACACATGTCTCCCATTTTGGCAGAATAATTCCAAAATCTTGCACTCCTCTCAACGTCCCTTTTTTTAAAGACCAAACAGAGCTCTCGTACTGTTCATCTCTTTAGTAGTAAGAGGGCAATAATTAGATGAATTGATTCAACACATTTTATATCCTCTTAAAACTTCTCTGTCTCACTCTGTCATATAAACACACACGTACTCTTCACTGGCAAGGGTGTGACACTGGCTGAGATTAGACCCTCATGAGCGTGAACAGGGCATGTCGCTGGAAGTCTCAAGAGGGCTGACCGCAAACTCACACTCTCACTCTCTCACACACACACACACACACACACACACACACACACACACACACACACACACACACACACACACACACACACACACACACACACACACACACACACACACACACACACACACACACACACACACACACACACACACACACACACACACACACACTTAACACTGCAGTCCTCCAGTCACATCCTTGGAAGGGAAAGGCATTAAAATTACATGACAAGCACACCTTGGTCCAACCATACCCACAATCCATGCTCATGGGATACCCTTTCAGCCACATCAAATAGTAAAGCTTTTGACCTCCGTTTGCCCTAGCTGCCTCTGTGCACACTCACACACACCTACACACATGCACACACATATATAACATTGTCCTCTGTGCATACACTGCAGATCCTTCCTCAATCGCACCCTATCTGGCTGAGACTCAAATTCCATTTCACGTCCGGTTTACTATTGATTTTACCCTCGCCACTATTCACCAGCTACACCCCCTGCACCCACACACACACATCCAATCTGTTTCCTTCCACGCCTCCCCTTTCATTCTCCTACTCCTGCACACCCTCCTGCTCCTCTCCCACACTTATTTCATGTCCTCTCAACCCATCCATTCTTCCCCATCACTCCTTTTAGAGCATCTCAGCTGAATGCAGTGTGTGTGTGTGTGTGTGTGTGTGTGTGCGCGTGCGTGCGTGCACGCGTGTGTAAGTGTGTGCACGTGTATCGATCACAGAAGAGATGAATAATGAAGACATTTCTTAACAAATAATTAGATATGCAAGTTGGCACACACAACCATAATTAAATATGTGCATCCACATAAGGTGCGCCTACGCATACCCGCATTCTTTCTCTCAATGTCTACCACACACACACACACACACACACACACACACACACACACACACACACACACACACACACACACACACACACACACACACACACACACACACACACACACACACACACAGCAAAGTCATAAAGTATGCAGAGAAGTGGACTGGCGCCAAAACAAGCCGTTGGGCTTTGAGGCCTCATTTCCATGTTGGAGCCCATTTTAACTAGCAGACTGACTCATCGTTAATAATTAACACTCACAGTGATGCTCAGAAACAAAGCTCTGATATAAACAAGGGAGAATCTCGACTGCACAATGTAGGGATGCACACACATATGAGTAAAAGTGTTGAGCTGAGGAATTAAGTGCACCACGAGGGGGGCTGTTTTCTCTCCACATTCCACCTCACCTTTTCAAGGTCTTCAAGGTGTTCATGCATTTACCTTTCACATTATTCTGCGCCTGTTGCTTCACTCACTCTACAAAGAAACAGCAATGCTGTTTACTTGTCACGCTCTGACGGCTCACCCAATTCTTTTACCCTTCTTTCACCTTTTTATTCCTTTGCATTCTTTCTCTCTGTGAAAAAAATGGCGAAGTACTTAATTCCCCCTATTTTTCCAATTCCATTTTTTTCAATTTGTTTTTTTTCTTTATTAACTCACCACAAAGCTGGCAGCTCAAATATATATATGCGCCCTGTGCCTTTATTTTCCTCCCCACAATTTCTTCAATTCTCCCTCTTTGCAGCTCAAAGCCCACCTCACTCCTGTCTCAGTTGTGGACATCCCTAGTGGATGCTGGTTAGACAGGACTGTCACTACACTGCTGGCCAGAGAGACAGACATCAATATATCGCCACTCTGCTGCCCCCACTCATCTGTAGAGGAACACGATGGGACGCAAGAGGAGGAGGGAGGGTGGGTAGTTGGGTGGAGAGGTGAAAAGGAGAAGAAAGTAAAGAGAAGAAAAAAATCGTAGGTGGGGCCTGCCATCCCTCAGTCTGTGCTGTCTGATTTACAAGCCTATTGGATTTTAGACTAACATGAATCACAGCTCCATAGAGGCATTGCTCCCTGACAGAATGACAGAATGAATGAGACGCATCACTCCGTGTGTGTGTGTGTGTGTGTGTGTGTGTGTGTGAGGGGAGAATGGGAGAGAAACAGGGGTATATTTAAATCTCTTAGAGATTGTACAAAATGACATTTCTGTGGCTACAATGGAGCTTAGTTGGGATCCTCTCATGTTCACAGTACTGCATGTACTTATTTGACAAGTACGGGTTCTGAGGAGTCCTATTGTGACTGGATGTATCTGTGCTCACAGTAACTGTGCACAGAGGTAGAAGAAGTATTCAGATCCTGTACTTAAGTAAAAGTACCAACACCACACTAAATACAACATAACATGTAAAAAGTGCATTATAAGTTAGTAAAAGTACGTAATCAAAAGTAAAACTACTCAACGCAGAGAAAAGGGCGCCAGTGAGTGTTATATCAGTAGATTATTATTACTCATGCATTATCATTTAAGCAGCATTTAACCCTAGAGGTGGAGCTAGTTTTCATCTCTATTTTCCTGAAACTTAAGACAACTTGTCACATTTCAGACAATGAAACCATAAAATGTTAATCATTTTTGCATGAAAAATGGCTTAAACGATTAGTCGATTAATCGACTAACTCGGACCTTTGGATTAACTAGGAACCAACTATGGCTGTCAGATAAATGTAGTGGAGTAGAAGTGTAAAGTGTCCTGAAATGGAAATACTTAAATAAAAGCACAAGTATGTCAGATTTCTACTTAAGTACAGTACTTGAGTAAATGTATTTAATTACATTCCCCCATTGGCCGCGTACTGTTCAAGAATTAGTCAATTCATACGAGAGATGAAGCGGAACTATACTGTATCTACATTTGTGGGCAGATTCTAAGACAGTTATCTTGACCTGAATTACCTTCTTAGCATTGGTCAGGTACGACCTGGCCGCCTCCTTCAATGCCTTGCACTCCTCCATCTCCTCCTCCGTCACTTCTCTTCCCTCTCTTTCTTGCTGCTCCTTTGCTTTTTCCAACTGGAGGTAGCACACCCAGCCGGAGAGATACCACACCTGGGAGGCAGAGAGAAACAGAGGCGGGTTGAGGGGGCGTGAGGTGCAGAAATTTAGACAGAGAGAAAGTGTTCTTTGTTGCAGTAAGTGAGCTGTGACAAGGGAAACAGATTTGTAACCCTCACAGAGCATGTCTGCATGAAATCCCACTATCCTTCTTTGACAAACGGGTTTCACACATATAACATGGAATCACACACACACAAACACACAAGCAATCCATCACTCACATAATAACTGATCCAATCCTGACATACAGTATATTGCACTCATTTACAAATGCTGCATGAATGTAAATGCACGTGTGCACATATTGTAGCTTCACAATCAATTCAAATCTTTGACTTGACCATCTTACCATCTGTCACTACCAACTGTTTTTTTTTAATCTTTCTATAGCAAAGATGCAATTACTTTATTGAAACATACTAAAAGATAATATAATAATCGGTAGTGTTGTGGACAATATTTTGCTATTAAATTAGAAGAGGAAGTACAGAAGTACCACAGTGCTGGGGCCTGTCTCAGAGACCTGGAGAGCTGGATTAGTGGGCTAACAAGCTGACTCGGCCTCGACTCTGGTTTTCTGGTTCTACATTGGTGGATCATTTCTAAGCGATATACATCATCATGGTAACTTCAGCTCCATAACATAACCCGCTTCAGAGCAGGGCATTAAATGTAAACAATGTAAAACATCGCCTCCTCGGGTATCAACTCTCTGGAAAAATTGCATCACTATTCCTGTGACCATGTTTTGATAACCTTGGATACAAAAATGTAATTTGCAAAACAACATTTTACATGAAAATGCGGCAAATGTGCGAAACGACTGATTAACACGTAGTAAGAAGGGCACGAGTGGCTAGAATCACGTGATGATGGGATGTGAACGTTGCCGTGGGTTTCCAGGCAAATTACCTGCTTTGGCAAAACAAATCAGCATCTATGAATAACAGGCTGTGAATTTACATATATATACATTTCCCACTTCTACAGTGATGGTGGTGCCATGTTTCATTTTTTTCTGCTGATTTTTATGTTCTAGTGTGGTAATATCTTATTTCCTTTCTATGCATATTACTTTAGGCAGCTACAATGGCTACTTAATAAGAAAAGCATCCACACACTCCAGTCTGTGCAATATTCCCTTACTGAGTCAAGCTTTTGATGAAGGACTTTCTTCAAGCATCAAGGTGGTTTGCCACCATTTGCCACATTTTCACAAGGAGACCAATAGTATCATCTTATTTTAAATACACAGCTTTAGATCCATCAATGTGGCAAATAACTGGCAATTTTTCTCAAAATCTAATTTATACAACATGTCAACAACTGGATCAGATTGGGCCAACAGAGAACAACCGGATCAATCACTGGGAGAACAATATAAAGTCAAGAATAATAGATCATTATCTTGTGTCCCTCCAGTAGGTAAGCTGTCTTTTATTACAATAAAGTAGTGTATTTTCCAAAACTATTCAATTGTACGCATTTGCAAATATTAATAACTTAGCCTCTTCTGTTGCAGTACAATCCTTAGCAAGATATCAGATGTGTGAGCATCACTCAATTCAAGAGAGCACTGTGTAGAGTTCAGTGTTAAGGGCCTCTTGGCACCTGATGAACATATGTATGGTGAAAAAACCTAGAACGTTATTTTGAAATAATCCTGTTGCAACAGTGAGAGGAGGCATATTTTTAACTTTAAGTTAGTATGCTGAAACACACCAAAACCAGCTCATTCTCTTCCTTTTCCATAATCACACTTTTTTCTCCTACATAATCACTTACACTGTGCTATGCTTGCTCTTCCACCTCTAAACACAATCATGTTCATCTCTCATTGAACTTGGACTCTGGAGGTGTGTGTGCGCCTCTCTTGTAAGGCCAAAGATCACCCACCCACTGTTCTTCAAGCACCAAGATACAAATATTAGCTTTATTCATTATTCATTGAGGGCAGAGGCAGTAGGGGCCTGCACCTCTGCCAAATCAACCATTTAGCTAACAAACACATCAAGGCATGCCACACTGAATTCAGAATTGCCGCTCAGCATGCTGAGTGGGAGGCTACCCCCTGCAGCAATACTTATCAGAACAACAGCAGCACTGGATAAATGTAGTAATGTTGCAGAACCAGCAGTATGACATTTTTATCACTGAAACATTTTCTGTGAATGCAGAACATAGAAAAAATGTGTTCTTGTATATATATATATATGTGTCTGTGTGTGTGTCTGTCTGTGTGTGTGTGTGTGTGTGTGTCTGTGTGTGTGTATTCAAGAGAGAAAGAGTGAAATTGGGTCACTTAAATTCAAAATCTTAACTTTTTCACAAATGAGAACCACTGCATATCTTCAAAACAGCAAGAACAAGGCTAGGAAATTCTTTACAGATGGTCCACTGTGAAATATTTGTATATATCGTATATATCAAAAATTAAAACATGACAAAGTTAGCTAATTAAGAACTTCAGAAAATCCACTCTTCCCTTCCACAATCCCAGACAGAAACACACATAATAAAATAAACGCTGCGTCTGTCAATCAAATCACTGGGACTATTGTCATTTCAAAGTGAAGGCACATCTTAGTTCCCATATGGTGCTGCTGAAGGAAGAACAAAAGCATCATGAATGAACAGAATACCTTTGAAACAAGATTTGCAAAGAACTAGCTCAGTTGTTTGTGCAGACTTAACATTTTATAAGTAAGGTTCCAACTTTGAGATACACGAGAGAAAGGAGACGGAGGCGAGAGCTAACAACTTAGCTGCTGAACTTAAGAGAGGAAATAAGAAAGAGAGTAAGACAAAGAGGGAGGGGGGTGGGGGGTGTAATGTCTGTCATATACTTCTGACATCACTAATATGACTAGCAAGATAACCGTGATTTGATTTGACAAAACACTTTCTGACCAATACATCTGGTGACTGTATACATGTGTGATTGGCTGTAGGCCTGCTCAAATCAGGTGTCACAGCTGTGCGTCTCTGGAGCGAGTTTAAAAGTTCAGCCCCCTGATGACTGCTCTCAATCTGTCAGCCTGAGGGGTGTGTGTGGGAGGCTGAGCCTGAGGGGGAGTGGGGGGGGGGGGGGTGAGAGAGAGAGAGAGAGAGAGAGAGAGAGAGAGAGAGAGAGAGAGAGAGAGAGAGAGAGACTGCCGTGATCTTCTATCTGACACTCAGTGGCACACCTTCACTTCCTCTGCCACTGACAGTGGGGATTTGGAGCACACTGACAGCACATAGTTCCTACTAAAGCACAGAAAATGCTGTCATTTACACCACTCTCTAATAGGCATTCAAGTTCTCAGTCATACTCGTGTGTAAGCACGCAAGTCTTGCGAGCAGGTAATGCTAAAGTATGGGTGTGTAGACAGCCGCACACAAGAGTGTCTCAGCAGAAGCAGCTAAGTGCTCAGGCTTTCTCCTTTCCACTGGGGTGATGAAAGATTTGCCTCCAAGTTGGTCTGATTGTGTGGCTACTGTAATAATTAGGCTGCCTGCAAGGGGACATATAAAAAGACATCACTTAATCCTGTGCTTTGTTAAGTAACGCACACACTTCATTCATTCAGCCCGACATTGTGTCCATGATTTTTGTTGGGCGGGATATTTTGTTCTCTTTTGCTCTGGCCAATCAGAGAGAGCAAACTGATGAAGCTGTGGTAGTGGTTGCTATGAGCTGTTTATTTAAGGTTTGTCAAGGCCATCAAAGAAATATGCAGACCTATAAGTCGACTTGCATTGATCACATCCATGCTTTCATCCACACATGTCCATTTTTCTGTTGCTATTTTTTCATGCTAGCTAGGTAGGAAGTTGCTGTTCCCATTCTCAATCCCTACAAAGCTCTGATTAGTCGATTGTTTCTACAACCGAGGGAAACAGCTGTCGATGTGCACAACACCAGACCAACTGAACAAATCGGACATGTGGGTGGCGATGCAGAGGTCTGGAGACAGGCTAGAGACAGACATGCTGGAGATACAAAACCAGTTGGACCAAACCCCTCTCCACCCCCCCACAACCAAAAAAACCCCATTATAAACTGCTTTTCACATTTTCAGAGTAACAAAACCTCTCAGCATTTTGACTCCCGTTAATGAAAAATACATAGTAAAAACATGAATGATCTTTTTCAAGACAAAAACTGCCAAGTGCTTCATGCTTACCTGGACGACTTCATCATCCTCCTCCAGAAGACCCTCCAACACATCTACTGCCACCTAATACAGAGAGAGAGAGAGAGAAAAAGAGGGTTAAGAGACTGAAATGAGATTTGGAATTATCTTTTTAAAAAAACATCAGAGGATAGTCCTACAAGAAAATAACTTTTTTAGGTTTAACAAATTCATCAGAACACACTCATAGTCTCTTCTCTGATACGGCCTCGACCCACACACACACAAACACGCACGGACAAACGCGGTGTGGTTGCTCACAGTGTTGTGCATCTCCCAGGCAGCGCGATCAATCAGAGTGATCAGAGTGTCTGATAAGCCATCTATAAGGGCAGCGTCCCATACACAACATCATCAATACCAACAAGACAACAGACATGGCCGTCGATAGACACACTCACCAGTGCTTATCGCGCAGTCAATAGTCACTTTGGCCGCTCTGTTCGATAGCCCTTTTAATCCATTTACCGACATTAGCAGTCAATATATTCTCAGTATCCGCACCACTCCATAGTGCGCAATGCCTGAATCCCCCCCACCCCTCGGAGAGAAGGTTTGATGTCGCAATGAAGTTTAATGTTTGAGGTCTCAAAGGAGTTTAATGTTAGGTGACCTTTGCCATAGTGCATCACTGTCTGGGTCAGTTTCTGTGGGAAGTTTCTATTACAGAAAACAGACCTTGACTAAAGTAGGCTGTGTGTTTGTTTTGCTCTGCTTCTCTCCTTGCGGATTCTGTGGTTGTAGTGTGTGTGTGTGTGTGTGTGTGTGTGTGTGTGTGTGTGTGTGTGTGTGTGTGTGTGTGTGTGAGGCCCCAGGTGATGATATATTGATTTTTGTCAACTTCAGGTTGGAGGCGACTGTTAGCCAATCACCCATGGTGAAGGGCAAGAATAAAAAGACCTGTGCACGCACGCACACACCACTGCACAGTCAGACACTACAACAAAGCTACACACAACAGTGAGCACAACGAGCAGCACTTGTTTCTTGTTAAGGCAGTCTTATTAGCTGCAGAGCTTCCTAATTTTTCCGCCCTCCTGCTCTTTGGAGTTCTCTACTCTTTTCATTAAGCCCGTGTGCTTCCGGTGGCGATAAAGAGGTCAGTTGCCTGAGTAGACTGAGGGAGAGCCAGGTTAATTGAGAGTATCTCGTTAAGAGTGTGCAGATGTGCATGCCAGGGAGTCGGGTGATTGATTGCTAGACCAATTATCAGCTGAAAACCCATTGTCCTTAATTAATTAATGACTGATTAAAAATACACAAACAAAAACACCTAATCCCAGCTGATGATGAATGGATTCATGCCCAGCGTCAGAATTATCTACTTGACTTTCATTGTATCACACCGATGTGACACACACACACACACACACACACAACACACACACAACACACACACAACACACACACAAACACAAACACACGCACAGTAATTCAAGCCAAGCACTAGATATACGAGATACGAGTAAAGATCTGTCTGGGTATGAAACAACTGATAGAGCAGGCAGTTTTGGAGCAACAAAAATAGAACAAGAGATATCTGGGAGCCAGGATAAGTGCGCATTGAACCATTATATCGTCTCCAACTGTACCCCTTCCTAACTACACTAGTCAACCCAGGGGCGAGTGATTAAAGATTCAGAGATTTTTTAAGCCGCTTCACGCTCTAAACAACAACAAGATTAATATTCCCGTGAAGATAACGGGAAGAGAGGGGGTACTACGAAGGAAAAAGAGAGAAAATTGGAAGGAAGGGTACAAAAAAGTATCTTAATAAACAATGTGAAACTGGTCCATGAACAGCAATGGTGCACTGTTAAGACACACACACAAACAAACACACATGCCAAAGACACTATGTACATGCTGTCCTCTTTATTTCAAGACCTGTTAAAGAAAAAAAAAAAAGCAGCACTCCGGGGAGGAACTCATTTATAATGGCCATTGTGTGCGTGTGCAGTCTGTGTGTGTGCGTGTGTGTGTGTGTGTGTGTGTGTGTGTGTAATCTTCAGGCAATTTTGTTTAACAGAATCATTTTACCGGAGCGCGCAGCAGAGACAGGAGAAAGACAAATCACTTTACAAGCGAGGGCAAGCCGTATCTCCAACACACAGAAACCCATACAAACACACAAACGCACGCACCCACAGACAGGGACGTCTACACTTAAGTAAATAAATCCTGAGGATGTCAGTGCTAACTGTACTTGCAAGCAACATTGGAAAGTACAAGCTGCGCTCCATCGTGAGCTAAATCTAAGAACAGAAATGTTCAATGAATAACTTGAAAGCAAACAAGAGTGACAACGACAGGGAGAGTAACTAACCATCAGCTGCTGTGACAGCTACGCCGAACAGACACCTTAATGGCTGTGAGGGGAGGGTGGCTGGCTGTCTGTCTATGTGGCACGTGAATTAGTGATGGTGATGGGTGATGATGATGGTAGTGTGTGTGTGTGCGCATGTGTGGAAACAGAGTTTTCTGAGGGCCGCATTGTTGTTCATTGTAAAACAGAGAAAAACAAAGAATCCTCACATTGGAGAAGATGGACCCAGAGAATGGTTGGTGTTTTTCCTTTACAAATTACTTAAACAATTCAATTAAAATTGGTGATTGACTAATTAAATCAATTTTTAATCAACCAATCCTTTCGGCACTGGTTCCGTCTACATGATATAAAAATAAAGAGAAAAATGTCCACAGCGCTACAATCAAATTGCTTCTTTTCTCCAACCAACACTCCCATTTTAGAGGCTGGAAGAATGTTTAGCATTTTTGAGTGATAAATGACTAAAAACAATTAATCAACTATGGTGATGATGTTGTCAATTAATCTTCTATCCATCAACCAACCTATTAATTATCTAGTTGTTTCTGCACTGCAGAAACTGTCTCAGAAATACTTAAAACGTCAAGCTGCAGGACAATGATACCTACACAGTTGTCTCATTGATGCTGCTTTCAAGCACCCCTCATGTGCTTCTACTCAATTTCCATTACAGCTACGGAAATCACAAACACATTTTGGCATGAATTCAAGTGTTTCTCCTCAAAAACAATCAAATTAAGTGGCACAGATCCACATCTTGCTGAAACAGAAGACGAAGAGGAAGAGCAGCAGTCGTGAAACTGGTGTTTTCAAGAATGAATTAGCCCACTGTTCAATGGAAATGAGACAATTACACAATGCAACACTTTAATCATCTTTAATCAACTTTCTCAGCCAAATTTACTTTCATGTTGAGCTTTTCATGAAAAGCTACTATGGGTTAATCTTTACTATTTTAGAGGCTGCCCACTGGCGCTGAATTGGTGACCACCTCTATTAATGTCGTAAGAAATTAATTCCCTTTAATGAAATAAACCCTAAGAAACCTTCATGGAAAAAAGGGCAGAGGTGCTAATTCAGACAGCGAAGGTCATACGTATTAATGTGTGAGGTTCTTGTTTAGACTGTCACCTAGTTAAGTGATTACAAACAATGAGATGCATTGACAGCCTTTGGGGGGGAAAAAAAAATAATTTTGTCATCATGCACTACAGTGATTTTTCTCCAATAACTTGCGAGATAATATCAAACACCCATAGAATCTGGCCAAAGTAATCACACTATGACATTTCTTTTTCTATTTCTCTAATTTACTCCAATTCAAACTCAAACCACATAATGGACAACACCAAACTGCATTCATACAGACAGCAGCCAAGGGCTTTTTAACAAAGAACATGGTAGTACATGGTAGTGATACTCTAAGACTATTTTCAGGAACAATTAGGAACAAGAAACAACATTTTTTTTTTTACCAGAAATAGCTGTTTACTCTATGCAGCTACACAAAACACTAAAATTGCTTTAATATGTTTCTTTGGCAAATAAATTAAATTTAAATTTCAAAGCCTTGGCTCAGTTTGGGCTAAACAAAATATTCAATAGGGAAAAAATACAGACAATCGTCGCATTCTGGCACCCTGCTAAGAAGGTAGCCTTCAAACTGATAACACTAGAGTGTGGAAGCACACAACTTTACACAGAGTTTAGAGTTGTGAATAGATTTTTAGTCCACAGGGAGAGATAGTGAACACAAAAATGAGTGTGTGTGTGTGTGTGTGTGTGTGTGTGTGTGTGTGTGTGTGTGTGTGTGTGTGTATGTGTGTATGTGTGTGTGTGTGTGTGTTTGACAGAGGAGTAGAGGAAGGAAAGAGAAGAGAGGATGTTCCTATCAAATCCGGCTAAGTCCCAGCCTGGGAGAGACGGACAGAAAATAGCTTGCTTCTACTCTACATCCACCCTTAAGCTCAATTTCCGTCAGAAACGTTCATATAGCTGGTGGCTGAAAGCAAATGTGACCAAACTTGTGCATGGAGGTATATATGCATACGTGCGTACACAGCAAAATATTCACGTTATGAAGCACTCAGAATGTGTGCAGTTTGTGTTTCAGGCCTGATGACACCAGCAGGAGGATGAAGACAAACGACATGTCAGAAACTGTGGACCGAGACGTTGTCATTTTACTGATACACATGACACCCCCCCCCCCTCCACACACACGCACACACACACACACACAGATATAACTGCAGCTGAGCCGTTTGGGAGTGAGTGGGGAAAAAAAGGACACTGTTCTCATTTCCTGTCAGTGATAACCATAAACCACTCAACGAGAGTGACTACAAATTAATCACTGGATCACAACAGAAAATAGCTGAATTTCTGTTGGTGAGGCAGTAATCACAGAAAATGACTTCGAGCGTTAATGACTGTTCGGGGTTTTAGCGCTGAACTGAAGGCAGTGAGCTCCTAAAATCAAGGCCATTAATACTCAAATTTGATGAGTGATTTTGAAGTGCGCTGTATCACGGATATGGCAGCAATTCATCAGACAGCAGTCCCCCCCCTTCACATCCCTCCTCCGCTGTGCACCCTCTTACCCCTGTCCCTCTCTGTAAATACCACTCTTCAATTATTGACACTGAACTCCGGAGGGGATAAAGACCAGGCATGGCCTTCCCACCTTCAGTGCTACTCACTAGAAAGGAAAGCACACAAACGCATGCACATACACACATACAAATGCCAGGCCGGCCTAACAACATGAAACATACACAGACCAAAAACAGCAGAGTGTACGAGCACAACACACCACATTTTACCTCGTATTCCTCGGACTCGATGAGCAGTTTGGCTGTGGTGATGCGAGACTCGTATGGAGGAATCTCATTCTGGAGAAAAAGGACAAGGCCGCCACCCCTACAGTGAGTGTTTACACAAGCATCCACAAGCATAGTTCTTCCTTTGTCTGATAATAACAACGATCCAATTTCAAGGTACAAAACATTCTGCAGCCATGAGGCTGTTAATCACAGCAAAAGTGTCAGCAGGCTGAGTTCAGATCAACCTGCTCCTGAAGATAAGAGTCATAACAGTGGTGCCACTGGGATTTTTGTCTCAAATCATCACCCCAACCCCCCTTATATCACATTTTCTCCACATTTGAATGTAAACACAGGTACCATTTATTTGGTGTCATTTAGAATCCATCCTAACTTTGACATTACAGCCATTCCTTTCTCTTTGTCAAATTTCATGTGGTAAATGTGTTTACTTATCCTTTATACACTTTCCTGGTGTTGCCTTGAGCTTTGATATCAACACTCGCTTCACACACAGGCACACACACAAGTATTTGTTCCATCTTTTCTTTTTTATTATCCCTCGTTTCATTATCTTAGTTTTTATCTCTACCGGTGTCCTTATGTGTGTGCTCACTGCAAAGCACACTGTGACAATCTTGTTAGTTGAAAGTGCTTTATAAATAAACTGGGATCTTATGAGGGTTGCTGTCAGAGAAACACCAAGCACAGTTCCAACTCACCTGCAAGTCTTCCTCTGTGCTGGAAGAAGCTGCACTCTGTTTCTGGGCAGGTAGCCACAATCCAACACTCTTCAACAGGTATTCTCTGCCTTCCTGAAGACGGCAAAATGCATATGTGTGTGTAATATCACAGGCACACGTATGACTGTACAACTAAACCCGCAAATATACGCACAGATGAAGACAAACAAATCAACTAAAAGGGAAGTTCAAATCATGAGTTTAACTTTTACAGGCTGGATCCTGAATGCTCTATAGATATCGATAACCTTTTGATTAATTTGCGGTCAAAATCATTACCAGAGTATTCCAAAATAGACTGTTGCTGGATGTGGGGTGCTGTGAAGTGTGACTGGAGCCAGCCTGACCCCTACAGCTTACACACAGTATTACACATTAACTCTACAGAATCTCGTTTTTCCTCAATTTGGTGATGTAAGAAGATGAAGATTTTTAAAGAAAGTTTTGCTTTTTTTTGCTCAGGTTTTGTGATATCCTTGCCGATACAAAGGAGGTGAACTGAATGTTATTTGTGGTGCTCACAGAATTTAAAAATGATCGTGCCTTTCCACTAACAATGCACTAGTTACTCGGGATAATCCAAAGATGTCGCTGTGAACAATTTTCACTACATTTTTACCCTCTGTAAGAAATCTGAGTCACGAGTGACGGTAATGTTACTTAAAATTGCTCCCAGAAAACACAGGACGAGGGGTTATTATGTCTTAAAATATGAAATGAATTGCGTTCGTAGCACATTTTATTCTACAACATAAGAGAACAATAAATAGATGAAACTTGTTTGTTTTATTCAACTCAACGATACCTTAGTGACCTGAATAACTCACAGGTGTTAAGTTCTTACCTCAAATTTCTTACAAAAACAAAATGATATGCATTCTTAAGCTTCTCACAGAAAGGTGATGCCTTGAATGTTGTCTGCCTTTAATAACAGTTGGTTAAACTTTAAATATCTCTGCGACATGTTTAAAAACTAGTAAAACTAGAGAATTATTTTTCCGAACTCTTGTCAGATGCTTCAGACTGCAAAGTTCTTTTGGCTTATTTTCCAAATTGAGTCCAAAAGGCTGCTCTCTCATCTCTCTCATCTCTCTCTCTTTATCAGATGACTATATGACCTCAATGATCTGCCCAGTAATTAACATTCCTATCTGCATGACCTGTCTGTGTGTGTGCGTGTTAATGTATGTGTCCATCTGCTGATTAATGGCATACAATTCAATTTGCTCAGAATAATTAACTCAGCAGATTCCCGCTTTAATGTGGTGATAACTCATCCCGGGTGTGTGTGTGTGTGTGTGTGTGTGTGTGTGTACTGACCTGGTTTCTCTCTGTACTGAACAGGTAACTGGCCATGAGCTGTAGAGCCTCAGGGTTGTCATGGTGATACTGTAATGCTCTATCAATGAACTCTCTGCACTTGTCTGCAGCTCCCTCTGCCATGCTACATGCACACACACACACACAGACAAAGACAAGACAAATCCCAACTCATTATCAAAGCAGTAACATGAAATGGGGTTATACGTGTCAAGAGTGTAACTCTGTGTGCTTCAGTACCAGAGGTCTGCTAGGTAGATCTCTGCGATGGAGCAGTAGGCTACACAAACATCCTTCGCTGTGGGGAGCTCAGGGTCCTCATCTGGACGGGCAGCAGCTCCGGCCTGATCCTGCTTAAAGAGAAGAGGACAGATGTCTTTAAAAGTGTCAAAAGTTAGTATAAAGTATAATAAATCAAAAGATAGTGAACAGGGCATGCAGATTTTTTTAGTTAACAATTAAGTTATCCAACAAAGGAAAACACTGCATAACTTCCTTATATTCCCAGGGAACCTGAATAGGCCTGTTTTTTTTTTTTTAAACGGAGGACATCTTGACATGTCACAGAAGTAAACGGTGTAAATAATAAAATTAATGATAGCCAAATTACATTTATCTGCTTTGGTTTCAGGGTATGGTATTGTGTACTCTGGCTCATTGTCACGGATTACTGGGACAATTGAATAGAATGGAGCCATTGTTAATGTTATTAGTAACACCAGCGCTTTTCCTACCATGACAAGCCAAAATGGCTGCTGTGAAAAAGGCCTATGAAGATTTCAGTTATACATAATAGTTCATTCCTTTTCCTTGCTATATAAAACATTTGTTCGAGTCAAGTCGGATCAACTTTTATATCCTATGTTATAAATACTGTAAGTACAGTTACTAACAACAACAAACAGATCAAGACACTGTTAGATTAATGTAACACCTTAAAGCTAAGCCAACACTACAATATGTCCTATTACATTTTCTCCTTTGTCTTACTTTTTTCCTATCAGTTTGTTTGCAGTCATTTTAATATTACACTTTTATTACATGGAACATTATTACTATGTGCTCAAAATGCTAAAATACCCCTGGATGCTTACTTGAGCAAAGGTCTTAGGTAACTTGGGAAAATGTTTTTAAAAGGTTTTCTACTATTGAACAGGGACAACAAAAAAGTAGCCAAAATCAAAAGGAAAGTTATGAAAAAGGGGAGGCTTGAGGGTTTCTTCTTTCTCACACTTTTTTTTTAAAGAAGCTTATTATTAGTGATTAAGGTGATGGTGCTTCAAAAGAAAAACATTTGTAACAAGAAGCTCAGATTATTGCCACAGGACCTCTGGTTTACACTCTCATAAAATATGGGTTGTTAGGATGTAACAAGGTGTACAACCTGTAGTGTAAATATGTGATTAGTAATATTTTTAAGAATGAAATGAGTCATGAGTGACGCAAGACTGACATGACACCGTAATAGGTAATGCGCTGAGTATGTGCACTACCAAGTCTTTCCTTTAGAGTCATTCAGTTGAACTGACACTGCTCTGGATCTCTGTCACGACAAGTTGACATGTTTGTTTGCGATAGATTGATAGATAGATCAATAGATAGATAGATAGATAGATAGATAGATAGATATAGATAGTTGATACATTGTCCAACAGCACCCTCTTGTGAAGACACATAACATTACGCTAGCATAAGGCCTTGGGTGCAATGGCATTTCTCCCTAGTTGATGTAGAGGAAGTATAACTAATTAAACCATAAAGACAATGTGTGTATGGGGGTTCACTCACTGTGGTCTGTGCTTGTTTGTCCAATACAGACAGCAGGACTTGTATGCCTTTGGTGTAGTAGTCCACAGCCTCCTGGCCTGTGTGGATTTGTCCCAGGTACATGTACTTACTGTGGCCTACATCTGGGCTCAGCTCCACCGCTCGCAGAAATACTTAGAGAAAATTGGTCAAAGAGGCTACAACCACCACTGCACTCAAACAGCACTGAAATGTAACATTGTTTCAATGAAAGGACTTAATTACTGACATGCAAACAACAAGAAGGAAGAAACTGCATAAAGGATATTCCCTTAGCTTTCTGTGTGTCTCCTAGTTCAGAGCAGATGTGTCCAAGCATGTCTAGAGCTTGCAGGTTGTCGGACTCCACATCCAGGGCTCGTTGACAGAAGAGGCCAGCCATCTCAAAGTCAAAACTGTCCATGCATTCCTCCGTCTGTACAACAGATGATCACGAGATAACAAACATGCAGCAGATGACCAGAATTAAAAATACATATCAAAGCATGACAGATCTGGGTCATTTCTTTGTTGGCAATATCTTGTCAAAGTTACCTTTTCTAGTAGTTGTTGCACAGAGTACTTCTCAGCTGTCTTCTTCTTGGCTTTTTCATGCATTCTTACTTTCATCCTTTCCTGAGGTGACAATCCAACAAACCCTGCATCTTCTGCGAATAGATAAGTGGAGAGTCAACGTTAGTTTTGTCTCATTTGGTCTCCTAAAGTCAAGAGTTGAAATCAAAGGTTAATTTCGACTGACGTTAACTGCTGTCTGCGAGGTTGACGTTATATACTGTAAATATCAAGCACAATGTTGAACCACTGAAGGAAATTACCCCTGTTTGGGCGGTTGTCTTTCTTCTTTGGCTTGTTTTTCTTTTTGCCCTTTGCCTGTCCCCCCATAGTGATGAAAAACACGTCTTATAACCACAATTTCTGTCTTCAAAACAGACTTTTCCCAAAGTGCTAGTCTTACACACGCGTGGAAAGCAAGTATAGTTGAGTAGACGCAGTGCGCATGCTCTAAGAAGTGACTGGGTGGCTGCTACGGAGAGAGGTAGTGGACATAATATAAACGGTCCTGAAATAACCTTTTTTACACTGAATCAATTGAAAGGCAAACATTTATATGCCCCAACATTGTTAGCCATCGCGTTTTAAACGTATGCTTTAACACTGACGTAACCTTAAACTTCGGCAATTTAAATGTTATTACTGCAAGGCGCTGATTACTTAAGGCGGGCTTTAAATTAATTAGACGGTTCTATTTGTGGGCGGGTGCTCGATGTGATTGACAAGCGTGTAGACCATTGAGGTAACGCGTTGAAGCTGAACCCTTTGACGCATCTGGAACTTTCTGGATTTCAACCAATGGGCAGTTACGTCAAATGTACGCACAGTTTTTTACAATTCTGTTGTAAATAAACGAATGACAGAGACGCTAGTGATACTGAAATTGCCATCAAAATTTATAATCAATACGGAATCCCATTACTCGGCTGTGTATTAAGGTAATTAAACTTAAACGTTATCTAACTGTTGACAAACAGTATGAATTTATACAACATCTATCGACATCGCTGTAGTGTGAGAAGTAATTGAATGACAAAGCAATGAAAGATTAGCTGCTAGTAGTAAAGCTAATGCTAACTGCAGACATTACCAAGCCAACTCAGCTCTTAAAACCTACCATTGACACAGTTATTTGACAACAAGGTAACAACACCGCCACAAAATAGTTAAGTTAACAGTTATCCTGCTGTCTGTACTTTTATTATTAACCATCCGTTTGTAACTATTTTGACGTTAACGCAACGGTTAGCTTTCTCGCTTGTTAATAATAGGACGAATGTATGGCGTTACACAGCTGTATAAACTAGCTATATCGCGCCCTTGTCGCCTTAGATATGCAATTAAGTAATCTATGTGAAAATTAGACAAAGGCTAAATGCCTTATAGACAGTAACCTTAGCGTATGTTTCTGCCCCATTACTTTGCAGGCTGCTGTGGCTACGTTGATGTCATTCCTACCCGCCAGTTTGCTGCCAGCCACTAGATTCAGACTGTGTCGTGCCACACAGGTAGCTTGTGGCCAATGCCACAGGCTCGACCTACCGAGAGAAGTGGATTGTCAACCTCGAAAAGAGCTAGCAAGTTGGCCTCAACGGACCTCTGCTGTCCTTTCGTGGCTGTTGGATTGAAGAGGGAGTGCCTGTGGAGTCAATAGCAGTAAAAGTTATCATGTCGGAGTTAAATAAAGAGGTGGTGGATTTGGTTTGGGGGAGACCATCCAGTGGAGGAGTGTCTGCCTCCATCTTCCGTAGATGGACCCAAGGTATGATGCCTTTTCTCAGTAAGATGATATGAATGAAAACGTTTTTGCAGAACAGGGAAGACATCATATTTCACTCAAAAACAGGGATGTTCACCCATGCACTTTTGTTTTTCCAATATGTGCAGGGTGAAAGTGTCCAAAAACAGCACTGTATTTGTTACTACTGGGAAAATTTCAAGATTGCTCTTTTGTCGTTATCACAGGATTTGTTTTTAGTGAGAATGAGCACACAGCTCTGGAGCAGTTTGAAGGAGGGCCATGCGCTGTCATTGCACCTGTCCAGGTATGGTCTAGTTCAACCTCCTTGCAGTATCAACAGACCCTAGTCTCAATGTCTAGCATAAGTATTGAGCCCTCACAGACCTCCTACATGCTCAGCGGGAGGAAGTGCTTAAAGTATTCTGAAGAATGGGACAGTTTAGTCTGCAACATTGCACTCTTTCAGAATGTACACCTTCCACAAGTTCACTTGAGGATTTTACAGTGAGCCAGCTTTTATATCAGGCAGACTGACTTGGAATGTGCATCAAAGTCTATGAGTCTTATAGGTATATGAATTGTTGGCAATGCTTAATTGATAAAAAAAAAATGGTTGGTCATATATTTAAAAGCAAATTGACAAAAATCAAAGTCTGTTAGTCTGTGAGGGCTGACTACGGACAAACAATACTTAGCAAGTGTGGTGTATTGCTCCATGGAATATTATCTTGTAAATTTGGAGACTGAGCTTGTGTTTCTTTGCAGGCTTTCCTCTTAAAGAACATTCTCTTCAACAGAGAAAGTTCCAACTGGAGACAGATGTCAGGTTGTCCACAGAAGAATCCAAACCATTCTTTTAGCTAATGTTTTATATAGTTGTATGGCTTGTTAAATCATGCATGTTTTATGTTTGTGTCTGTTAGAGGAAGAGCAGAAAACGGCACTGTGTTCCACACTGAGTGAAATCCTGGAATCTGCCTGCTCCAGCCCCTCCACAGGGTTCTGCCTGGTGACCTGGGCCAAGGGACAAAGCCCACATACTAGCACACATACTAACACACAGACACAGTCACAGTCGCAAACACAGGACTTGCCAGAGCCAGAGAGCAGCCAGCCGTCACAGGAACAGCAACCCAGTGAGTCCTACATCTGTCACATTCCCACATGATGCCCATTCAGAATAATGGTGCACAAATGTATTTGACCGTGTGGAGTTCTTCTGTGTCATGCTCTGATACTACAGTGTATGTATGTGTTTTCTTGTTCCTAGCTGCTTTGGCTGCTGAGGACCTTGGCTTTGAGCGATTTCACAGTGTTCTCCAGTAAGTGACACTTAATATCCTCACCGCAGCAAACACCTTGCATCTTTATAGCCCTGACTGTCTCCTCCTCAACGCAGATAATCTTGACATTAAATAATACTGTGTTTCAGTTTCTGGAGGATTAAGACCTCACAAATCCTTGCTTTACAATTGCCAATATACAGCACTGGGATAGATAACTACATATTTCTCAGAAGATAGTATCAGCGGAGGGGAGGAAAGGGGTGGTATTTGATTCATCTAGACAGCAAGAATTGGCTTTCACAATGAATTAGCTATTTCACTTTTGTTGCTGACTCAGCACGTTCACTGATTACCTAATAAAAAAAACTACCTCTCACTACCTTTCTTACACACATACTGTCTGTCTCACACACACACACAAACTAAATGAATGCAGGGCTGCGTTTGCCAGCGGAATATTGAAACCTCATCACACAGCGCACTGGCAACTGAGACCACAGTCAGCGAAAAGCAGTGCTGACTCACGGTGAAGAAATGCATGCTAACTAAGACAGACAACTCCACTTGCAAGCTTTCCAAGGTAGAGCAAAAGAGGGTAGTGGCTCCATATTGACAAGATTAGATTTTTCTTTGTCCTCTGATTAATTTTATTGATTCCTGCCCTGTAAAGTTATCTTTACCAACCTGGCATGATGAATACAATTCATACATCAGTCTCGTTGATCCTAAAACTCAACAAATGTTCTGTCTTTTGAGTGTTTCATAAATGAACCTGATGTTTGTTGTCCCTTCCTGCAGTAAGCGGACTGTAATGTCAGTGTCTGGTCTCAGAGAGGAGGTGCTATCTCTCTACCACACCTGGAGGGGGTGCTGTGGAGTCTTGCTTTTCCTCTACTCTGTCATCCTCACCAAGGTAAAGAAAAGAGATGGCTGATGTTGGTGATGTTGTCTCTGCCATATTTATGAAGTAATTTGAATGAAGTGATAGTTAAATAAGACTTTTAAAAAAATGTTTCATGGGCATTTAGTCATTGTGTTTTAACCTTTTTAAAGTAATTTTCCCTGTGTGCTGCATCATTGTTCAAATACACAAAAATTAAATGCAGTATCTTCTGGTCCTCTCTGTGCAGGGCATAGAGAATATACGAAATGAGATCCAGGACACAATGGAGCCTCTCATAGACCCTGTGCATGGCCATGGCAGGTATAAAAACACCTGTCTTCATCAATTGTCCTCAGTTAAATATTATTGCATTTGTTTGTGTTAAAGGGTACAGGATATCTTACGTTTTCTCTAAAACTCTTGATGTCTCCCTTCTTATGTCTTTTCAGTCAGAGCCTGGTGAACCTCCTTGTAACTGGCCACGCTGTCTCTAATGTCTGGGATGGAGACAGGGAGTGCTCTGGCATGAGTAAGACTTCCATGAAGTTACTGGATAGTACACACACAAACACGCCATATTCACACAACAGCCACATGCACACATACCACACTCACAGAATTCAGATGCCCCAGATGTAAACCATTTCCACCAGAGGGCAATAATTCTTACATCCCACAGCAATGCACAAATTGCTGGCACAAATTAATACCAGTTTGACACAATTTAACAAATTCTTATTTTGTCGCTCTTTTTTTCTCCCTCTCTTGTAGAACTGCATGGCATACATAAACAGGCATCCGTTGGCTTCCTCACGCTTATGGAATCACTACGCTACTGCAAGGTACTGAAACATACAGCTTCCCAAAACATGCAAAAGTATATGCGTATATGCAGAGGGTTTGTGGATTTTAATCATAGATGAAGACTTATTTCAGATGGACACATACTTTATAAGATGTGAGAGTGCTAGGAATTCAAAAAAACACACAAATGCTCACTGTTACTTGTGACTCTGAGATGTGGGACATATCCAACATGGGAACACAAACCACAGTGAGAAAATATGTGTTTGGAAGAAACAGTCCCAACAGACTAACTGTTAACACCCCACTCTCTCTAACTATATGTTTATTTTCTGGCACACGGTACTGAAACACACATTTACTAAAAACAGATCACAAAAGAGATTTATAAATACATGTGACGTGACACATTTAGGCATCTCAAAAAACAGGAATCTTGGCTATTTATTTATCATTGCCAACATAAGCAAGCTCAGAAAAGCTGGAGCTGAGACATGAACTCTGTAAATAGTAAGCGGCTATAATACGTTAATAGCAAGTAGATGGTTGCCAAAGTAAATTGAGGGCTATTGAGAGTGATTTAAGAGACCAACTCATATTAAGTAAGGAGAGGTTGCTCATATGTCCGCTGTTCATATATTTGGTTAGTTGTTTATTGCTGTTGTATTGAAATCAAGGTCAAGCAGGATATGATGCTGCAGTTCAGAAGAGCAAGAGAGGAGAGAAGATCCCAGTAATAATGAGTTGAATACTAACATTTATAATATACATTTCATTACATAGTTTCCAGAGAAGTGCAGTTCGTGTACTGAGACGTGTAATCTCTTTTTCATGAAGTACATTCATATTTGAACAAAGTTATGTTAATCTTTAAACAGTTACTGATTCATGATGACAATGACTGAAAATAGACTAATTTATTATGCATTCCTTTTCTGTGTGTGTGTGTGTGTGTGTGTTTCAGGTCGGGGCATTCCTCAAGTCTCCAAAGTTCCCTATTTGGATCCTTGGCAGTGAAACTCACCTCTCTGTGTTTTTCACCAAGGCAAGTTCAATTCACTCATCCATAAGCAACCAAACACATATTTCACTCGCACAGAGGGACAGTATGTAACATAAACCAGTCTCCTCAGCCGGTTAGAAAAACCAAAATATGGAATGGGCTTAACAGATTTAATATAGTGCAGGTCAGATATCAATGTGGGGGAAAAAAGAGGGGCAAGAGGGAGGGGAGGGAAAAATGAGCGCAGGAGATAGTCATATATGGCCAGTACTGTTTCTTGGCTTTTCACTTTCCCGGCATTAAGGGGGAAAAAACTCCAAACTTCCAAAGTAGAACTTTGTGCAGGCAGACACACACACACAGTCATCTTCATGCTCTCTCTTTCTCACTCTCACACACAAAAACACACAATTTTAGTTTCTCAACCATCTGTGATCAACTCAACAATGTGTAGTTCATAATGTATGACCACGATGTAAACTGTGGAATTTGGACTCCAGTGAGAGTCTACCTTCACTGTCAGGTTAATTCCAACAAAATGGATCACACCTTCTTCTGCCTTGTTTTTTGTTGTACAAAGTTGTCCCAGGAAATAAGAAGCCCCAGACACAACATTCAGGAACTAAATCGCGAACAGTTCTTCGACTAAGATTTAAAGACAACGGCTTGGTTTGAGAAATAATTTAGCATGGAACGAGACAACACACTGTTGATTGACTGAAAGTTAGATAAATGTTAGAAAGGAGACGTTAAGAGATTAAAGGAAAGATAGAAAATGTCAAAAGGGCAGGTCGCCTGTCTTAAAATGAGTGAGGATCTAGTCTAATGTTTTCCTAGGTCATTTCTCTGCTTTACTACACAACAACATTTACGACAGTTAACAGATTGCCCAGTGTCTGGTATATTAGCAGTTTGGATTTGGTTGTTGTTTAAATGTCAATAACAGTCAACAAAAATTCCATCTCCACTTATAATATGGTAATAACCAGGGCTTGAATGCAGTCTTAATGAGTGCTCTTTATAAGTTGTTGCGTTCTGGAGGCTTGATTTTGAGCTCTTGAGGTAGCTTTTGGGTGAAAGGTCCAGGAAACAAAACTGGAACCAGGCTCATGTGGTCAAAATGCAGATAAAATTCCCCAGTTCCCCAAGATATCCTCCTCCGACAGCAGCAACTCAGATACACACTGATATACTCAGGGTGATGCCACAAGGTATAGAATGCACATATTAATTGAGGTCAACCCTGCTGTTGTAACTTTGAGAGAAACTTTGGCTCTTGGGTAGGAGTATGAATCATCAGATCACTGTGCTAGTGTGGATGTGTTCAATATGCGTGGGTACACACTAACTCAGTTTGCACTCAAACAAGCATGTTTATCATCTCTATCAGGGAACATGTAACATAATACATTGCTGTAGCCTGTGTACTAAAGCTGGCAGGTTTGGTTGTAGCAAATCGATTCTCCTTGCTGTTGTGAAAATGGCACCAGAGAGGCTGAAAAATCCCAGGCAATCATCTCCATCATAATGCCACACCCTTAATATACCATTGATTAAAAGCTCAGTTACATGCATTAAGCTCAAGCCTGCTAGGCGAGTAGATCATATGTTGGCTCAGTGATGACCCAAAGTCGTCATGCACACACTGATGACTTACCAATTGCTACAACTCCCCCGGCACTAGTGACATGTTCACATATACACACAGTCTGACTCTTACACACACATTCCAGGGCACAGGGAACATAATCCTGATTAGCATTAGTTTTGTGTGTGTGTGTGTGTGTGTGTGTGTGTGTGTGTGTGTGTGTGTGTGTGTGTGTGTGTGTGTGTGTGTGTGTGTGTGTGTGTGTGTGTGTGTGTGTGTGTGTGTGTGTGTGTGTGTGTGTGTGTGTGTGTGTGTGTGTGTGTGTGTGTGTGTGTGTGTGTGTGTGTGTGTGTGTGTGTGTGGCTTCAGGTGGATGGCTTCCTGTAGGGAATGCGATTCCAGAGTTCCCATCTGGATCCATTTGTCCCGCTGGAGACTTGGAACACACTTGAGCACACACATGCACATGTACTGACGTACATGGCTGACACTACACTCTGCCAGCTCTACAACTTTGAGCCCAAGGTGAAGGGGTAAGACATGAGGCAAGGGTGCTCTGCTGGTAGACCTCACTGAGTGTGACTGTCCTATTTGAAAGGGAATTTATGTTTTGAGCTAATTTCAAGCACACTGAGATTTCCCAGGCCTCATGATACAAAAATTCACACTAGCTGGTTATGTAGCTTTTAGCTCCGATATAGAGCCATCCCCACAAAAGCAGAAAACCTGATCCCTGCCTCTGATGTGTCAGCGGCTCCTTCTGTCTGCCATTGGGGACGGGTGTGTATTCCCCCGAGTCGCTGTCAGTGTGTGACTGTGGCTTTTAGACCATCATCTTAATAGCATTAGTGTTTTATCTAATCTACCTACACAAAGGCCATTCCACCATCTCTGATCCCTACCCACAACACCCCCCCACACACTCTCTGCCCTCTGTTGTATTAATGTGTGTGCATGTGAGAAAGAGGCTGAGTGTGTATAATGGCATGTAATGGGATCTGTTTTTGGACAAGAGTTTCTGAGACGCCAGAGGAAGGAGAGAAAGGAAGAAAAACAGACAGACGGAGAGTGAAGGAGAAGAAGGATGGGTGATGGATGAGACATATCATGCAATATGTTTTTTAAAAAAAAGGATTCCTTCCTTTTTCCCCCTCTTGTCTTTGAAGTAACTATCCCCTCCAGTGTACAGAAGGTTGGTTGCCCAAGAAAAGGATTCCCCAACACACCTCAGCCAATCTCTTCAGATTATTGGTCCCTCATGAGAAGGAAAGAGGAAGAAAGGAAGTAGAAAGGAAGGATGCACTTTAAAGAGTGGTTCAGTGGTCACTCAGGAAGGGGGGGGGGGTGGTAATCCTCCTGTGACATTTCTCATCACTCTTTACTCTCCTCTCGCTGAGTGATGAGGTTCACAGGCTGTATCTCTGCTTCTCAAGGGAGTTTCATGTGTGTTTTTGTGTGTGTATGTGTACAGTAGTCGTGTTCAGGGTCAGTGATTTACTAGGAGAGAGAGCAGCCGCTGTGGCGCTCTGTGTCCCTTAAGACTGTGGCTTCTGTCTACACACACATGTAGAATGACTGGTAAGGAGCAGGAACTTAAAGCTTGAGTGTGGAGACAGTTAGGCCAGTGAGGCTTTATTGCCATAACCACAGTAAATTTACCGTGTTGCCACTAGGGCTTGGCTTTATCGTTGAAAATCAAGGCCAATAGGTCAATAATGATCCCCCAATAATTCAATGATGATGTGTCATGATATGGCAAAAAATGCTAAATTACATTATATAATCACACTGATTTTCAAAACGGTAAATGTTCCACTGTTATGCCTTATGTGAGACCAACTCATCATATTTACAAAATAAACCAAAACTTCCATAAAAAATGTTGTCAGTTTTTAACTCACAGCTTTGTCAGAATCTTCAATTTGGACAACGGAAACTTGAAAATGAAACATGATATGATCATATCAACACAATTTGACATTGGTGAGTTATTAAACAATAATATTGAATTATGCTCGTACTGAACGGTAGTTGGAACAAGACAAAGAATTGATATTTAAAAACGGCAACAGGAATAGAGTATAACAGAACACAAGACTTTTGTGGTTTCTGTTAAAGAGGATTACTTTCTGCTTAGTATGATCAGGGGTTCGGGCCACACAAAACAAAGCGGTGTACATTAACAGTCATTAATAATCTGTGTCAGGTCAGACCAAGGGCCATTGTAATAGGGTGAAAAGCTGTCTGTGTCTGTGTGTGTGTGCTGCATTATCCTTCCTTTTCCCCTGTGTGGTGTTCTTTGTTATCGGACCCATCATTACGCTATATAACTATCCTCTGGCGTCTCCTCTTCTTTTCTGGTGAGACAGTCTTTCTCATCCAAGACAGCTCCATAAATCACTACTTTGTCCTGTCTGTCACACCTGAAACACATACACTCACACACAAACATACAGTAGATACTGCACGCACTCCTTATGTTGCAAGACAGATATGATTTCCATTGTTTTCTGTACTCACCACCACACAGGACACAGGCTAGTTAAGGTGAACAAAACAAACGCATACAAGCAAACGTACACTCTACATAACAAGCCCTTGCACACAGACTTTCTCCTCAGTTTCCTCCTCAGCCCTGTCATGTAGTGAGGCTGTCGGTGCCTGCTAGGAACAAGGCAGGAGACACTGTCCGAGACCTCTGCTTTGTTGTCTCGAAACCGATCCCTTCAGACGCACTCTATGGCCACTCAGAGCCTCTCAGCACACACAATAGCTCTTTGGGTGGACCGGAGGGAAAGAAAGAGTAACTCTAGTAAACTACTATACCTACCTGTCTGTCCTGAAGTACCTACCTGCATGAAGAGATAAAGGATGAAAGGAGAAAGGAAGAATGGAAGAAAAAGTCAAGGGTCGGAGGGGAGGAAATACTCCAAAACTGGAGTACCTACTTAGCACAGGAAAAGGCAGGTAAAAAGGGGTAAAATTGCAAGAGAAAGAATGAGAGAGGGAAAAAAACCTACAGGGGATGAGTTGTTAACCTAAGAGAGCCACTAAGTCTAGTGAAGACTGAGCAACAGAAGTACAGATGAATAGAGGTGAAGGTTTAGGCAGTGGTCAGTAGACCCCAAAATGACGCAAATGGTAAAGAGGTTACATGGATATCAGCCGAGCTTTGCACTTTATCTACTGTAGGAGGGTGTGATGCAGGAAATCTGGTCTGATGATAAGAAAAAGAGGATCACACACGTACTGTATAGTGCATACAGTACAGTCAGATTTTAGCAGGCCTGGATGTGTAAGTATTCCTGACTTAACTGAAAAGACAAACGAAAACACAGCTAACACCAAAGCCTTTGGACACTCAATATGATACACGATCTCAATATGTATTCTGGTTTTGCTCAAATGTTGCAAATGTTCTGCATTATTCTGTGTATTTAAGTCCTTGGGGTGGTGCGTGTGTGTTGTTCTTGCTTTGTTCCTGTGTAGGGTAGCTTGTTGTTGCTCTGTGAAGGTCGGACTGTGGGGCTTGGAATGCACTCCTTGATTTCATAAGGCACACTTACAAAGGACCTGGCATCAGTGCAAAAGTGCGAGTGTGGGTCATTGTACTGTGTCTCTGCATGAGTACGAACGTTTGCAGAATAGAAAACCAGCTTGTTTTCTAGTATAAGCAAACACATTTTGGCCTAATTATTGCGCAGATTCTCTGTCTTACACAGACACGCACACATACTGTTACACAGTTGGATTGAGAGGAAAGAAACGCTGAGGCACAAAAACACACACACTTACACACACCTTCCCTGTGGAGTGTGTTAGCTCCATGACATGTTTTCCAACTCAGCAGCATCTTCCTCAGGCCTCTAATAAAACACAGATCAAAGACAGCCAGGCAGACTGTCATCACACACACAATCACGTAATTTCTACTGCCATTATGTGTGTGCGCATGATCTTATGCTCACGTGAGTCATTGCCTTTTCTATGTTAGCCTCATATTAGCGTGTATAGGTTAGCAGTAATAATATGTTTTGTTTCGTCGGTTGGTGACCACTTATGAGTGTTTGTCTGGTAAAGTGTTGACATCCTGTAACTGTGGTATTACCAGGTGATTTACACAGACTGCGTCCATCCTGCTCAGGAAGATAATAAACTGTGTTAACTTAGCTTTGGTTCACGAGGCACATTGGACTTACAGCAGCCTGAGATCGATTTAAGCTTCTCATCACTATGAAAAGAGATACGTGTTTATTTCAAGTTTACTGTTAAACCTACATGAGTTCGTCTTTATACTGCAGTCGACCGCTAAGGAACTTTTTTATCACTTTATTCCTCCTGAGACAGCAAAATGACCCTTGTCCACCCCTGTAAGTGAAACACAGACATATCTAACTAATGACAAATATACCGTCAGATTTATGGAGCCTGTAATGTTAACACATCAGGACTCTGCTGTACTCTGTGTGACAGAACAGTGTGTGAGCGCATGTTCACCGGCCTGTGCCTGTTTTTCTTTGCATCTGAAGAGCGGGCAGCTGGGAGTCATCTCTTCTCAACGTGTCCCCCTGACCCCCCCCCTCTACCCATGAGTAAGCCCTGAATACAGTAATAAGTGGACCGTGAAACCCTAGCAGCCTGCATGGATCTCAGGCTCAAGCTTTAATAAAGGCCAGCTAAAGGAGATGAGCAGGGTTCATTTGCTCTCCAAAAACATTGTGTGTTTGTCCAGTCCTTCGTTGTCATAAATATACTCCCTCCTTCACTCATGGAAGAACATCTTTTTGAGAAGTATCTCATTTCATCCTCTTTGGAAAAATAACCCTTCTATCTTCTCCAAGCTTTTTTTTCTTTTTCTTAAACTTCTCCGAATGGTTATTCATGAAAGATATTTTCAAGGAAGAATGACAACCTTGCACTCCTTATCAGTATTTGCTTGCAATGTAGCTCGTCGGAAACTGATGGTTATCCAGCCGTTTCAACTTTTTTGGGGGGGTTTTCTACAAAAATTCTCATGTTGGATAAATGTGAGCAGAGGGGGCTTCATATGCTGTTAAGCTGATCTGAAAAGCAATTTTTTGAACATGCTGAGGTCTTCATTTTATCAGCATGTACATTGTAGGCCAGTCAAATGGGGCATCACCCTCCTGTATATGCATATACACACCACCTCATTTCTGATCTCCCTGCCAAACACTGCTCTTTCTAAACTTCATCAACAAACAAACACTGTGGAGCTTGTCATAAATCACGGGCGGTATATGTATGTGAGACCCCATTTCCTGATTGTGTGTTTGGAGTGAAAACAAGCCGTCTAACTTTATCAGCAGATCAGTTAATAACCCAATGTATTCCGGTGATTGCACTGGCCCATTAGATTACACATAGTCACACACACATGCAGTACATGTACACTGTACGTTAGCAGTGCGTCACACGCTGCTGCAATGGGTGGCGATGACTGCATTTCTTCACTGTAGTGTGTTGTACATTAGTGCTGCTAAACCTTGTCAAGAACAATCAAAGCCTGTTAGTTTTGAGTGGATTTAGATGGCTGGTGTTTCACGCTGCACTGTTCTAATGTTTCAGCACTGATGAAGCCACATTGTCCCATAATGTGATCTAAATCTTCCTCCCCTCCCTGCTCTATTCGTCTGTTTACTGTCTTACTGCAACACTCCCTGTCTCCTCACTTTAGTCACAAATCTCTGTGTTCACTTTTAGGTCAAACCTCTGTTGTCATGTACATGCTCCTCTCTTTCTCCTTCTTCTTTCTCTCATTTATTTCTTTCTCTTTCTCCTTCCTTATAGGAGATGTCCCTGGTAGGTCCAGAGTCTCCATCAGAACAGGCAAGGAGGGTCTTCCAGTCATTTGATCCTGAAGGTAATAAACAACAAGAGTTTGTATCATATACTGTATATTGTACCGCCTTTCACCCCCTGCACACTTGTTTTTATAGACCATTGTACTTTATTTGCTCATTAGTACACCAGCTATATGAAAGCCCTGGCACACAGATGTATTTTAATTAATCCAAACTTTCATTCCAACACAGCTACACACACACACACTGAGCAAACAATATCCTGGCCCTGTTGTCTTTCTCTTCCCTTCTTCCTGGTTGAGCAGATGCAGTTATAACCTCCACTGCCCTCCTCGCCTCTTCTTTCTTGTTTCTTGTCTCCATTATTTTCTTCTGCAGGCAGAACGACGGCCTGTTTCTCTCCTCTCATCTCCACTGTTGTTGTTTGGTTTGGTGAGATTAGCTCCTCTTAACAGCTGAGTCAACCATCCTGCTCCTTCCCTCTCTTCCCCAAACCCCCTTTCCTGTCACTTCCAGGTGACAGGGGTAAAAGGTGAGGGGAAGGACACGGAGAGTGACACAATGACAATAGGAAGTTAAAGAGAGAACAGACATGTCATGTCAGATTAACTAAAAGTCTGAGGTCTGCAGCGTTCATTTATGTAGCCTCAAAATTATAGTGCGGGGTGTTTGTGTGTGTTCGCGAGACAAGAAAGAATTGAAATGAAACATTTAGTCCCAACATCTGTTGTGTATTGTTTTTCTTTTGCTGTGGAGACGAGAGAGATGCAGAGATGTCGGGATTCGCATTCAAGACATGAGCATGCACTGTTAACATCACACTCTTAGAGCTATCCATGTTGCAAGAGTGTTCAGCTGTGGGCCTAACTAAATCACCAGTCGCAACACATATCTTCATATTTATGTGTTTTTATTGTGAAATGAAGTGCACTTCTCCGTCGCCATAAACAACATTATTCATTATCGAGCTTGTTGGAACAGCGTGCTGTGTGTGTGGTGTGATGTGATGTTACAATGAGATAAATCCTACCAGCTGAAAGTGGTCTTGCCTGCTCTGGCAACTTTGACAAAAAATATGTAAACTTAAATGTCTTTTCTTGTTCCTCATCTGTCTTTTCCTGATCCTGATCTTCATACTGCTTTGCACATTCTCAAATCCTCTTATGCTATCATCTGCCAGGCCATTCTGCCATCAAGCCATATGGTCTTTTCTCACACACAAACACATGGCATGGGCTACAGTAGGTGCATCCACACACACAAATGCGCATGTATACACACAAGGAGGATGCACTGTACATGACACACAGATATATCTGCACACTGCAGTGTATGAACACATGGCATAGCACAGTTGAGTGCTGTGTAAAAAAAAAAAAAAGAAGCCATAAATCTGTGTGTCACATGTAGAGTCAGCACAGCTCCCTGTGTTGTGGAAAAAGGGCGCCAGGCGCATTCACACGCACTCACCAGACATACACACTCAGCAACCCACTTTCTCAGCATGCTCTTTAATATTTGGTATTTGTCATTGTCCCTGTATAGTGTGTGTGGGTGCGCGCGCCCTCTCTGCTCGCTGTCAAGCTGTCAGTTGTCACTCTGAGAGAATAACATCTGGCATTGAAAGGGCGAGATTGAGTTGCTCGAGAGCGGACAAGCAGAGCGCTCGTCAGTTAACCTTCTGCACAACACACCAGGGGTTTACATATGTATCTAAACAACAGGCCACACAGGCTCACATGCCGATGTTTAAATGAGACAAAACTGTAAGTGCCCGGACGCACACAAATACTCTTTCGGGGGGAAAAAACACATGTTAGCGTTTAAAGCCTCTCCTCTCAGGTAAAGCAATCATCACGGCCATGGAATGTAGGTCAGATAGAAAGGACAAGGTGTGTGTGTGTGTGTGTGTGTGTGTGTGTGTGTGTGTGTGTGTGTGTGTGTGTGTGTGTGTGTGTGTGTGTGTGTGTGTGTGTGTGTGTGTGTGTGTGTGTGTGTGTGTGTGTGTGTGTGTGTGTGTGTGTGTGTGTGTGTGTGTGTGTGATGATGATGTGATGAGTTAATTCCCCAGGGCTTGTGATGTAAATAATGCTTGTCCCATATGTGTGTAGGTGAAGGCTTCCCCTGGTTTTCAACTGAAGCCTGTATTTTATGTTCTGGGGTCAGCCGGTACATCAGTTTCTCTTTATGTCTCTCTCTCTCTGTGTCTCTCTCTCTCTCTGTCTGTCACTCTTTCTCTCTCTCTCTCCCCCAGATAATGGCTTCATCCCAGAGTCTCTGCTGGAGGACGTGATGAAAGCCCTTGACCTTGTCTCAGAGCCTGAGTAGTAAGTGCTTGCATGTTCAAGGCTTTATGTTTGTATGTGTATTTCAGCTTGTGTGTGTGTGTGTGTGTGTGTGTGTGTGTGTGTGTGTGTGTGTGTGTGTGTGTGTGTGTGTGTGTGTGTGTGTGTGTGTGTGTGTGTGTGTGTGTGGCACCTGTAGAGCTTCTAATGTTCTAACTCCTAAGTCATGGCCAGGCCAGGTCAGCCGCCCTGTGCTCATGTTTCACTGCGAGGCTGCTATAAAGTAAGACCAGAGAGAGCCCACTATAAAAGCTCAGGAAGAAAGGACAAAAGAAAGAAAGTCAGAAACAGAGGCTTAGAGGGAGATCATTAACGGCAGGAAGAAAGACTGAGAGAGGGAGGAAACGCTTTAAAGTGCCGCTTCAAACAGAAGCACGTTCTCATCTGAGGAATAGTAAGCCCAACGCTGCAGCCGTGGGCCTGGCCAAGTAACTGGACCACTGATCTGCTCTGCAGACCCCCAGATGGGCGATACATCACAACACAACAAACTGGGAGGAGGTTTCCAGTGCAAACAGGCAAGCCTCAGTCTTTACCACACAATGAGAGAGTTACTGCAGGGATCCCACCATGTGAAAAAAGTTTTTTGTGTTTGGGGGAAAAAATGATTAATAGGAGTATCTAGATGTAATAAATTGAAAACTTCAACATCACGTCTTGGAAGATGAGTGCGAACTGTTTTCAAGTTGCCTGTGACTTAGCATTTGTACATATCATATGACCTACGGCCATCAGCTGCTACCATTTGTGGTAAACCAACTTTGTGGGTACCGACTGTTCTCAGCAAAAGTCAGGATACAGCTCCAAGGAATTATAGTCTCTTGATCATTTGTTTTGTAGTGTTTGTGATAGTTATTCATACTCAGGATCTTAAAAACATGAATTATTGTTTATTGTGTTTTTTTCTTATGTAATTAAACTTGAATGTATGATAACAAAAAGTGTAAATCCATTAAACGAATTTAGTCAACGATTAAATTACTCTCTTTAAATTAAATTAAAATTGGACTAGACAGCAAAATGAAAATTAAACACCAAAATGTATTTAATTTCAGCGTGACAAGAATACAAAGATGTGTCTTTATTCCCAAATAAATTGCATTGGGTAACATTACTATGTCCACAAAGTCACTCTTCCATTTACTGTCTATAGAGCAAATCTAGAACATGTCACTCAATGACTTTTTTAAGCAATATTAACAGATTGAAAAGCCCCATTCATACAATTCAAGCAAATGTAACATAACTGTGGCATGCTCAATGTGGGCATTTGCGTGCACCATCGTCTCATGTTCAGTCCATTTTTAAATGATGAGGTCATATACAGTCATGCAGTGGATACAGTGCAAACCCGCCACAAACAACTAATTCCCTTGATTCCCATCAACACACAACCGCTTGTTGATAAAAATTAGATATTTTATTGATCCCTCAGGAGATGTTCTCTTTTTCGCACTGGCTTCAGCAGAGGGTTGGCTGTAGAGCAGCTCATCTGACTCTTTTAGGGATTCAGAGTGTTGTTCAATGACACTTCAGCAGGGTCGCTGTCTACTCTGCATGCTGTCCTGCTGCACATGGTCCTTGTCAAAATCGATAGATGAAGACACAACTGTTGCCTTTACTCTGTGTCTTGGTATAAACCCAGCTTCTCTCCTTGCTGCCTTAAAAGGGCAATCTGACCAGATTTTTTTATCACGGTGGAATAATAATAACACTGATCTAACACGTAGGAATGTCTGGAAAGAGGTATATTTAGTTGCACCACGGTATTCATGAAAACATGCATGCTTTCACTAAAACACGCATCATAAGTCCACACTGAATGATGAGGTGATCGTAAATTTGACTTGATTTTCATGCACAAAACATCCCAGACTGTTGTTTTGTACTGATCTGACGGCTCTTTCCAACCCCCGTCTCTTTTTTCAACCTGCATGTTCCTTATTTCTCTCTGGATCTCTGGACCTGTTTTCCTCTGCTCGCTTTTTATTTACTTCCTTTCCTTTCTGTCTCTGTGCCTTCTCAGTGTCAGTCTGGTGAAGAGTAAGCTGGATCCAGAGAGTTTGGGCATAATACTTCTGGGCCCGTTCCTGTTGGAGTTTTTCCCTGATCAGGTATGTGTGTATCTTTAAAGTGGAAGTCCACCTCTGCACACACATAAAGATACACACACAGTATGACAAGTACCTTCCACCAGTCATACAATCCATATCACAGTTAAAACAGACGGACAGAGTCGCATACACACATGTGGGTGACACAAGTGTCTATTTCCCAAGCATATGGGGAGTGCTGTTTTAGCAAATCAAAGGTTTTTATGCCAAAAACATTCCTGTGGTGTCTCATGTGAAATGTATGCGTGTGTGTGTGTGTTCACCATCATATGACGTTACTTGCCGAGAAGCTTAGAAAGAGCGGTAAGATGCCATTATGAGGCAGAGCATGCGAGGAAGACAAGAGAGGCAGAGATAGAGGGGAACTGTGTTAAAGTGATCAGGGCTTTAGGGACTCACCAGAGGAATGGCCCCGAGCCACAAAGAAATTATACTACCATTAGCCAACTGGACACACACACTCAGACACACGTGGGATTGAGGTGAGGGTTAGGGTTTCATATATAGGCATATAAACACGAGAAGCTGGACACGCTCTCAGACAACACACCCTATTACTATTCTGCACCTTTAAGCCAAAGTTATGGGAAGTATTTTGGCTCAATGTCATTGTTCGGACGTTTTCGTAGTGTTGGCTGTCTTCTGGTAATTGGAGTTGGGCTTTGTTTCAGTGCACAAATACACACACATTTAAATTTAACACGTGGGATTTAACATTAAGCTCTGGTTGCAGGCAGAGATGTGTCGGTTTTACTTTTCAGTTCAAAAATGTTCTGCCTCTGCGGGTGTTTACCTCCATCTCTGTGAGAGCAGCTTGCCCAGAGACTCTCTAACAACATTGCATGTTTTTCACTCTGCTCCCCGTCTGTGTTTCAGGATTCAGGAATCCCAGACTCATTTCCCATCTACCACTACAATGGACTTAAACAGTCCAACCACAACGAGAGGGTAAGACACTCTTTCATACTCAGGTTTTTCATAGCAACTGCTGGTGGTGGTTCCTTTTACATATTCTCTCTATCTCTCTGCTTATTACTTCTCTTCTTTTCCTGTCATCATTCATACACACAAGCACACACACAAGCACAAACACACACACACGGTTGGAGGTAGCCGGCCACTCCAGAATAAACAGTAGCTATTGCAAGCCTAATAGCCTGTCCATCCATCCAAAAACCCGGGCTTAGCCTCTTATTTCTCCAAGTCATTTCAACACGGAGGCCACTGTCAGCAGCCTGGCTGTGATATATGGTCAGACACAGGTCTATTAAGCAGGCTTAGTTTGATGGATGATTGTCAGTGGATGTAGTTGGTGGCTGTGCCTGTGTTACTCAGGAATATCACTTTCATCATCCGTCAACTTTGTCTAGTCAGAAAAGCAGCTTTTTTCCATACCGCTACCTGAAAATGCAGGAATGGCAGCACATGTGTGCCCACACAAAAGCACGCCTACACACTCGCACACACATATGCACATGGCAGCAAGGCGCCTATATGGTTGTGATGGCAATTCCATTCCCATAGCTCCAGATGGGAATAACAGACCTTCTGACAGCAGTCCCCTACAGCTGGTGTGTGTGTGTGTGTGTCTGTGTGTGTGTCTGTGTGTGTGTGTGTGTGTGTGTGTCTGTGTGTGTGTCTGTGTGTGTGTGTGTGTGCTTGCATCTCACTTCTGATCCCTTCAGAAGAAGTGTCCAAGAAGAGATTGATGGAGTTGAAGCCTGTCAAGTTCGCAGAAAGTGTTTCAATTTGTGTGTTTTGTTAACTCTGTGTTAACTGTGTTAACTGTGTGTGTTCTCAGGTGGAGTATGTGGAAGGGACAGCTTTGGTGCTAGGTTTTGAGGACCCCATGGTTCGGACAGACGACACTCCAGTCAAGCGCTGCCTACAGACCAAGTGGCCCTACATCGAGCTGCTGTGGAGCACCGACCGCTCCCCGTCTCTGAACTAGCACCGACACAGTCTGTGTGTGTCTGTGTGTGTCTGTGTGTGTCTGTGTGTGTCTGTGTGTCTGTGTATGTGGATGGACCTCCACTACTGCTCCACACACACACACACACACACAACCACCCCTCTCCAGGTTGCCCTCTGCACAATGACCCTGAAATGTCAGCAGATTACAACAACTGACACACATACACATATACAACACAAATGCACACAAGAGACTGAGATAAACACGTTCATGGACTTGACGAACATGCCTGAGATCCATTCTGTCATTCTCACTCACACATTCCACAAAAATGCAAACTCACCTTTTACAGTTCATGCTATTGTCTGTTCACCACAGCTTGTAATTGACCTGCAGGATGTTGATGATGTGATTATTTTAACTAAAACTGAATGACTGTTTCTTTTTACTGCTCTGCTCTGTGCCGACTCCTCTGCTACAGTTTAGCAGTAGACAGCTAGACACTGTTTAGAGAGCAAACTGGTTTGGTTCAACGACTCGAGTGTGTCACCAAATCACATTCTGAACCACATGTACAGCCAGTCGACTGTGAAACACTACTGTTAATCCAGTTGTAGGACTGTTTTGAGGGAAAACCTACCAAAGCCTTCCACATATAAGAACACACACACACACACATACTGTCACACCCACTGCTAAGCGTTTACAGCATAAAGGGACCAACCCAGACACGGAGAGCTGGAGATGTGAACAGGAGGTTTCTTCAATGTTTTCACCATGATGAAGCTGGTTTAGGTACTTCGTGTGTGTGTGTGTGTGTGTGTGTGTGTGTGTGTGTGTGTACGTGTGTGTGTACGTGTGTGTGCGCGCACGCGTGTGTGTGTGTGCGTGCGTGTGTGTGTGTGTGTGTGTGTGTGCTTCATGCACCACAACGGGATGTTGGCCAAGTTCTCATGTATTTATTATCTCACTCAGAGGTTCTGGAATAAACACTTTTTTTGTTCAAATGCCGTGTGGTTTGGTAGCTTTTAAAATCCTAGATGTCCTCTTCTGTGTGTCTTTTTCTCATAAATATCACGTCCTAACTCCGACTTCGGCCAACCTCAGGTTTCAGGGTGTCCAAGGTCTGTCTGGATCCCCTCAACATTAAATCACACACCAACCTATGTTTCGTGTCCCCGGAGACTCTAAATCAGTAATTCACTAAATCTCTTAGACACTGATGGTGATTTAAGTACCTCTCTGAAAACAGAAAATACTCCTGAGACAGAAAGCCGTATGTTTTTGTTTGCTCCTCATCAAAAATTTTCCAAAAGAAGATAAATGAAACCTTTTTTTATAAGGCATCCTAAAAAACAGTGGCATGTAATTATTGTTTTGTGTGTTATTAAGTTGTGCCTCCAGACAAGTGGCAAGTGTTGGAGGAATAGCACTTTATGCCATTTAACTACTTAGGCCTGGCTCAGGACAAGACCTTGAGTTCTTAACTCAAATTCAAAAAAGACTATTTTGGCATGAAAGTTTCAAAATAAAAAAATACAATTTGTCCAAATACTTGGACAGTACACAATAACAAGAATAAGAACATTAACACAACATTAAGATTGAAATATATTAATTATATATTTACAGTATATCTTTTGCGTGTATTTGTGTGTGTGCATGTATGTGTGGCATGTTGTACATATTGAGTATTTTTCATTTCGAGAGGTCATTAAACTCTTTGAAATCTGAAAGTACAGAGTTGAACTTGTTGAAGTAACTCGATGTTTATGTGTTTGTGTTTGTGTACCCACAGATATTGTTGTTCCAGTGTGCATCTGTGCACAGGAGGGTTGTAACATTGGCTTGGAGTGTGTCTAATGGATTTGTCTAATGGAGAAAGGATGTGCGTCTAATCTGACTGCTGTCTGCTTAATTCTCATTATGAGTTTGTAAAGAGAGAAGGGGAACGTGGGCACAGTGTGCAGAATATAAAGCACTTCTGTGCGTGTGCAATAATGAATCCAGAACGACCTGCAGTAAATCTGTGATCAGAACACACTGGCAGACTGACAGAACTTAACCTGAGCAGTGTGTGAGTAAAATGTGTGTATTCCTGGAAATGAGATATCTGTGAGGATTTTATTGGATGTAAGACAGTAGAGAAAATGGTTACAGATGAACGTGCACACACATGCACACACTGAAATTGAGCTGCATTAAAACGCTAGTTACCTGGCGTCATAACACAGCCACACTGAAGCCAAATGGGGCAAAAGTACAAGAATATGTCTGCCTGCTGCCTCCTCACTCTATCATCATCATCAGCTAGGAGAAAGCAAGGGAACACATCTGCCTCCTATGTGCTCATAGTTTTGTAGATGTTTCTTCTTTTTCCTCTGTTCATCTTAGATTTACATAGAAACAGTTGAGAAAGAGCAGACCGTCTGTCTTACTCTCTCTCACACACATTCACTGTGGAGGTTTTACAAGGTGAACCAAGCTTGCACTCATTAAATGAAACAATAAAGGAAAGGAGACAGGATTACTGGAGGGGATGGATGGATTGATGGATGAATGGGTTGAAGGAGGAGAGCGGGGCAGGTAGAGAGTGTGGAGGTGAGAAACTTCTCCATCTGGCAGGTGAAGGTTTGGGTTCATCTCATACACTCTTTACCTCACCTTCTCACCTGGTTCTCATCAACTCTCCTGGCAGAAAACACACTCCAGCGCCACACTGACTGTAGTGCTGCTCCACTGCAGCTTTACCACAGTGTGAGGCTGGCTATAGAGTTTAATTCATCACTAATGTGCCCTTAAAGCTTAGTTTCATTGAAATAAACTCCCCAAGCCGATCAACAGCAGATTGTGAGTTTGCCTGGAAGTAGGTGCACACATCCATCTCTCTCCCTCTCTGCCCCACGAACGCCTAGAATGAGTTTTCGATAAGAAAAATGTCCTGAAGTGCTCAATATACAAAAACCAGCCTGGCCTGGTCTGTCACCTCTTTAAAACAGCTTTTCGTTGCAGGATATTATTTTCAGCCAGAGCGAAGTATGTTACCTCGGAGGTTTCGGGGGGAAATCGCCTGGTGTTGAGTGAGTAGCTGAGCGGGCCAAACACGCACAGCGCAAGAGATTTCTGCTGTAAGCCGACATAATAATTACTGACATAATTACAAGAGATTATTCTCAACGGAAGGAAATGCAGCTCCGTTTTAACGGTAGGGTTGAACAAAGAGGCCAATAAAAAGTAGAACGCGGTTTAATTTATGAACGACCAATCTTTGCATGTGCGTCTCATGCGTGCGCGTGTGACTGGGGTTTATTTCTGGACTGATCTGAGAAGGTAAATCTCACTTTAATATTACTTATTGTTTCAGGGTGAAGCCCCCAATTCGCCACAGAAAATATGTCCGTGCCATATAAGGGGCGGTGACGCACCAGCCCCGTAGCGCGCTCAGATGTGGTCTGTGCCTTGTAACGTGTGTGCGTGTGTGTGTGTGAGTGTGTGTGTAGGGGGTAAAGTTTTGTGCAGAGGGCGGGGGCGCGGCTGTGTAGTCTTGAAGCTGAGACTCTGGACAGACCTGGTGGTTTCAGGGTGTCAGGAGGCAGTTTTGGAGGAGCGCAGCAGAGCGCAGTGATCCAGTGACAGCCAGTTGGAGGAGTTAACCCGGGACAAACCTACCTCACCTGCACGGAGGAAACTCTCTCTCTCTCTCTCTCTCTCTCTCTCTCTCTCTCTCTCTTAGTTCCCTCTCATTCTGTGGGGAATAGTGCGCAGCTGGCTGTTCTGTGGGGATGGAGCGTGTATGGGACTGTGTTTCCTCCGCTGGGATGTTTATTCTCGGGGTGCTGTCGGTGCTGTGGCCGGCGCTAAATGGAGTTTGGAGTTTTAACCTTTACGCAGAGCATCCTACGGTTTACAGGGGACCCGATGGAAGTTATTTCGGTTATTCTGTGGACTTCTACCAAGCTACCGCCGACAGCAACACGTGAGTGGCAACATCGGGACTGAAGTTGTCCCATCAGGATCCTGCAGGAGTTATGATCTAATACTTAAACTGTACATGTACATATAGTTTAACCTGCCAAGACTCAATAGAATAGAATTGAATCCAAATGATGTGAGATGGAAAAAAGACAAAATAGATTTATGAAACACAAAAGAAACTGAGAAGTATGAATGAGACAAATTGTGCTTTGACTGCACACGTTTGCATACTGCATTGTACACTCTCCTGCATGTACCTAGGTTTCTCTTTTTCCTCCACCAGGATCAGTGTGTTGGTGGGGGCTCCCAAGGCAAACACCTCCCAGCCTGGAGTTGTGGAGGCCGGAGCTGTCTACTACTGCCCCTGGCCTGGACTCCCTGACAGCTGCAGACAGATACCTTTTGACAATTCCAGTGAGTCACCTGAAAGCTTTATCAATTTTTTTCACATCACGGATGGAAAAATACAGTCATGACAGACCTCCTGGGGGCCCCCTTGGGTATATTTATGTTCCATAGAGTCTTGTTTTAAAGGATCTGTGTCGGTACAGGACATGGAGAGGAATAACTTAACTGATTTAGACAGACTGAGACATGTGCTCAACAATGTCATTGTCATTTTAGTGAATAACAGAAACAAAATTTAACAAGCAACCCCTTTTAAAGGTGGCCCCAGATGTTACTCCAATTGAAAGTTTTATAACCTGTGTGTCTGGTATGTCAGTGTATGTGAGTTGACACATGTGTTGTTGCGTGAAAAAGAGAGATAAGACATATGGGTCTCGTCAACTCCATCTAACAAAAAAGGTGGCTGGCGGGTTTTCTGGTGCAAGCTTTCATCATGTTGATTATGGTTTTCAATATATTATCATCAAGGGTAACCGTCCCATCAGCCTTTGCTTGCGCATCTAACATCTCTGATGCACACTTTTCCATCTGAGTAGTAAGTGTGTGTGCAAGAGGTAGAGAGAGAGAGAGAACAAGTGAGAAAGCGGGAGAGAGAGAGGGGAGGGGGGGGGGCGTAAACTGTATGCACATGGGAATTTAGTTCCCCTTCGGAAGAAAAGGGGATTGGGTGAGGTCTGCTTTTTATTAGATCTTGAAAATGTATCCTTGTCCCTCTTCCCCTTCCCTCTCTCTCTCTCTCTCTCTCTCTCTCTCCATCAGTCTATCCCTCTCTCTTTTAATTTTTCTGTCTCTTTTTCTGCGGACTTCTGTCGTCTGTGTGAGGACCACAGAAAGAGAGATGGAGAAGGAACTGATCTTTTAACTTTGGTGCAAGTGGTTCTCCTCTTTCAGGGAGCTCTCAAACAATCCAAGCATCAAATATTCTGGTGGGAGAATTCATTTATCAGACAGAATTCGGAGAAAGTTGTAAACGCACATGAACATTAGATTGTAGCAGAGTTAACGGTATCAAAAGCTCAACACTTAAGGAGAAAGTCTGCAGCAGTAAGTGAGACTGTTATATACACCGCCATGTGCACATGCACGAATATGATTGGCTGTTGCTAGTGAGCCGCTTGCCAATCAGCTGATGCATCAATGAGCAGCTAATGTGGAAGCATGAATGAAACAGGTGATAGCTGATCAGCTGATGCAAGCAGGGCTTCATAAACTGAAGTAAAGCAAGGCTCCATGCAGATGAGGGTAAGCCTCCAAAGTGAGGACCATTTTCTTTGCTCTCCTTAAAGTTAATTATAGGTTATTTTTCACAATGGGGTTAGTGTGAAGCGTCATGGGGGAAATTTCAGGTTTTGGGGATAATAGAATAAACAAAGCAGTCATGCGCACATATGTGTGTGTATCTTCACTAGAATAGGCGGGTATGCACAAGGTGATTGATGACAGTGGCCACAGTGGATATTTCTAGAGTTACAGGAGACCCTTTATTACAGGTATAAACCAGACGCACACACACTCATGCACACTGTACAAAACGTCAGCACGAGTGATGAACATCTGTGTGTACTGTACTGGTTAATATCCATATGTCAGCTTCACATGTGCCTGAGTATGAGTGTGTGCATGGCTTTAGTGACGTTATGCAGACGTGTCAAGTCATGCCAGTGGAGCAGGGGGGGTTGAGAAAGGGGTTGATATGGTGATAGTCACACAGATTGCATGTTGATAATCAGAGTAACCTGGTGTCTGGGCTCTACTTGCTTGGTTCATTGAATTTATTTCTTTTGAGAAACTTAATGCAGCAATCTCACTCTTTTCTCAGTAATGTCTGAGAGCTTCACACTGCAGCCAGTCCTCTGCTGTGGCCTCAGAGCAGCTAAACAGGGTTGGGTGTGTCTTCCTCATTCACTACCTTCACCCACAATTTCCAAACCTGTCCTGGGATTAAAGATAACTTCCTTCCAGTCATGAGCCTGTTTCTTTAACCTTTAGGTCCGTGATATTGCTTCTGATGAAAATGATGGGTTTTCTTATTCAACATAATATTGATTTTTCATTAGATATTAGAATAATTTACATAAATTACATGCAAACACACAATTTGAGAAGTTAGTAGTAGATGGAATCGACCATATATTCTGTACATGATGATGATGACAAGAAATTGATTCGGACATGGATTTAGAATCAAATAAAACCCATAACAAACAGGCAAAAAAGCCACCTGCCTTTATGCATTTATTTTCTGCCTGTGCATCTGTGTATGTGCCTTTTTAAGTGTGTGTGCATGTGCAAAAAGAAGGTGTTTAATGAAAAGGGGTCTGCACGGCTCTAAACAGACCCAGCTGGTCTTTAATAACACTGGAAAATATCAACAACAGAGCAAAGACACACATGCACACATACCCTCACACTAAATCTGACACTTTATTGTGAGTCGGCTGGGAAATGCTCATAATGTGCCTGTACAAGCTTGTGTGTGTGTAGGCCCAGTCTCTTAAGTGCTGTAATGTTTTATAGGAAAGGCTTTGACTGAAAAAAAGCCTCCAGCATCCTGACAAATGTCTGTTTCTGGGGGGCAAATGGTGTTTTGATGTTTGTTACAGGCCTGTTTAAGACATTACTGTTTGTTCTTGCTTATCAAGGACAAATGCTTTCCATTCACACAGACAGAGCTACAGGCCTGGATCCACATTACCACAGTCAATATCAGTTTTTACTGGCTCCATTATGAAATGTCTCTTTCACTCTCTTTTTAATGTCTTTTCCGCTTCTCCTCTCTCTGTCTCTGTCTCTGTGTCTCTCCAGATAACAGGATGATAAAGGTAAACGGCACCAGAGAGCCTCTGGAGTTTAAGTCGCACCAGTGGTTTGGAGCATCGGTCAGGACACACAAAGGAAAAGTGGTGGTGAGTGGACATGATGTCAGTTAATATCAGAAATGTATCACCTGTATCATAATTTTAGTTGCCATTAAGGTTAGTATTTATTATCAGAGTGTTATTTGTTGTGTAGGCATGTGCTCCTCTCTACCACTGGCGGACAGTGAAGGTGAGTGGGGAGAAGGACCCCGTGGGGACCTGCTATGTGGCCGTCCAGAACTTCAGCGCCTACGCAGAGTACTCACCCTGCAGGACCAGTGAGTCACTCTGCAGCCCCGTCTCCAACTGTCTCCATCTCGCTTTTACTGCCTTCCATCCTCCCTTCCTTTGTTTTCTTTGTCTCTCTCTCTGCTGTCGCTATGAACACAAATTAACCATAGCATTTCAAAGGCTTTTTTAACAGACCATGTGCTAATATACTGTAACTTCCATCAATGTAATATATAATCATAATATGGCATAAAGTTTAAATATGGAGCACTGATTTTTATGTCAGCCTATAAAAAGTAATATCTAGGCCTCAAGTTTAAAGGTTCGGTTCACCTAACTCTAGTAGTATTTAGCCGTGCAGATAGTTAAGGCTTTTATTTATTAATTGTGCCTGTTACTCAGAATAATCCACAGACTTCACTGTGAACAATTTTCAATGAAACTACTATTTACTGAAGAAATTGTCCCAATGAAAACTGTTGATAGCATGTTTTAAAGTAATTTTTCAATGATTTCCTTAAACAAAAATCCATTCACTTCTTCTTCACTTCTGTGTGGCCGCAGAAATCTCAGAGGTGGATATCTCAAAACCTGGACAAATAAAACCGAAACTATCTGCAGATGAGAAAATGTGTATTTTTGTAATCTGGTTGAACAGCGAGCAGATGGATTCTTTTTTGTTGACTTTCCCGATGGATTACCTTGCCTGATGTTTTTAAAAGTTGCCACAGCAACCTGATAATCGTCTCTCTGACAGTATCTGTTTCTCTCTCTGGTCTTTTTCTTTCTGTCATCGGTTCTGTAAAAGGGATTCATGGGATTACCCCCCCCCCCCCCCTCCCTCATCTCCAGTTTTTTTCTTTCACTCCTACTTTCTTCCTGCGACCCCTCTTACCCTCTTACCCTCACAGTGATATGAGGCAACAGCAGAGTATGATAAGGAGCAAATGAGGCTATCAGGTGGCACATTATAAACATAAGATCAAACACATGCCTTATCATCCACTCCATCATCCGCTCTGCATGAAAATCCCTCACTGTTCACACATATTCATACTTATACTCACTGAAGTAATTGGTTAAAGGTTGTTAAAGATGTAATTTTGTTGTTTATGTCTGTTCTGACTAATCAAGACTAGAATAATCACATTGTAAACTGAAGTGTTCTCAAGGGGGGAATAATGTTCTCTGGGCAATGGAAGTATTTCTTCATCATGTGTCCGAGTCTGATTTTTCAGCCTCCAGCAGCTTTTTTGCTTCATCTTAATGTGAATCTACGGCCGCTCAGTCTGCTACTATAACTCACACTTTGTTTATGTGTACACGTGTGTAGTCACGCATCGTTAAGCTTCACCTCAGGGTGCCTCTGAAATGGAGAACAATTTATTATGCGTACATAAGTTTTGCGTGTTCATGCACAGTTTGATGCAGTCATTTAAACAGAAACACACCTCAGTGGTTCTACAGTTTTATGTAAACTGTAATAAGCTTTTCTTCATTTTTGTAGTTCATCCGATAGCAGTAATGCTCTCTGCAATGTTAGTTAAGTGCTTTGTTGCAGAAAATGTCTTCTTTTTTTTCTTTTTTTTAACAATTTAGATGCTGGTTCTAGACTTTGAAAGTTTTACTGTTTGTGTGGTTTTCAGATGATCCAGACCCAGAGGGACAGGGGTTCTGCCAGGCTGGCTTCAGCGTAGATTTCACCAAGGTAAAGATTGCAGCAACACTCGTACACTATCGCCATGACGATCCCCTGCACACAACTTCTCCCCTCTCCATGTGCATGCACGGAGGTTTCATCAAACTGAGACTCCCCTCAGAGATTTATGGACACTGGGAAGACGAGAGCACGTTTGTCCCTAGAGGAGCCTCCGCTCCTGACGTGACCCATCGCCTCTGAACACAATAGACCAAACACATGAACACACACATACACATTCTTTCACTGTATAGTCAATGTGAACCTTGGCCTCTGTCTCATGGTCCAACTCTACCCTCCTGTACAGGAAGCTGTCATTCTTCACAGGATGTCAACAGGCATGACAGCAGGACTAATATGTGTAAACACACAGCTACACATGTTATATACCTCTCGTGTCTCACAGAAGCACACACTCACACACACAAATTCACTGACAAATGTCTGTCACATGACTAACCCTAACTAATTGTGTTTATTCCAGGAAGGAACGCTGGTGGTAGGAGGACCTGGAAGCTTTTACTGGCAAGGTAACTACATCAACAGTGTGTAAACCTGTATTTGGTCTCTTTTGCAGTGATTTCATAGATGGGAAGGTGTTCAAATGAGAGAGAGAGAGAGAATGGAGATGAGTTTAACAGTCAGAACAGCCCACATACACACACATGCGCATGGAGACACACGCGCCAAATTTCATTACAGGAGCCTTACGTAGGAAAAGGTGGAAAGAATTGTGTCTCTTTCTTTACCGCCCTCCTTAACTTTTTCCCTCCCTCGCTCCTTTACTTCATGCCGCTCTCTGTCTGTAACAGTGTAACAGGAAGTGGGTGTTTGGGCTCTGCAATGAGCTGATCGGGCGGTAATGGAGTGTGGTGGAACTGCCCCTCTGCCCCATGATAAAGCGCAGAGGGGCTTGGAAAAGCTTTGAGGAGAGAGGAAGAGGCACAAGGGCAGGCTAGGGTTGAGAGGGACAGAGGAAAGGTGGGGAGAATTTAAAGAGCGAGAGCAGGGAGGACAGCGGGAGTGATTGTTAAGGAGATGATAGAAACGTGTTGCAGCAGGGGGAGAGGGAAAGATGAGAAGTGAGGGAGTGTGTCAGACACAGAGAAAGAAGAAGAAAGATGGATCTTCTGCTTGATAAAAGCAGTGCTGAGGTCAGCTGGCTTGCTGGATATGCGGGGCTAGTCTAAGCAGAGGGATGAAGTGTCTTAATAGGTGTAGACACAGCTAGAGTGTGTCAGAGTTCAGCTGTTGAAGTGTAGCGCTACTCCCCCAACTCCAGGTGTGTAAGAGTGTGTGTGTGTTGGAGGAGTTCTGCAGCTGTTTGTAAGGAGCAGGGAGACAGTTAGTGATCACTTGCACAAACTAATTTCTCTCTCCTTTCTTTGTAACCACTCATCTGTCACTCCGCAGCACTTCATTTCTTTAGAAAAGAAAGAGAGAGCAGCGAGAGAAGATCTGTTTTTAGAAAGAGCTCATGAAAAAAGAGACGAAGAGGAAAGTGGTTCAGTGATGGATATTTCAAAACTGCTACACAATTTTTTCATGATTTGGGGTTATTGTTTGGCATCATTGCTGTTATTACATATGGTTGAATAATGAATGCTGCAGCATACAAGACCGCACTAGACAGGCATCACAGACAGCCTAATGGACTGCTCCCTCTCTGTGCCCTCAGCGTGGCAAGGCTGGCTGCCTCCAGTTAAAACACTTCCTCTGAATGTTTATAAAAGAACTCAGCCTGGATTTCATGGCCTCTAATATACAACGATTATCTTCAGCCTTCAGCCTGAGTCATCATAAAAATAAAAATAAACCCTCTTTTATATACAATCGTGTTATCTCTGGGTGTAAAGGACACTTCAAATTAGCAGCAGTGACTTATGCATCCGTGTTAACAGTTTGTAACACGGTGTCTCATTAATCAGATAGAGCTTAAATAATGGGTTGATATAGTGATGTGTTATTCTGGGAGATAAACTCACAGCGCAGTGTGAGAGAGAAGAAGAGGGAGGGAGGGGGGGTGGAAGAGGAGGGTTAAGAGGGCACATTTTCCTCCCAGTCAGTACATACACACACACATTAAGGAGGATTTATGGAAGGTTGAGGGTGGCCGCAGATAAAATCATGTGTTTGTTTGACCTCTTGTTCAGCAGCAGAGGAAGGGTGTTTTTTGTGTGTGCTCACCTATAATTCAGGATCCTCGCTGGGGAAAGGACAGGCGTTTTCTTGAGGGTTTTTTAAGGAACCTTTTTTCCAGCTATTCCTCTGCCAACATTGTGTTTTAGCTTTCCCCAGGGAAGACTTCGACGTGTCGTTAGCTCTGTGCATCTTTCATGTGGAGCAGGAGGTCCAGCTCCAGCAGGTTTCTATAGCAGAGGGCGGCGGTGCTCCCTTCATGGGGTCCGAGCTGACCACTGTCCATGAACAGATGTGACTCTCTCACCCTGAGTGTTTGTTTTTCTCTTTCTGTTTATTCGTGTGTGTGTGTGTGTGGTGTGTGTGTGTGTGTGTGCAGGTCAGGTAATGACAGCAGGGATTGCTGAGATACTGAACGGCTACTCTTTGAAGGCGGTGCTGAGACGGGTTCCAGGAGAGAAACACACCAGAGCTGCTGAAGACACACACGACGACAGCTACCTTGGTAACATGCATTTACAAACCAAACACACACGCACACTGATATAAATAATAATCATACATTACATCACATACCACATACAGTTTACACTGAGCATTGTGTTAATTTCACCCATGTGTCGTCATGTGCAACCGATTTCTCTCTAGGTTACTCTGTGGCAGTGGGAGAGTTTACAGGGGACTCTGAACAAGGTGAGAAAGCCAACAATTCATTACAACTAACCACATGCAGCACCAGAGGACTCCCTCACTAACAGCACCAGCAGGCAACCTGCAACGCCATCTGAAACGCTCTCTATTTATGCTCTCTGGCTGGATACCAAGACCACTGCGAGGGGTGTTACAGGGTGAGCGATAGGGAGTGGACAGCTGGGTGACAGTGTCTTGGTCTGAACTCAGAGGCAGTAATGAGAACTGTCTCTGTATGTCTGGGTCGCGACCCTGAGGGGACAGGACTTCAGGAACTACTGATAAAGGGATTTCCTCTCCTCCATTTTGGCTGATTAGAATGATTAGTGTCAGATCTCAAGTGGGTCCAGAATCTCTTCTGGACATGAAATATTAGGTGGAAAGGGAGACAGGCACGCCACGCAGCGTCATTTTATTAAAGACGTGCAGGTGGGGGAAAGTGCCTTTGAGTTCATCTTTGTTGAACCTTTCAAGTGAGAGGCCAAAATAAATTCATGAAGATGTGATTTCTAGAAATGTACAAATCATTTTATTTGTCTTAGTTTCTTGCCAGCAGTGTAGCAATTTGATTCACATCTCTTTGCGAGCGTCAGGTGCTGCTGACATTCATTCTCATGCCATCAGTACCACAAATGAAACACACAAGCAGCTTCAACAAAAAGCGCAATTCTTTTATTAAAGAAAAGATGAAAGAGAAAACAAAATGTGTCCAACCGCAGTCATGCTACATCATTTTTATGTCGCCACATGCTCTGCTGCTCTGTCACAAGCATGAGACCCTCCTCCCCCAGTGCCACTTTAGCTTCCCATTCATAATTTCCTGTCTATCTGAGCCTCTTTGCTAATCACCATTTAGTGAGATCTTTACAGGACAACCTTGCGCATACATACCCCCATACCAAGGCCCTGAACCCCCTCCGGCACAACACATGTCAGAGAGTCTTAAAGTGAGCCATAAGAGGTTACACATGCCTGTTGATGTGTTGTGTTGTGGTACAAAGCTTGTTGTGGTCTTGTTCCCCAAACCCTCATGAGACTGGAGAACTGGTCGTAACTGGGAGTTCTGGGTGAAGATGGAGCTGGGAAGACCTGGTTTATAGGCTCGTGGTTTAGGGGGAAGGGGGGACTCTCTGGGTGGGTCCTTCAGATCTTCCCTATAAGTCCACGGCACCGCACTCATCAATCAATACACAAGCAGAGCCTGAGCACCCAATCACTCAGTGTGTTCTCAGCAACACTTGGCCCTTCTGACAGGGTGGGCTGGGTAGGGGACTTTAGGGTTTAGGCCTTTGAGACAAACCTGTGTCTTTCTCACACATACACACACGCTAATTTTCATTTCCTTCTATGTTTTCTTGTTTCCCAGAGCTGATAGCTGGAGTCCCAAGAGGAGCACAGAACTTTGGATATGTGAGTATGAACCGACAAGCAAATTCGACAAAAGGCACTCAGGATAGATTTTGGTGCTTTATTTCCAGAAAAACACATTTGTTCAGCAACAGCATTGTTACAGACAGCTGACAATAAATAAAAAACCTAAATCAAAGCGTAATGAATGCAGATGTCTCGTTACAAGTCACAAATGGTCACTGATTGGATTGGAGTAATATAATGATGTGACTCATAAGCTAAGGCCTTCACAGTCACCAGATCTCGGCCCAGTTGAACATCTATTTGGACTGACTTGTTCAACAGCACTCATCATCAAAACATCCAATTAGGGAATATATTTTGGAAGGATGGCGTTCATCCCTCCAGTATATTTCCAAGGAATCTGTAGAATCTGTGCCAAGGACCTTTGAAGCTGTTTTCGTGGCTTATGGTGAAACTTTATGTTGGCTTTTACTTTACTTTAGATAAGAAGTGCAAGATCTGAGAGTATGTATATATATATATATATATATTTATGTGCAGACACACACTCACACAATAAAGTCTTCCAGATCTGTCCGCTTTTAGTGTTTCATATAGGTTTCTACTGTACACATAAATATGTATAGCAACATAACGACAACAAATACTGCATGTGTGTCTATGTGTAAACTGTAGTGTGTCTAGTGTTCTCTTATGGGAACATGTCCCCAGGGCTGACTGTGTCAATCCTCCCTAATGACACACAGCTTCCGCTGCATGTGGAGGGTGGTGACCCCACCTAACCCCACTAACCCTTCTCCACACACACCCGACCCCTAACCCTAACTGCAGGCCCCGCCACACTGTGCACATGCACGTTGCAACAGTGTGTGTTTTATGTCTGGACATTGTGGCTGGTGTGAGAATGCTCCTTCCTGTACAGACGGTGCACTGTCAGTGTCATAGAGGAGGGGGCTTATAGCTCACAGTGGGAGGAGTGTGAGGATGGATGCAGGTAGGCCGTGTTAGACGACTGGCACTGGAGTAGTTGTCAACCCTGATCAGGTTTCTTCTGTGACCAATCTGATGACTCAGAGTGCTCAGATACAATATTTGTGTTTACACATCCTCATCTGTCTGGGTTCATAAGTCTATCCCCGTTTACTATGTCTTTGAGACATCTGTGATTGGGTCAACGTGTATCCTCCTGCATGTGTGTGTGTGTGTGTGTGTGTGTGTGTGTGTGTGTGTGTGTGTGTGTGTGCATGTGTGTGTACATGTAGCCCCCGGCTGTCTCCATGTGGTTGTTATTTTAAGTCTTATGAAGGAATTCTCAGCCTCCCCCCTCCGTCTCTCCCCACGACCGGGGTTAGGATGGGGGGAAGGAGAGAAAGATGAGGGGAAGAATGGTAAAAGCACCAAGCGGATGATGGTGGGGGAGGGCAGCAAAAAGAAAGGGATTTCAGTAGAATAAAAGCTTTTTTTATGCGGTTTCTGACTTTTTTCCCCTACATTCTTCATGTGCCTGTTTGTCAGATTGCTTGGCCATGTTTACTCCTGGAGTGCTACAAGGACAAAGCCTGGTGCTTTATTAGTAATGCCGTATTGTATCTGACAGTCCATCTGCTTGTTTTAGGTGGCAATGATCAACTCCACCAATCTGACCTTCATCCAGAACTTTACAGGGGAACAGGTAGGAGCATCAACACATCCCCGTCACAGTCTTTCCTATTGCAGGGCTGCATATAAACTTCTGCACTGTGGGCACCAGCTGATATGGATTTACTTGATTTCTGGATTAATTAAATTTAGATCGGGATGGATGAAAATGAAATTAGATGAAAATCATGCAACCATGTTGGGTTTATGGTTAAAAATACTCATGTATTCCTTGTCTGTCCCTCAGATGGCCTCCTATTTTGGCTACTCAGTGGCTGTCACCGACCTGAATGGAGATGGGTAAGAAGAAACTTTCCTTGTCACTCTAGACATAAACTCACTGCGTCTCTTTCTCTCAGCGTTTAAACTTTGGCTTATGTCCCCAGGACCGACGATGTGCTTGTTGGCGCGCCCCTCTACATGGAGAGAGAGATGGAAAGCAAACCTAGAGAGGTGGGGAGGGTGTACCTGTACCTGCAGATGGCCCCGCTCACTTTCTCCAAACCTGTTGCCCTCACCGGCACACACACCTTTGGGCGCTTCGGCACGGCCATAGCACCCCTGGGAGACATCAACCAGGATGGATACAATGGTATGCTGAGAGGATGTAAGGCAGAAAAAAAGGGGAGATGAAAGGGGAAAAGGAAATTGAGCCAGATGAAATTTATCTGAGAAACAAAAATATGCAAGATGAGAGAGACAACTGAGAGAAAAAGAGAAGGAGAAAGATATGGAGATGAGAACATTTCACAACATCCTTTCATATATTTTGTGTGCCAGTGCGAGAACCTTGTACTTGTCTGCCCATATGGGGCTGGTGTTTTCAGGTAAACCAGATGGCATACAAATCTTTTTCCGTGTTTCCCGTGCCCCTTGGACTGTTTTGTCTCTGACTAAGGAAATCCTATCAGATGCTGCTGCTTGAGAAAACTTAAAGCTCTTCAGCCAATCAGGAAGTGCAGCGATGAAAGGTTGTCTGTGTGAACTTATTTCCTCCTGTGATGATAAGGGTTAAGGCCATGTGTGTATAAGTGTGTGTTGGAGTTATTTTTAACTCACCAGATGTGCACTGAGATAAAATCATCTGGGAGTTTCTGTCCTGCAGCCCAGAGTTCATTCCTCTTCGATGTGTTTGTTTTATCCTCACATTGATTAGACAAAGACACACATGCACACACACACACACAAACCAAGCAGCCTGCAGCCCAAATGCTCCATGAAGCTAAGGCCTGTTGCCTGTTGCCTTAAAAAAGAATGAACTGATGCCCATTTGGCCCTCATATGACATCAATCATCAAGTTTTATTTATTCATGGCCAGAGTGCGTTAATGTGTGTCCGACCCCTTTAAACCCTTTAACAATCAGATCAATAACCATTGGATCAATACTGAAGCTTTCTCTGGCAAGAAACATAAATCACATCAGGCTGTGTGTCAGGATGTGATGGTCTCTGAGGAGCCTCTCTGCCAGCTGCAGTGACATAGAGAAGAGAAGACTTGTTGAGAGTTAAACTAATGAGTACAAGTCCACGTCTGTGCATGATTTCATTATTCGGCATTACATTATGGAGTTACCGTGGAAACATTGTGATCAGGGTTTTCAGCAGATGTCAAACTCCTGTGTTCAAGTGTACCTGTGCCCACCGTGTGATTACGTGTGCGTAATCACGGACAGATCCCTTCTATGTCTGTGATGACACGGAGCCTCTTCCTCCTCCCATAGCAGAGACCTCATCACTCCATTTCCCAAATTCTTCATAAAAGCTGAACCATCCCCACTTCCTCTCATCTTCATGGCTTTGTTGAGTGTTAGCTGAAACCTAACAATTTAGCTAATTCAATTTGCCATGTGGCTCTTTTTGTTTTTAATTTCTATCAGCCAACACTGGCTTTCTATCACCATCGCTCACAGAGTGTCGGCCTGTTTCTGTCTGTGAGTAACATACTCCTATAGTTTTGGTCTCAGTGATCACAGTGGGTGTTCCACATTTTGCTGTGGATGTGTGGGATGCTGTTGAGCAATGTGACTGTGAATGTGAGTGACTTTCACATTATTTGAAGACTTTTTTTTTAAAATAAGATGTTTTTTTACACAGCTATTCAGTTATGTACACATACCCATGCATAGACATACAGACTCGCAGACACACATGTGCACACACACGCAGGCTCATATATACACTTGCATACACACATGGTTGCATTTATCCTCTCTACCCAACAATCTGCTTCATGTGGAACTAGTTGTTTAGGCTGAGAGAGAGGGGGTCCGGAGACAAACAGGATGTCTAGAGGTGTTTGGACAGTTACAGTACTGAGGGATACTTTTATGCAGGACAGTGCAATGTGTGGTCATTAAGAGGTTAAAGAGTAAACACCAAAGAAAGTATGGTATGGTAATAGAATCTATGACTTTTCATATCTGGACAGGTGCTTGCAGTATGTTAATTGTTCTCTCTCTGTGTGCAGGTGCTCTGTTGTTCCATAACTACATGCCTGCATTTCTGAAGGAATTCTTAAAGGCCCTGAAAACCTACTTTCTCAGTCATCCTCTTTCTATGAGCGACATAAAAACAAACATTTTTGGGCAAAGTTTTGGTCAAAGTTGTGTTTTTGTCTGCGCTTTTCAATCTGGTTTGAAATGGGCAAAAAATGGATGTTGCGTACTTTTGTCCATCAATTAGGACAACATTTGATCTGATGAGAATCTGATGACAAACTGATGAGTATTGTGGGGATGTTTGCTTGTTTTGCCGGACCATTGTCAATCAAATCTGATCAAACCACACCCACAGTCCCGATGAAGGAGATTAGCTGAGTTTTTGAGTCTTTGATTGTTGCATATTTAGTCATGACTGTTTAAGGGTATAGAGAAATATGTAAGATCAGGGGCTTTAAAGGTATTGTTTTGGGAAATGCAGTCATTCAGTTTCCTGCTAAGAATTAGAGGAGAAAATCGATACCAGCCTCATATTTGTCTGTAACGTATCAAGCTAGAGCCAGGAGCCAGGAGTCTTTCTAAGCTTGTTAAGCTTAGCTTAAAGACTGGAAGCTGGTAGAAACAGCTAGCTAGTTAGCATGCTGATGTTAGCATTAAGTGTAAAGCCTCAGGGCCATTAGCTTGGCCATTAGTCTTGTTACATTTCTGTTTTGGATAGATCAAGCAATTAAGATATAATCTTTTAATGAGTGAGGTTTAGAAGCATTTTTTTTCCTTTGGACAAAGCCAGACCAGCTGTTTCCCCCTATTTCCAGTCTTTATGCTAAGCTAACCTAGCTACAGCAGGCTACAGCTTCATTTTTAATCAAAAAACATGGTGGTGGTATTGCTCTTCTCATCTAATTCTAAAGCAAATAAATGTATTAACCAGAATTACTTGCTTACTTCCTATTCCTTTAAGACCCAAACAGACTTGTTGCCATGTCAACCTCCTAGCCTGCCCTCTATGCATTTGTTACTATAGGGTGATATTCAACCAAATGTTTCCCATGCAGAACACAATACTAAGTAAACAAGAATTAGACTAATGACCTGAACAGCGCCCAGACAGAAAAAGAAAGATGGAGGAGAGACAAGATTAAAAGATGAGTAAAACAAAATTAAAGAGGTAAATGGCAATGCTGACATGGTCCCCTAGTGCAGGTAAAGGCAGGTCAAGCTCTTTTCCTTCTCTCTTTCCTTCTACCTGTATGTTTTCCTCTGCTTTTGTCTCAGAGGGGCCTTAACCCTGCTGATGTCTAAACCATGCGTGTGTGTGTGTGTGTCATCCCTTAGACGTGGCGGTGGGCTGTCCGTTTGGAGGCGAGGAGCGTGGAGGCAGAGTATTGATCTTTAACGGTAACAGAGACGTATCCACGCAAGGCCTGACGCTGAGCCAAGAGCTGAGAGCAGCCTGGACCTCCAGCAGCAGCTTGCCTGGATATGGATTCACTCTGAGAGGGGGCCAAGACATGGACAACAATCAGTATCCTGGTAAATACTCCCACTCAACAAGTCAATCCTTCTCCACTCAGCTCCCCATGTCCAATCAAAATTCTTCCTCAGACTTGCATTCCTTCTCTGCTCCACTTTCCTTCCAGCTTCTTTCATTACAGCCTCCCTCCTCTTCATTCTTGACCTCCACATTTCATGGTTCCCCCCATGCACTCCTCCACTACCATCCCCATGTTCTCCTGTGTTGCTTTCCTCCTTTCCTCTGGTAAAGTCATCAGTCAGAAGAAGGGGGTATGGGGATAAATGCCAGTAAACTGCTGCCGCATCCATTCTTTAGGGATTTACAGTACTTAGGAAGGAGAGAAAACATGCGATTGAGAGAAAGAAGGATAATAATACATTATCCGCATGTTCAGTCTGCCAGACATTCAAGCCTCGGCCCATATTTCCAAAACAGTGAGCAGACAAAGCAGCATTCAATCAAATTACGTGCAGGCAGCTCCCTACTTTATGTGCCACCTACTTACTTTACCTGACACCTCCACCTTCTGACTTTACAAATCATAATAGAAACCTCACTACAATCATAAGAGACCTGGAAAGGAGAAGATTTCTTTATACGAGTGTGAAGCTGTTTATGTACTTGAGTTTTTGAGTTTTGAGAAAAAAGTCCAGGTCTATAAAACCCACTGTTTTACTACCTAATTTTCTCCCTAATTTAGAGCCGCTCCACTCTCAGCATTACTCTGGCTTTGTGCTTCCACAGATTAGGCTGAAAGGGAGAATTTGTTTTGTTTTACCTTTTCTTTTCTTTGCCCCCACTCCCTTTCCCCCCTTTTTCCTTTTCATTCTGCTATAATAACATATTTCTTCATTCCACAAACAGGATATCAAAGGAAATACACACACACGATTACACACAAGTTCACATGTGCGGCTTGTGATCAGTTTCACCGGCGGCTAGAGAGTGTGTGTTGAGTGTGTGCCAGGCTTCAGGTCAAATCTAGACCCTGCGCAGACCCACCGCAAATCAGAGACCCCGAATTAAAAACATTGTACAGTAAATACACACACACAGGGTTACAGGTTGAAACTTAGGCTGGTGGAGGAGGAAGTGGAAAAGAGTAGAAACTCATGGGTGGCAGAGCTTTCAGCCAACATACACACACACACACACACACACACACACACACAGTATAAACAGGCACAAACGGTGCAGTGCTTGTGTCGTCTGTCATTAGAGAGCTGACTGGCGGAAGTGAAACACACACACACACACACGGAGTGTCGTTAGCACGGTAGTAAAGTCACACTGTTCAAAGGAGCCAGGGATGTTTGATCAGCGTTATGAGAGGACGGCACAGGCGTCTGGGAGGCCTGCTAGAGCCGCCATATGCTCCCATCGATGTTAAATGTCATTAGTCTGCTGCAGGAACACAGAGAGAAGGCAGGATGATGATTAAGCTCCACTTTTAGCTTTAATGGACTTTTTTTTCTAAAAGATTATGTCATATGTTTGGGTTTTTATTAGATAGCTTGCAGTGGGAAATTAAATGAGAGGTGGAAGAGACCAAAGATGACAAAGAAGGCAATATAGGAACTAAAATGCCACCCACACTTGAGGTCTACTGCTCAGAAATAAGCTTAATTAAACTAGAGGCAACTTTGGTTGTGAGCATGATTCACTGATTCAGTGGAGGCAGAGTATGACTCGGGCTGAAGGCTGGAGTTAAGGTTAGGGTCAGCTGTGTATTAGAAGGGGGTCAGATTGCCTCAGGGTGCATTTTAGGGGTCAAAGGTCAAAAACTGACAATGTTTTACCTGTCAATCACACACTGACTTGCTGAGAGAGTTACAGACACAGAGACATGTCAGGGTCAGTGATTTGGATGTGTGAGGTGGTGAGGGGTCATTAGGTTGGTCATTTGGTTGGTAAGTAGGTGTAAAATGTATTACTGGGCTCCATGACTACTTGTATATTTAGTGACCATCTTTATTTTCAGTGTATTCTGGATGTACTTTCCGCTTAAAATCAGTAAAAGTAGTACGGTAGTAATTTGTACCGTTTTCTTTTTTTGCAAGTTCCCTCAGTATTATAATTTTATACTCGAAATGTACCTTTAAACAAAACCTGCCATAATTAGCAATCCTGAGAAAATCCTCCCCAATTTGGACCAGCCAATTGGTCCTTGTCTGAAGTGTGAAAAATGTACTTCAGTGCAATAATGTAGTGTTAGAGTCGTATTGAAATATGTATTATAGCTGGCAAGTTACTGAATAGCCTTGAAATCCCACACATGCATCCAAGAATTAAGAAATCCATTTCCTTTTCACTCTTGAAACCGCCTCCTTTTCCTTTGAGTGCCATTGACCTTTGGCATTTCATCATGGAGGCCGGTCCCCTGCAGCCAAACAGGCAGTCAGGGCAGGCTGCCAGTGACAGCTTGACAGTCTGTCTAAACTCTGGATGGAGGTTGTGTTTTCACAGCCCAGAACAGACACCATCAGCTAATGCAGCTCAGTTACCAAGACTATACCTGCCGTCAATGAGTGGAGTGTATACGCACTGGTGTGTCAGCCCATTTGTGTGCAGGTACGGTTCGGTGTGTCTCTATACGCACACACCCGCGTGCTAACCTCAAATCAACAGTGGCAGGCAAGCTTTCCTGTGTGTAAGGAAATGGGATTGACATGAAAAGGAAAGTGGGCCGTTATTTGATTTAGCCCACAGTGCAGCCATGCGCACACCCACACTCTCACACACACTTAACCCCAGAGGTGCCCTGTCCTCAAATCAGTCTCATGTCATGCAGTGGTTTTGAGAGCAAACAATAAAGTCAGGATAAGGAGCACAGTCAACCACACACCCATGGAGTTGGATTTCCAGGTTACACAACTCCAACAGCGGGATGGACGGAGGAATTTGGACTGGGAGTGAGGCGGTCCCTCTCTGCCTCTCTGCCTCTACTGAAAACACACCTTGCTTCTGATGGCTTTCACAGATTGCGGTTTAAAGGCCAAGTGCACTATCCTCTGCCCTCCTTTTCTTTCTGTCACCCCCTCCTCCTCTTGCGTTCTTTTTCCCCCTTTTCCGTACCTCTCCAACTGCCCCACAAAACCCACATCTTGAGGTCTTTTCTCGTTGCAGACTTTTTGATACAGTACACACACACACACACACACACACACACACACACACACACACACACAGAGCCACACACATAACGGCATAGCACACCCCAGGGGAAGAGGGACAGGGCTTAAATGTTTAATGTTGTGGTTTCAGGGGGACTCAGTGACTGCGGCCAAAGGCAGAAACAGATGTGCTTCTCTCAGATTCAATTAGTCCCTTTCTTCTTAAATATGCAGGAGAGGAAAGACACAGTAAATGACAAGCAAAGTCTACAAGAGTGCACTGCCACCAGCTTAGTCCAGTATCGCCTGCAGCAGGTTACCACAGCATTTTCCACTGACTGCCTCTAGAGCTAAAACAACAATTGGCCAATTGGATTAAACAATTAGTTCATCAACAGAAAATTAATGGACAAAGATTTTGAAAATCAAGTCAAAATGACAAACACTCGCTGGCTCCCACTTCTCAAATGTGAGTATTTATGTCATTGCAAACTGGATAAATTCTAGTTTTATAAAGTCTAGGAAATTTCAATGGCATTCTTTACTATTTTCAATCATTCTATAGGCCAAACAATTAATCAATTAATCATAAAAAATAATAACAGATTAATTGGTCATAAAAATATTCATTAGCTCACAGCCCCAGTTGCCTCTCACTGAGCAGTATGAGGTTATTCCGTCTTTCTCAGGATCACACAACTTAGTTTTGCTGCATCTGGCAGTGGTGCCTTGTATCCATTAAGTGCCTCTCTTCAGTTTCACATTGTTTTAATCAGCACTTGTATGTGTATGTGTGTGGGTCTGCGTCTATGTGTGTGTGTGTGTGTGTGTGTGTGTGCGGCTTCCATTGGTATGTGTCCCCTAACCGCAGCCATTAAATGCCGGCTCTATTTTAAACTCTTGAGAGCCAATTATAAGTGTTCATCACAAAACCCATGAAAACAAATAAAAAATCACATATAGATGAGATCTGTTGCTGCTTACAATTAGGAGCTGCTCCTACGCAGGCTGTTGGGAAATGCTGTTTAGCGAAATGTGATTGCAGCGATGTGAACTTCTAATGGCGCAGGAATGCAGCGTGGGGTCCCTGTCTCACAGCACACACACACATATGAACACACACACATATATGCACTGAACTCACAAACACACGCATTAACGCATGTTGTGTTTATGAATTTAGTCTGAACCGGGTCACGTGTGAAAGGAAAAGAAAGAAAAAGCATGGTGATATCAGAAAGTCAATGCAATGTCACAGTGTGTGTAATGGTGTGTGTGTGTTAAACGTGAGAAGTATGTGTTTGATGAAGATTGCTGGAGACCTTGAAATCAGTCCCATCTGTGGCATTCTTTGAAGCTCTCTATTTCCCGTCTCTCTCTCTCTCTCTCTCTCTCTCTCTCTCTCTCTGTCTGTCTCTGTCTCTCTCTCTCTCTCTATGCAGATCTGATCGTGGGGGCGTTCGGCGCAGGCGAGGTGTCGGTGTACAGGTAAGAACATACAAGGTGTTCTGTCTCGCTCTATAAAGCTTTTTTCTCGTTTCTCACGTTTGTGCTTTTCTGTGAGTTTTCTTTTGTCAGATTGTCTTATGTACAGTATGTGCGTTTGTGTGTGTGTTTGTGTGCAGGTCTCGAGCTGTAGTGTCTGTTGAAGCTGAAATGATCTTGACTCCAAGGATCCTGAACCCAGATGACCGACAGTGTCACCTCCCTCAAACAGACATTATGGTTACCTGGTAAGAGGAGCATGCTTAGATAGTCAACACACATATCAGACCTTTCCAATGGTTGACTTTTACATATATCTCTCCTTGGGCTGGTTGCTCCTTACTTGTGTACCTACAGTATATGTGTAGAAACCAAAGCCTGTATTGTCACAATGTTCTCCAGATGTGAGTTTCTTCTGGAACAAGGCACAAAAGGACTTGAAATTGTCAGAGCTGATTACTGAATTCAAGTCAGTTTTATAGGATCTGGAAAATAGCACTTTATATATACTGATTTATAACTGGATATGGCCTTAGCCTGTTGTTTTTGATATTTATTGCTGTAACAATGTTTTAATGCTGCCCTCTTTGCCAGGCCTCTCTTGAAAAAGAGATTTTAATGTCAACAAGACTTTTGCGAGGTTAAATAAATTGCCTTATACAAACGTCAACGAATAAAAACTTAATGTACAAAAAATAAATGTACTTCATGATACAAAACATTAACCAACTGACAAACATTAACATCACTGACAATTAAACAAGCAACATGTTTTCCCAAAGAATCTAATACTAGATTTTTTTCTGTTTTCTAAAATGCTCGTCTAGCTTTTCACCACAGTCCACAATTTGATGTAATTTTTTCCAGCTGTGTGTCGCCCCTCTACTTCTGTTTGACATTGTATTGTGGGACAATAGCGTCCATCAACACCACACTCAAAGTCAAGCTAAAAATGAAAAGTGAAAATGTAACTTTTCCAGTGTTAACACTCCAGATAGTTATAATTCATTTGTAGGTTGGAATTTGGGGACAGACTTTGTGTGTGTGTGTGTGTGTGTGTGTGTGTGTGTGTGTGTGTGTGTGTGTGTGTGTGTGTGTGTGTGTATGTGTGTGTGTGTGTGTGTGTGTGTGTGTGTGTGTGTGTGTGCAGGTGAATAAAAGCTAAAGGGATCAAGGTATTGAGACTGATGAGGCCCACTGCTGCACTGAACCACAGAGCTGCACCAGAAATCTTACTGCTTATACTGTATCATAAGATGGTATGCAGTATAGAGTAAACATATACACAAATCACATACACTCTGACAGATGTGACAAATATTTCACCCCTGTGCTCTAGACATCTGCCATCAGTCAAGGTCTGTTTGTCTGTGTGTCTAATGCAATAATTTAGAAGCACACTGAGAAAGCATACTCATATAACCTGGAAAGTCAGATTTATGGGACTGTGCAATTAATTTGATACTGCATAATTCTATTTTGATTATGTTATTGTTCCTGTGGTTAGCAGGCTGGCTTTGAACAGTCTTGGGGTGAGTTTAGTGGAGGGGAACGGGCCTAAAGGTTCCTGCTGCTTCGCCACAGTCTATTGTTGGTCCTAAGTTATTGGGGCTGGAACCGCTGTAGGACTATTTGGACGGGAGACGTGTGCTCGGCTAGTTGCCATCATGGTGTCTGTGTGTGCGTAGTGGGGTGTGAGTGTTGGCAGTGAGTGAAAAGGGAACAGGGTTTGGGTCGGATTGACGGAGAGCACTAAACTGTGGAATTCTGTCAAAACAAAACTCAGCTTATTTAGATAAACCTTCATAAAGTTTTGGTTGGAGGTATGGGATCAGATTGGACATAGGACACACACACACACACACACACACACAGACACACACATGCAGAGAGTCAAACAGCAGCTCGTAGAGTTAAGGGATGTCTGAGGCTCTTGTGTTTCAGACGAGTGAAGATTTTTGGACATTGTGGTTAGACCTGGAGAGCTGTATGATGGGAGGTAGCCCCAGTTTGTGCCTCTCATGTATTACCATTACATTTGAGTCACAAGGTTAAGCATCCAATTCTTGGAAAAATAATAACCCGCCGATCTTTGAAAAAACCTAGAGGGTCATTTGATAACACTGGCCGCTGTTCTGAAGGTATTTCCAGAATTATCAAAAAACGGATGAAAAAACATTATATTAACAATGGATCACATGACTACTTGTATGTAAAATGATGAACCAACCAGAGAATTAACACTTGACTCTGCAGTTCCTCTCAGCTCTATGGAGATTTATGGCGAGTTTCAGCTCACTGTTTTGGTTTTCCAGCTCGCAAATGTACTGTTTTGGTTTCCTTTCACCACTCTTATAGTTGTTTTCGTCTCTTATAGCTGTTGACAGCAAAAAAATCTCCGTCAGACAGTTGGCGACTAGCTGGTGAATAGTGGAGCATTTAGTGGCTAAAGAGCAGGATATTTCCCTCAGGAGTTGGTGGAGACCAAAAACAGAGCTGAAAGGAGAGTGACTATTGGACTTACATTCATCAGGTGGACTTCAGCTGGACTTCAAATGAATGCTAAGTTATTTTTTGAAAAATCTGATGTTTAGTTCTGAGACTCTAATGTAATGGTGATATATGAGACAAACTGGGGCTGGATGGGAGGATGAAGGAGTGGTGGAAAAGGAGGGACAGCTACTTAATGACCAGTCTTAAATTGAAAGTTTCTTCCTCATTAAGCAGACCCAGGGTAGTGGGGAAGAGATTTATGTGTGCACGTTTGCAGGGAGGGCCAGCTAGCAGTGTGCTGGGTGGTGGAGCACAGATGCATTTTGGGGAAAATTACACACAGTAATGACTAACCAAACGCCAGAGCTGTTGTCAGTAAAATGGGGGTCATTTCCGCGCTACATACACTTAAGTTTGATACACAGTGCTTATTAGAGCACACCCACCCAAAAAACACAAAACACACGCTTACATGCAACATATATTAAACCTGCATGAAACCACCTGGAGAGGTCAAAATGACTTAAGGGAGCGTTTTTTAAAATAGAAACCTGTGTTTTATCACACACACGCACATATAAACACCTACATAAACTCACATCTGCATCACACACATTTAGAACGCAGGAAAACTAGCTCATCATTATTGTGTCATCTAATGGGGATCTTAATTATTAGCAAACACACAAGCATGCACAACATCTGCTTTGTGGATGTCAGGGTTTGTGAACTGAAACCAAACAAGCAGTAATCACATGAAGTCATTTACTTCATGCCTCATATTGTCTTCAGTGTGGAATCGGGAGCGTTGCGTCTGTAAGCCTCCTCAGATTAGTGGATATTAACTCCCTGTGTGGGAGTCACTTTCCTGTTCTTGATTAAAGAGGTGATAACACACACACACACACACTTACATATACATTCATACACACATAAATAGAGGAAACTCAGAAGTGTTTCCCAGTCTCCCATGTCTGTGTGTCTAATTGAGGGGCTCACAGGGCCCTCAGCGGTATTCCCCACTGCCTCCTGGGGTACAGGAAGGAATAAGTGCCTTGTTATGAGCAGTTTATTTAGTTATATAGTTCGTTTTTTATGATTTTGTCATGCATACAAATATAAAGAAAGAGTGTGGTCGAAACTTCTACAGTGAACAAATTAATAATATCATTGGAGCTTAGTGAGCATGATTTCTTCCAAATAAGTCGCTGCTATGAAAAGCACCTAATTTTATGTTGTTCATTAACCACACAACTCATGCTGATTGTGTATACAAATATGACCAGCCTGCACTGGCTTACAAGACACCGCAATTTAATATAAACCACCAGAACCAGAATGCAAACATGATGCTACAAAAAGTCTGAAAGTAGATACCAATTCACACAACTTGCGTAATCACATGTTCAGACCTCCGTGTCTACAACAAAATTCATAAATTACTAAAACAGCATATTGTAAATTTAGTCCACAAGAGAAATGACAGTAAATACACATTATATGCCTTATTTTCCAAGCTTTTGAGACAAAGTTAGCTAACTATAAAATATCCAAATTAAGCAACCATTCCATGTTTTGATCATGTGTACTTTCACTTTTATATTTCAGGTGTTATTGTGACTTACTTCTTAATGTGTTTATTAGTTTTGGGGAGACGCCCTTAAACTTGCATGGCTTACTATTCGTAGGTGTGATATTCTGTGTGATTTATTGGCGGACTCGTTGATAAAGAACCTTGTGGTATCAAGAGTGGGTAAATATTTCAGGCACCCGTGCATTTTGTTCACTTTGTCAGTGTGGATGTGGGTGATAAGGCATCGAGGGTATCTTGGTAAAGTGTTGATCATGTACAATATGCTAACAGTTATCACAATCTTCTCCCTCTCTCTTGTCTATCTCTTTATCTTCTTAATATTCTCTCGCTCCAGTCTGAAGGTGGAGGTGTGTGCAGCAGTGAGTGGAGTAGGAATCCCCAGCTCTGTAGGTGAGCAGCTGTGCACAATGTGGTGGGATATGAGAGAGGGAGGCAAAAGGGAAAAGCAGAGGGTGGGACAGTCGTCACAGCCACCTATATTATACATCTCATTAGAGTTTCCTGCTGTGAAACCGCTGTCTCTGCCACACCGATCAGAGTGGAGAACAAACGCAGGAGGCAGGGTAGACAGACGCAGACAGAGGAGGTGTAAAGTACATTGTTCCACTGTCTAATGATGCTCTGAAGATTAAAACGCCTACAAATGGCTGCTTACTTCATCACTAATGGAAAGTTAGTATGGACCATGTGGATTCACTTGTTGAGGAGTGTCTGATTGGCTGGATTGCCATATTCACTCTCATTGTCACTACTCTCATGCTTTCCTCTCATTTCTCCATCCATCTCCACCCCTGCATCATTACCTTCTGACCAGACCTGAGAGCAGAGCTGCAGCTGGATTGGTTGAAAGGCACCAGAGGCGGAGTTAAGAGAGTTTTGTTCCTGGACACCCAGCAGCATCAGCGCACAGGGCTCCTGACTTTGGGTCATAACCGCCCACGTGCATGCCTGAGCTACACCATTTTCCTGAGAGTGAGCAAATCACATGCATAGAAATCACATCAGCTGTCCAACTCTTAGATTTACTCTTTAAACCAAGCACAGTTGCGCATTTCTCACCTTTTTCTGTTGCTCTCTCAGGAGGAAGATGAGTTCAGGGACAAATTGACCCCAATCTCACTGGCTCTGAACTACAGCTTGTCTCCACCCTCTCAAGGCCAAAACCTCCCACCTGTTCTCAACCATTACAGCAGCACCTTCCTTCAAGAGCATGTGAGTATAATATAATAGATAATAAGCATAATATTGTACATCTGTTGCATGTTTGAAAGAGAGATCCCTTCTCTCTGTCTCTTCCTGAGGTTTCTTCCATTTTTTCCCCCGTCAAAGGGTTTATTTTGGGGAGTATTTCATTATGTGAATCAAGGGTTTAAGGATAGAGGGTGTCATATGCTGGCCAGATTGTAAAGGCACTTGAGGCACATTTGTGATTTGTGATATTGGGCTATAAATAAAACTGACTTGACTCAACTAGACTAAGCCCAACTCTTAACACACTCTGCCAAATTTGAGACCCAAATCCATCCTGATGTTATATTTCAGTCGCTTGGTCTTTGATGAAAGTGCTTGCCTTAAACACAGACAGGCTTTATCACAAATAAGAAATAATCTTCCTTAATATCAAGCTCAACTTTGCCTTTTCACAGTATAGATCAAATAAACATGGAAACTCAGACCTTCTTTCCAAGCAAAAATTTATAGATCAAACACATATTATAATCCAGAACTTAACTATAAGAAAGTCTGCTGCACAGCAGTATAATTCAGTCTGGCGCTGGTCAGCCAAACACAGGCAATGCAAAAGATAAAGTAATGAAGAAATGGTGTGTTGCACACCAAGACGTCAGCCCTTATTTGTCAAAGAAGCAAGCCTGATGAAGAATATGCGAAACACATTACTTGCTCTTCCACTTGCAGAAAGTGTTATAAATAAATACCAAAGCTGAGTTTTTGATGTGCAGCAAGCCATTTCTTCATTTTTGATTCCAGTACTGAACTCATTGATCATACAATCTCATGTTACCTCATTGAAGAAAGCTTGTCCCAATTATCTGGGGGTTTTGAGTGATTTTTAGCTTCTCCTTTACTTACCATTAGCTTTCCAGGCTGCACTTTCTTCTAATGCTGGACATTACAAGGCTTTTGCAACACATAACACCCACGGATGCAGACCATTAGAGTAACCACAGGGCGAGAGAAAGAGATCAAGATTTATTACAAAACTACATTTTAAAATAGCCAAACCCAACTTCAGCCCAATGCTCGGTGCAACAAAACTGCCCAAAACTTATTCTGCTGCCCAGGACCTGGACAGCACAACTCTAGCGTGCATGTTATGTGTCTGTATGTATACAGCACCTGCATCCTGGTGTGTCCCAGTTTATTTCTATTTTTGGCTTCATGATGATGTCCAGTGTACCTTAGAAATTTCCTCATGACCATCCCCCTCCCTGTGCCCCTCTTCCCTTCAGGCCTACATTCTCCTGGACTGCGGTGACGACAATATTTGTATCCCCGACCTCCAGCTCTCTGCCAGCATGTAAGACTGACATGGCCACGCCCCCTCTGACCTCAACCTGTAAACACTCAACACTTCACACGGCCAAACACACACACACACACAGCTGAACCAAAGAAAGTGTCTGTTACTCCTCAAGCACACAATGAGCAAAGTTTACGCTGAAGTTGCTCACATTATAGTTCCATTTACCATGTGGTGTGTGTATGTGAATTAGCCTACTTTCTATAGTGTTTCCAGCTGTACGATATCTCCATGGCAGCGTTATACAAACATCCTGTCACCCTCTACTGACTGACACACACATACACACACACACACACACACACACACATTTTTGGGGTTATTGTTGGGGTCGAGGGTATTGCATTCCAGCAGACTGCACGTGAACTAAGAAAGTCAAATCTTAAAAATGAAAAACTGAATTTTACAAGTCAGGAGACAGAGATTCTTTTATGTAACTGCAGCAATGTGCTTTATGTCCTCTACATGACTGAAATGATTTCTTTTCTCTGCACACTGTTCTCCTTTTTTAAATAAAACACACACACACACACACACACACACACACACAGGGATCGCTCAGAGCTGGTGATTGGAGATGACAATCTGGTCATGTTGACCATAACTGCGGTGAACCGTGGAGAGGGAGCCTATGAGACAGAGCTCCACACACTGATACCACCGGAGGCTGACTATATTGGAGTGAAGCGCAGGGTGGAGGTAAATAAACACACACTGCACACACGTTTGTCTGAAATCAGTTATACTCGTTTGATGTCAAGGGCCAGCAGGATGGATACTGGAAACAGACATATAGGCTTGAGGCAGTCGTCTCATCGTGATTGAAGCATGTGCCAAGTGGTCATATGAAATGAGGAAGTGAGCTATTTGAGGCTGCAGTTACAGTACGACATCACATCCTGTTGTGTCTCTGTGGTGTGTGTTTGTTTGGAGTGATTAAGGCGAGGCTATCAGCAGGGTACGCTTTACTGGCAACAGCCCAAAAGCCCCTATTATGATTTACAAGCTGCATTAGTGACCACGGAAATGGATAGGGTCAACTGCTGTGTGTGTGTGTGTGTGCGTGTGTGTGTGTGTGTGTGTGTGTGTGTTTATGTCTGTGTGTGTGTGCGTGTGTGTGTTTATGTCTGTGTGTGCATGTGTGTGTGTGCGTGTTTGCACGCGTGTGTGCGCTAATGAGTGTGTAATGGGGCTGTTTGATTGATGAGGTTGTTACTGTCAGAGCATTCATCACTCTTCCTCCCCTTTCCTCCCTCCTTCTCTTTCTCACTCCCTCGCTCCCTTCCCCCTTTGATGGTGTTACACTTCCCTCCGATGTCCTTTTCTTTCCCCTCTTGACTCTCAATGCTCCCTATTTGTCACTTTCATCCACTTTTGCCTCATCATCTCTCTCACTGTACTTGTCCCTTTCTTTTTCCTCTCCTGTCCTCTCCTCTTCTCTCTTTAGTCCCTTTCTCAGCTAAACTGCGAGTACAAGATGGTCAATGAGTCCAGAATGGTGGTGTGTGACCTCGGGAACCCAATGATAGCTGGCACAGAGGTGAGTTGTTACACATCAAAGCACAAACACACACACACACACTTTTCACTAAAACATCCCTTTCAAACGTCCATGCTAAGAAGCTACGGCTGTTACTCCTCAGGTTTAATTCAGACTGATTGATGGTTTCCAATGATTACTGATCATCACCTTGACCCTCATTCCACACACTTTGACTCCCTTGACTATGCTTCACACTCAATGCGTGTGTGTGTGGGTGCAAATGTGTGTGTGTAGTGTGTAATAATAATCCATTTAGCTCTTGGATGGCTGACACATGCAGGAAGCCAAGGCTTTGTAAAGTAAAGAGTGGTCCCTTCCTACATGAAATTCTACCACGTCGGTGTACCTATGTGTGCCACAAAGCGTGTCACATGTGCTTCAGTGTGTGTGTGTGTGTGTGTGTGATCAAGTGTGTGTAATACTGTGAATGTGGGGTTTTTATAAACGTGTCAAGGCCGGCACAGAGGTGCGTTTGAGCTCTGGAGGTGACACACGGCATACTGATAAATCAATTATGTGGTCATGTTTCACTGTTGGGGGAGGAGAACAAAACAAGGCATGTGAAAGGGACAAGGCATGTGTGTGTATGTGTGTGTGCTCCACAGCCATCCAGATGTTTCCCATATTTAACTCTCCCCTTGCCCCGTTGGACGTTCAGGAATCCATGAGTTCATGCAGAACATACCTCCATATACCCCATACAGACTCCAGTTATATTGTGCAACCAAATAGTTCTCATCACTGGAGTTCATTCCTGGTGCCACATGACACAGCTGTAGTGCCTCACAGAGCGGGCTGATCAGTGCAGGAGGTACATGCCTGAAGGAAAGCTGGTTTTGGCCTCTCTATTTGTGCCTGCCTGCATCTCTTCAGCTGTTCTTTCTCTTTTTGTCTTCATTTTAGTTCAATGAACTTTGGTGCTTAAATTCAGCATATTTTGCCAAAGCTTTGGTAGCAATCAATAATGAATGATAACATTAAGGTAGAGCTATAGATCAAGTAATCATCCATCAGCTTTCAGTGGAATCCTGTTGTGATGATATGATCACATTGTGTTGCCTTCTCACCTAATACAAAGAGTGATGTCTGCACACTGACTACAAACCACAGCGGTATCTTCCTCAAGTCAAATGACCAATTATATTTAGATATCGGAGAATTCTTGTTAACATGGTAACCCTGTAAGTGGCTGTTATAAGTTTTCATGCCTCTTTAAGCACAGCAGCAGTGCTCAGTTGAATTGGTATTTGTTCCCATGGATACCAATAATAGCAACGTTGTATGGCTGACAAAAATGCCTTATAATGCATTTAGAAACTTCTCAAACCACTACTTCAACATAAACCACTTCTCTCAGCATTGCTCCAAAGAATCACTGTTTTGCCAAACTGTGGCTGAATACAGTGCTTGTGGCAACGCTTTGTAGCTTCAAGGAGGGCAGTAACACAACACAGAAGCAGTGCATTTAGCCATATTGTAGCAATATGATAATAATTTAGAATACACTGAGCATACAGATGGACAGCAGAGAATCTGACAACACTGCGAGAGTGTTTTGAAAACGTTTCTGTGGATGTTTTGATGATTTTTCTCCACCGTGAAAATGTACAATCCATTGTAACCAACATAAATTCAAGCTGACCACAGCTGCTGGCCTCTCTAAAGGACAAATCTGCAAACTTTTAACAGTCACCTTTCAAGCTGGGCTCAAAAAACAGATTTTTAAGATTTAAGACAATCCTCCTCTGTCTGTGGCAGGGACTATCCAGCTGATAGTGACGTCTTCTCTCTGACCGACTCATTTGGTGTCTGTCTCTTTAGATCTTTCCTGCCTGCCTCTTCTCCACCAGTCTCTCTCTCTAATGTGTCCCATAAAGATGGCCTGACTTTGTAGTCCCTCACCCCGCCCTCACCCCCCACCGCAGGCCTGCCTCGTGAAGTGTTAGTGCGAGTCTGCATGCTGTCAGTTCCCTCTCTGGACCATGTGTTTGACCTGTTGTTCAGTAGAGCTCACACACACACACACACGTTCACATGCGCGCTCACAGTGTCATACAGTGACAAGCACACACACACACACACACACACACACACACACACACTGCTGCGGTAAAGTTGATGATGAGCTAAATCCTCCACGTGTTTTGAGTTAGCCTAGAGGACAGGGGATTTAAACTGGCGAGAGACAAGAACCTTAACTATGGCTTTTAAGTGTGTGTAGTCTGGATTTTCTCAGATTTTAGATTTCTGCTGTTGTCACAACACACACACACACACACACACACACACACACACCTGATCTTCTGCCTACAGTATGTAACAACAGAAGAGAATGTAGTTAACAGGGATTTCACTGTTGATTACAGGACACTTTAAACATGATATGGCCTTTGATGTACAGTTTCGTCTCAATTCTCTTTAACTGTCCTCCTGTTTCTCCTGTCACATGTTTTTTATACGTCCTCTCTCTTCTTTTTGCCTCTTTCTCCACACTCGTGCCCAGCTGTCTGTTGGTTTGAGGTTTTCTGTCCAAAGGCTGGAAGACGCCGGACCGAAGATCAGCTTTGAGCTACAGATCCACAGGTGACACACCCACCGACTCTCACGCATACCCCCCACACACACACACACCCATACATACACACACACACACACACACACACACACACACACACACACACACAAAGAGTTGTTTGTTTCTTCTGAGCCATGTAAATAAGTTCTGTGTCTGTCCTCCTGATCCCGTTGCTGTCTGTGGTTTGATGAAACTAACCGCAGACACAGAAGAAGACAGATGGCCCAGAGGAACTCCAGAGTGGAGACAAGCTCTACACAACATGTTCACTGTTTGCTTCCTTGTGTTGATTTCAATACATCACATCACTAGACACAGACGGTTAGATGCTGGCCAAGCCCGCTGCCAGAGCAATTCCTCTTGGAGTCAACTGAACATAAAAATACAGCTTTATTATAAGCATGTTGTATCACAGCCTCCTGTAAAGTGTTCGAAAACAGATACAGAATGTAGAGGATAGTCAGTGTGATGTGTGCTTCATTTTATTTAAACTCCCTGTGTCTCTCCACAGCTCCAACAAAGATAACTCCGACAGCAACCCAGTCAGTTTGAATGTGTCCATCGTTGCTAGAGCTCAGCTCGATTTACGCGGGTGAGTCAAGCGTCTTTGCGTGTGAGCGCGTGGCGTCCTCTCTGAGAAACAGTGACAAAATTCTTTGCTGCCGTGTCGGCTCCACAAAGATGCCATTGATCGGGTTTCAGCCTAAACTTTTTGGTCTTTGCAGTGTTTAAATTTGCCCCTTTTATAATGTTTAAATTTGCGGAGCCTGTTTATATACAAATGGCAAAACAGCATGAAAACACATTTCTAGAAATAAATTTGAACTAATCATGTGCACATGGGATACGTCGCCTTCGACATGTTCATGGATGCCCCTATGCCCACTGACACACACACACACACACACACACACACACTTCAAAGCTTGGAGCCTTGTGTGGCGTTGTTTGGGTGTGGTCAGTTGTATATACAAACAGAGGACCTGGGATGAGAGAGGACGAGGAGTTCCTGTGTTGTTCCTGTGCTGCTGTGAAACTGTCCTGGCTCAGCTGTGTCCATCTAGCATTTCAATTTGTATTTTGAATTATAAATCACAGTTGTTGTAATACATAGATGTGGTATTTGCTGTAGAATTGTCTTTATAGAGGGTATATGAATGTTTTAAAAGCTAAAAAAAAAGTGCTTAATTTCTCTTTTGAAAGGTACTTACTGGCCACTTTATTAGGTACACCTGTACAATCTAAAGCAATCCAATGTCATAGAGGTATTAATTAAATTATATGTTTTAGCACTGAGGTCATAGTTAGTGGTGTTGTTGTACTGGATTGCATTATATTCAGAGGTGTTTCTAATATTCTGCCCCCTCATGTATGCAAATGTAAAGGACAAAACATTAGAAACACCTCTCAATATAATGTAGTCCAGTACAACACCACCTCTAATTATGACCTCACTAATAAACATATAATTTAATTTATTTTCCAACAATGTCTAAAAAATCTGACCTAATAAAACATAGCTGTTAAAGTGCAGGTCTTTCTTACTGTTATACTCACTGCCCATAGATTCAGTACAATGATAAAGTTGTCGGTCTCTGTAATAATTCCTCTTCCCTGTACTAGACACATTCCCATCCTAGTGCAACCACAGTGTAAAAAATGTGTGCTTGATTGTTGAGCCATAGTGGAGGGATACAACACAACCAGACAGTAACCCACAGCCCACAGCTAGGAAAAAACACTTAACACTGAATGTGTTACCAATGACCAATAACACTGCTAACATTCATGTAGTCAGTGAGTATTATATGGTGTATATGCATCAGTGTCACTGAGCCGTTTCTCCTCTCCTCAGGGTGTCTCATCCCTCTCAGGTGGTGCTGCCATTCCCACGCTGGGAACCCAAAGAGAAGCCTGTCAAAGAGGACGACGTGGGACCACAAGTAACGCACATCTATGAGGTAAATGCATAGAATACATAGAAACACAGCCTGGACAGCTGAATCTCATGTGCAGAGGAAAGTGGGAAGGTAGAGGTGAGCTCAGACATGACGAGATGAACAAGTAGAAGGCTGTGTTGTTTTGTTTTTGTTGTTGCTGGTCAAGCGTGTCTCTGAGCAGACTGTTAAGATGAAAAGAGCAGAAAAAAATCTGTGTGGGAAGTCGTGAATTAGGCTACAGCAAGAGGGGGGCTCTGGAAGGTGAAGTAAACAGTAACACACACACACAAAAACAGTAGCTCTATAAAGAATTGGGCTCTGGCTGATCAAAGGTCTCCAGCTCAGGAGTAATTACTGCTGTGAAGAAGCGGGAAAAAGAGAGAAGGGGGGAAAACAGAGAAGGGAATAGGGAGCAAGGTAAGGAGGGAGGAGAAAGGACGGGAGGATTGCTCTTAAGACTGGACACAGTGTAATGAGTAAAGTTCATTGAGAGGAAAAACAAGGTCAAACAGAGGTACGGACAAATGGATAGAAGGAGGGAGGATGGCAGACAGAGTGGCGACAGTTTACAATAGGGGTATGTGTGTGTGTGTGTGTGTGTGTGTGTGTGTGTGTGTGTGTGTGTGTCTGTGTGCTGTACATGTGATTTCTTTTTGTTTTAAAGGGACGGCTGCTTCATTGAACTGGATTGCAGCCGCGTCTGGCCTGTCCTGCAGCTGATAATGATTTTCATTTGCGGTACTTTTCCCAGTAGGCAGCTGCTTCTAGTTAGAGAGGACAGAGTTTTTGCTCTTGCAGAATTCCTGCCCTGCAGCACCAGGATCATGTCCTGTTTGGTTGACTTGCTTCAGTGTTAATGACAGTGTGTCGGTGTGTGTGTGTGTGTGTGAGAGAGAGAGAGCGAGAGAGAGAGAGAGAGAGAGAGAGAGAAAGAGAGAGAGAGAGAGAGAGAGAGAGAGAGAGAGAGAGAGAGAGAGAATACAGGTCAGGGTAAAAAAGGAGGATTTATTGAATTGATAATTAATTTAAGCTCATAATTCAGTTATCCTGATTTTGATGGGGAATGAGGAGCCAGGTGATGCTGCAGGTTTTGCTTGTGTTGTATTTCAATTCCCTGCTAGTATTATCTTCACTAAAACACAGGTGGCCTGTGTCATCATCCCACAGTTATGATAACCTAATTATAGCCTCAGTCACTTGAGACCTACTAATAAGACAGAAGAGAGCACAATACTGACTTTCTGGAGGGGGGTTGTCTGTTCCCTCTCTCTCGCTCCAGCTCCATAACTCTGGTCCCAGCAGTATTCAGGATGCTGAGCTCCAGGTCGGCTGGCCTTCCCGTTTCCGTGACGAGAACCTGCTGTATGCCATGGAGATTCAAACTGACGGACCAATTAGCTGCAGGACGAACACCAGCCTCAACCTTCTTGGCCTTCAGGTAACATGACAACATATGAACATATACACGCTTATGCATGCAGAAACATGTTTAACAGTATTCCTCACCACTAATCTACCTTTCTTGCATACTATTAAACCAGCGAACCCCCTGCAATTTGAGACTTTTAGTTATTGTTTTGCTAGCGGCTTATTCATCCATCCGTTTCTCCATCACTCATACCCGCTTATTTAAAACATAATTGTACCCTTTGTTCTGGCTGTTTTCCATTTTCTTTGCCAGTTGGCTCAAAAGGAGGAGGATGGAGTCTTGTGCTTATTAGCAGAAATTAGAGCTGGAATAGTTTCCAATATCTATGATTTCATCTGCAGAGTAATTCAAAAAGAAAACATGCACTTATTTCAAAAAGTGCATAATTATGTCAGGAAGTGAAATGCTACAAGCTGTAATCATATGTGTAAACAAAATGAGTCTACACAGCGCTTGTGTGATTAAAGGTCAGGCCTCTCTGGTCAGAAATATGAGCAAGGTTACATTTAGTAAAACTTTTATTTTACAGTAATAGATTTACACATCTCGAACCATTATTGTCATCTGTGGCCTGTTTCTGCAGCTCTGTCACTTCACGCTCATGACTGAGTGACAGAGCTGCTGCCCACTTAGCTGCAGGAAGCAACTGTTGCTGCGCTTCCAAAATTAGTTGAGAGGAATCAGCACTTGTCCTTACATCTTAAGTCCATCGAGCTGCTCTCACAGCCCTCTGCCAGACTCCCCGCGGAGAAACAATTAAGATATCCAGCTATTATCTATCTGTGAGCTGTGACTTGAAGACATTCAGGTTACTCAGTCTTGTTGGCTGTCAGTCTGTCTTTTGTTGCTGTCAGCTTGACTGTGTGAGCAGCAATCAGGAAATAAAATCTTTTCAAATCCTTCTTTCAACAAAACACTTTTTGATCAAATGATAAATGTCACACTTTTGAGTTTCCATGTCTGGTGATTTTGTGTTATTTTATTACATCTCTTAAAACATCTGTAAAATCGTACTTTACAAACGTTATCAGGTCTGTGTTCAGGTCCACCATCTCCTTCTCATTGGCTGTCTGGGCTGCGTCAGATCTGAGCCCATGTGCAATACAGACCACGTTAAACCACCATTATGTGATAATCAATATGTTCTGAATAATAACTGTCCTCAAAAGACCCAAACACATGATGTAGAAGGAATGTTAAAAGATAAAACGAAGGGCTGTGAGCATTTTCCTCATCATCATCATACATTTCTAATCAAATGTCTACTTTAAGGATCGACCTAATTTGATCATCTTATGATTTCCAGTTGACTTGCTGAAATACAAAAAGTAAAATAGTCAAAATGATGCCAACTGTCTCTCCTTGTCTGTCTCAGATTTCCTCTCTCCAGGACACGCCTGAATTATTGGGTTTCTTGAGGAACACCAGCGCTCCGTCTCAGCGCCACAAACGAGCTGTCACTGCCGCTCAGAGTTATAGCGGTAAAACCTTGGTGAGCCTCACATACATGGTCATTCTCTCAAGAAGACAAACTAAAACAAACATTCATTAGTGATTCACAGGTATGTAATGTCTCTCCGCTCTCTCCGTCCTCTGTTTCCTCTCCACGCTTCTTGTTTCTCTGCAGAACTGCACCAATATCTCCTGTCTGAGGATCATGTGTGTGGTTGGCCGGTTGGATCGTGGGCAGAGCGCGGTGGTCAAGGTCCGCTCCAGACTCTGGGTGCACACTTTCCTGCAGGTCAGTGTCTTTGCCTGTTATCTTGAGATTTTCAGTTGATTACTCATTTGATGCTTTACTTCCTTCCTAGGTTTATCACTCTTTTTTTAGGGTTTGTCATTGTTTTTCCTGAATCATTGCGCAACTAAACTAGACTAAGGCTTAAAGTTCATTCCTGACCTTTGAAACAGCAGAAAACTATTTCACAGTGAGGTCCATTACGTCGCAGTTCGGGAGCTTATGATCAAATCATATGATCATCATCAGCAGATGGAGTTTGCCCAGTTGTCATGGAAGATGTTTAAATTCAGATTTTTTCGGAGCACTTTAGGGACTTCTTGTCCATGTTGGCTTAAAAGCTGAGGTTCAAAGTTCAAACTAAACTCCACTAAATGTGTGAAACTACAAAACCAACATAATAATTAGAATATGTGATTGGTCAAATGGCACCTTTTTAAATAATAATGTTGTATTTGTCTTACAGCGACGTAATGACCCCTACATTCTCAACTCCACTGTGTCCTTCATGGTCACAGCCATGCCGTACCGCATCCAACCCTCCACGCTGCCTCAACACACCACCTCGGTAAGATGCAGGCAGTAACAGAAGTGTGTGTCAGGCGTATCAGCACTTGCAAACATCTAACTGTATGTATCTGTGTCCTGCAGATGGGGACCTTGGTGTTATGGGGGACTCCTGATGTGTCGTTTGCTGTTCCACTCTGGGTCATCATCCTGGCCATACTGCTGGGGCTGCTGGTGCTGGCCATGCTAACATTAGCCATGTGGAAGGTACACATACACATCATCCACCATCCTCAGCATTCCTTGTGGTAGTTTAATTATCCAATATTACACTAATGGGTTCATGTGATTCCCTCAGTGTGGTTTCTTTGACCGGGCGCGGCCACCAGCTGACGATGACGTCTCCGACCAGGAGCAGCTGACATCTGATCAAACAGGGGACGCCTAAGACGGTGCGCGACAGCTCCTGTTTGGAGGACTGTGGTTTCGGAGGAATATGCACCTTCTGAGTAACTTAAATCAGATCTGAGATCTGTATTAGTTGGACCCTACATTCCTTGGCTGGAGGTCTTCTGCCTCTATGGTAATGAAACTGAAGACTGCAGCGCCACACAGACTGGGACCAAAGAACGAGGTTCAAACCAGACAGAGTGGGACCAAAACACACTTAACAGGCTCAATCACACACACATGTCCATTGTTTATCCATTGTGATGAAGCACCAGAACTGAAGACAGAATGGACTTTGCTGTGAGGACAATGGTTTAAATGTTTCTGTAACTGAACATTGTTGTGTGTCTGTGTAAATGAGGCACAAAGAGACTTGAGATCTATGCACAAGTGCTTTTGTGAGTGTGAGAGTGTGTGTGTGTGTGTGTGTGTGTGTGTGTGTGTGTGTGTGTGTGTGTGTGTGTAGGTACTGTACATATGTGTGTGTTTATTTGTGCCATCTTTTCATTCAAACATTCTTTCCCCACCTGATTTAATTTATCCTGGTTTTCTTCAAACTGGGCTGTACACAGATTTATCCCACACACGTAGAGATGCAGCCACATGCATAAACACAAAGGCACAAAGTAAACGTGTATATTTATGAATGTATGTGCAATATTTGGGCGTTGCGTGATACTGAAGCTTGTTTACACTGGCATTATTTTATTAGAGCTTAATGTTTCCATTGTTTATGTATATAAATGATTAATTAGTATATTAGATATTAGTATTGCTGAACAACAAAAGCAATTGTTTGGACTGAGTTACAGTAAAGCGCCACCACATGAGGTTTGAAAATGGAGCAAAATGAGTAGACAAATAACTAACTTATTATTGTCTTGATAAAATGACTTTTAAGAATTTTATGTTCGAAGAAACAGACCATATCTCCACAGCTGTGGTCCTGCCCTGCTGGTTCAAGGTTTGCCTGTTATTTTGGATTTTTTTCCTAACATGGTAGTTGATAAGACTTCAAAAACTAGCTGCAAAGATAAACAGTTCAAATCAAAAACACACTGTAGACAGTCCGAGACTGTGTGCATTACTGCACATCCTGTGTGGCGTTTGACAGTGTGTTTAATGTTGTCATTTGATTGTCTGATATTAATGTATCATACACAGGTAGGCAGAATAAAGCGGTCAGGACATCAACAGCACCCTGAGTTTAAAACTAACTTTTAATGTGTCGTGTTTGACTCCTATTTGGTTTTTGTATCAAGTGTGAAGTTTTATCACAATAAAGTGTAGTTTGATTATTCGTTCTCATCCTTTTCTGTTTATTAGGTAGCTTAACTTGTTGAACATTGTCTTGTCCAACATTTGATTAGAGAGTGAAATCATAATCATTACATTTGCTGCAAAAAAAGAGCACAGAAACATAAAATAATTAGAAATTGAAAAATGTCAAAGTAGTAATAATTGAGTTCCTTACTCTCAGTAGCTTTGTGCCAAGCAATCCGTTAAGGTTAATTATTTCACCTATGAACCCAGAAGTGTTGTTAAAAAATGATTTATACTACATTTTTTTATTAAGTTTAATTTGCTCTATTTCAACATTCTTTGAAGTTTCAAACAAAGTACAAGACAAATATAAATAGACTTACATATAGTTGTAATAGTACCTGAAGCCATTTCTTCTATCTTCATCTAATAACACCTCTGAGTTCTTGGCTGATGTCTCCACCTCAGAGGAAGCGCTCTTGCTCCCCCCAGTGGTGCAGTGTAGAAATAAACCTGCATGACTGTTATCTATTTCTCTCATACTTACTTATTATTTTCACCGACCCTTTACAAAAAAAAACACAAGTCTGTTAAATAACTTCAGTATATTCCTGCTACTAGATGGTCTGGTCAAGTGAGAATTAAGTTTGTGGTGACATATAGTCTGTGTACGTCTGTAATGCATGTTGGGAGATTGATTCTGTGGAGCCATAAAATGTTTCATATTAAGTTTTATCAAGTGTGTTTTCTGCACATCTAACTTGAATATTCCTACAAAACCTACTCATATCTACTTAAAGTATGCACACTAACCAGTTCAAAGGAACACAGATCACAGAACTAAGAGCAGAGGACACAGACTTACAGTGTTACCACCTGCTCTCTAAACTACGTGAAGATGAAATTCAGGGCTACATTTAGAGTGATTAAGTTACAGCTTTGAATTGAATAGAGAGAAAGAGAATGATTTCAGGTCAAATGAGACCAGAAAAGTCAAAGTTAAATTTAAAAAAATAACACTGACAATGTCATAAATCTAGTACAGTATAATACATCCTTCTCTTCCACAATAAAGCAAGAATGTAAGTAATATCTGTGTAGTATATCAGATCCCGGGAGTTAGCTCAAATTTAGAGCAGGTCCAAGGTCAAAACGGTGCAGCACACAGCAGCGTGGAGCTTTCTTGGGACATGAATTGTGCATGCAGCCATGTACATGCAGATCAGAGTGTTGCAGATATTAGATTAGCCTTTGATATTTCCATAATCGCACGAATCAAAACACTATTTGTCATTTATGAGTTACTGAACTGCAAATTGTATTACTCTTGCAGCTAGAAAATCTGATCATTTTGATACACAAAGCAAGTGATTTACATGTAATCTATTCATCCCCCTCAACTGAAGGCCTGTGTGCATGTTCTCAACATAATCTGAGGATCAATGGGTAGCCATACTGACCACATTCAGGCCATGACCTTATGGCGCACTTCAGTGCCTGACCGTTCAGATCCCACTCTGTCTTTTTGAAAGGATTTATTTCTATGCATTATGTTGATGATATTCATGTTCATCCTGAATTCCATCCTTTTTCTCCTTCTGCAGGTCGTATCAAAGGAGATACCTTGTGCAGAAAACCTGTTATATTGTATGTTTCAGAGGAAAGTGATCAGGATATAAAAGGAATAAGGATTATTTCTTAAGGAAATGCAATTCTAAAAAACCACAAACAACACTGGGTGCTCAACTGTCTAAGTAACAATTTTAAAGGAGTTTCTCTAGAGGAAATAGCTATTCATGATTTGTATACTATAAAAATATATATTTTAGCTCGCAAAACTACAAAAGGCAAAACAGCATTGGTTGTTTTGCAGCAAGAAAGTCTGCAATCAGAACCTGCTTCAGTCTCGTCATGGCTGGTATTCAGAATTTGAAAGTTTCTTGTGGGAAATATCAAAGCAGAAGAGCGGAGGTGAAGATATTATCAAGCGTATTTCGAGTGGAAACATTTATCACAGTCACACAGCTGACAAACCACATATTCACATACAAACTACTGCCAAAACACACACTTTGTCTTTGTCATCCTCACAAAAAGAAACATGCTTCGTTTTCTTTAGACTCCTTTATTTCTTTGAATATATTTGATCAAATGTAAAATCAAACATTTGAAGTAAAGATTTAACAGTTTCTGACTAGCAAACCTCAACACCATCAAAATAAGGGAACATTATTGATACTTACTACATACTGTACGTAGGACATACTGAATCTTAGCTGAGATTCATCCAACAAACAGACCCAAATTACAAAATCTTTTTTTAAAAGTCTTTTTCTCCCGTCATTTCCTGTTTTTTTTGAGCTGGTGCAAAATAAAAATATCTTAGGTGAAGCAATATCCTGTATTTCTGTCAAATAAATGATGATGTATTTTGGAAATTAAACTTCACTTCAAAGGTCTGTACATGGGGATCAGTGTGTATCTTCTCCGCTGGCAACAAGGTCATACCAACATTATAATGGAAGACTTTGGCTATTTACAAATCGCTGAGATGCTGTACTGTTAGTGTACAATTTCTCTCTCAGACATGCTGTACATTACTTCTGTGTATTAGTTTGCCTAAAACACCCCCCCAACCCCCATATGACAAAGTGCAATTCCATAAATCACCACAAGGCGGTGCTTATACACCATATTCAACATTATTTAGAAAGGCTCTGAAAATTACATATTGTAAGGGCCCCAGCTTGAGTACATTAGTGAACAAAAGGGGTTTATTATTATTACTGAACCTTTGAACTTAAAGCCCCTACACACCTGTGGTCCACCCTCACAGGTGTTTGCACTTATTTCACTTTCTTAGACCTCCTCTCAGGACTGCAAGGGTGTATACAACCAATTGATTGACAACTCCTTGTTCCAGCTTCAACCTGAGAGGAGGTCTAATAAGCCACAATAACTGTGTGGGTGTGCAGGGCCTTTAAAGGAACATATCACCATTTTGGAGAAATGTGTTCACTTTCTTGCCAAACCTTAGATGAGAAGAATGATACCACTTTCATGTCCGTACGGTAAATATGAAGCTACCACCAGCCAGTTAGCTTAGCTTAGCACAAAGACTGGATGCAGGGGGAAAACGCTGAAACCCCAGAAACCTACAGCTTGTTTCTTAAATCCGTACAAAAACTGAAATGTAATAACGACACCTTGTGGTTTTATAGGGTGGAATGTGCTGGACTATTTCCTGGAGTCTCACAAACTCACAATGACAGCGTGACTCTGGGAAAGTTACTGCACCCAGAAAAGAAACTGTCCAGCATATCACTCCCTTGAAAAACCACAACGTGATGTTTTTAGTCATGTTACATGTTAATTAGTGGTAGGTGGATGTTGTTGCTTTTGGACAAAGCCAGGGTAGCTGCTTCCCCATGCTTGTACTAACCGGCTGCTGGCTGTAGCTTCATATTAACCCTACATATACAAGAGCGGTATCAATCTTATCACCTAACTCTCAACAAGAAAGTGAATAAGTGTATTTCCCAAAACATTCAAATGATTCCTTTAAGCATCAATCCAACATCTGATAGATTTGCCTGTGTCATGACACTGTTTCGGGTCTGTATTTGAAAAATAACAATTTCTTAAAGAAACAATACAAACACAGGCCAGGCTCCCGGAGAGAGAAAATGACTACAAAGACAAAAACTGATGAAACAGTACCTCTACTTTGTAACAGTGAAAAATATAAGACCACATCATTTTGGAGAAGAACAGTCACTGGGCAGTGTTTAGCCTGAGCAGTCAAACACAAACAGAAGAGAACAGTCTGGGTTTTTACAACAAACACCTTTCAGGAGTTTCAGAAAAGGTTCATGGCTATAATGATAAATTGCCATTCATATTCACACATACTGTATGTTACAGTGTGCAAGTCAAATTAAATTCTGAGGATGCCAAATTATGCAGGTGATCCCAAAGAACTGTAGCACATTCATGAACATTAGATTGATACCTGAACTGACTAAAACGATAGCAGGACCACTTGATATTGGTGAGTTAATGGAATGATTAAAGAAGGAGGCGCTGTGGCACATACAGTACATAGGCTACATGAGGGTTAGAATATCTATACACACACTGTACACTCTCTAGGATACAATTTACTGTACATGATCAACACTAGCTGGCTAGTTAACTCTACAACTCTCTCTTTCTTTCTCTGTATAGTAGCTCTATCTGTCATCAAAAATAAAGTTGAGATAGTTTGCCCGATGTGTGTTTTACATTCCCTGCCCCGGTATATAATCTCCTCTCTTCTCAGATAAACCTGTAGGACGTGATGTCATGAAAAACAGTCAGTTGATTATTCTTATTATATCTAACAGCTGACGAACAGGGACACCACCACCACCACCACCACACTGCCGCTGGATGCTTCATCAAAGTGCTGCTGCTCAGAACGCACACATTCACACCACACACACACACACACTGTCTGTTTACGCACACACACAGATACACACTGTTCCTGAGTATGAACTGTAGGATATTTATTTTGGCTCTACTCTAAGAAATGACATTGATCTAAGAGAAAGAAAGCTGTTTTAATCAAAACAGCAGTACTCTGATATAACAGGTATGGACTTATTAAGAAAGGCATACCATCATTGAGGAAAATAGGTTTTAATGATAAAACCCCTAAAAACCATGTGCTGCTGTGGACTCGGTACATATATCTAAGGCCATAGTTTCTGTAAAGAGAGCAATAGGATAGGTCAATAGAATGGGATGGTACAATTTTTCCATCAATAAGTAAATATTACACCATGTTTTTCATTTTTTTTCTCATGGTATGTTTGCATTTTAAGTTGCTTTAATCCATATTTTTTCATATCAACAATGGGTCAGATGCGTAATGTGAAAGGGAGATAATCATTACCTGACTACAGAGCTATTTAACATCCAGCTCATTGTTTTGGTTTTATGGCAAGTACGCAAGTGAAAAAGCTCTAATAAACCACCTGCCCAGCACCAGAAAGCACACAGACAAAGTTAGCAACTAGGCCGGTCAACATGATGGAGAATATAGCGACTAAAGGGCCAGATGTTTCCCTCAGGTCGAGACCGAAACAGAGACAAAAGTGGGATGAACTGGACTTCCATTCATCAGACCGCCTGAAACATGACTCCAAATGAATGTCAATGTTCCTCTGCGTCTGCTGGATGTGTGGTGAAGTTTGCCATATCAAATCTAAAAGGTATGAATGATATGTTAGTGTCAATTAAAGTAAAAAAAAAAAATCAATTAAAGCAGTTAGCCAACTATAGTTTATATTGCAGTATGAGGAATGAGTACATGCATTTTTCCCTAATTTCAAATGCTGCTCATAGCAGCCAGGGTTAAAGATGGACATTAACTGGAGACACATGGTGTCCCTGAAAGGAATACTTTGGGAAAAAAACATAATGGTAAATTTGACTGGGGAACTTTATCAGAGGAATGCACTCATGTGCAACTGCTGCCACCCACATACTGCTAAAGCAATGATATCAGATTCTCAGCATACTCGTCATTGGTGTAGCAAACAGCACATGCGTGACTTCATGAGTCAGTTTCGGGGACATATTCAGTGATTTACATTCAGGCCTTTTCAGTCTTGATATTTGCAGGTTGTATTGACAACTGAGCTCTCAGCTACAGCCACACAAACACGCCTTAATCCTGTGCTCCGTCTGACAGCCACACAGAAAAACACACTCAGGCACATACACATAAAGACAAGTGGCACAAGGCCACCTGTGGTAGCGCACACGTTTGTTACGGTGTGAAAATAAAAACAATAGTAATAAAGCACAACTCAAAACCTCATCAGATACACAAGGCAGCAGAGATCACAGCCATGATGATTGAGCCTCATCACTGAAACACTAAAGGTCTCTCTTTGACTCCAACCACTCAAAAACGTCACTACAAACCAAATAAACAATGAAACAAAAAGGATGAGAGTCAAAATATGGTTACCCACTTTCTACACGCTGACATCTGGGACTGTGCTTGTTCATATGATGAAAGGAATGGTTGACTGGTCTGCATCCAATAGGTTTAAGCCACGTGACAAAGGAGAACCAGGTTATGATATGTGGCACGCAAGTCAAATGTCTCCCAGGTGTCTGACTGCCATTCATACTCGACATTCACACTGCATTCATTTTTGCTTTCAGCATTGATTGCACTGATCTCGTGTGTGATACCACTTATGAAGGTGCTCTACTGTACTTCATGGTAGATATCAGACGTGTGTGAAAGAAAAGAAAACGTGTAAATACTGTGTAAACTCAGCCTATATTACAGTAGTCTGGATAGAGAGAAAAGAGAGGGAGATAAACACAAAGCAAACCACAGGTAATCAAAATTCCTTTAAGTTCTCTCAACAGTCTACTCTTTTGTTCAAGCACCTTTCACTCCCAGCACTGGAGTGGCCCTCTATGCAGAGTTTAACCTCCTGAGGGATGAAGGAGGGTTTGGGCAGAGTCAGAGGAGGCTCCTCCTCAGCTCTCTCAGTCTGGTCTCGCTCGGGAGCTGACCAGCGTCTCTTGCGGCCTGTGGGTCTCTCGGGATCACCACACTGTATTTTGGTAAGAGCAGGCATGTCTGTCTTCACTGATTCCTGTCTTACTTCTCCAGTCCCCGAGACTGCCAGCATTGGTCCAGCTCCGTAGATCCCCTCTCCTTGTCCTGGAACTAGTCCCAATCCCGGTGGTAGCTCTAGTCCTGGTCCCGGTCCAGTTACCTGCTCCCTCTCCAGCCTGTCTGCACTGGAAGCCTTCATGAGGAGGCCGCTGTTACTTCCTGCAGCGTTTGCACTCATACTGTTTCTTACAGTGGCATCCATATTGTGACAGGAGTCGGAGAGGTGACCAGTCTTCAGCTTGGTCCCAAAAGCCTGGCTGTCTGTTACTGAACCATTCCTCAGGCCGCGGAGGGTCAGCGATACGCATACATCTCCCACACACAGCTTAGCGCAGGACAGCTCAAACAGCTGGGTGGTCCGGTCTGGGCAGCAGGACGACCAGCCCTGGCCAAATACAAAGAAGGGATACTCCACGAGCACCTCCACACACACCTGGAGATGAGCATGTGCACAACAGACACAGTTAGCTTTTAGATAGATACAGACTGACACATTTGCAGAGGATTTATATCATTCTGAATATTTACTGAAAACATTTTGACAAGCCACCGTAGGAAATCACAGGTGTAAATGATAAATGACTGATGGCTGTACTCATCCATCAGCATCCTGGTATTGTGCATGCTGGCTCACTGTCACACTGTCATGGCTTAATGGGACACTTAATGGGACACTTAATGGAATGGAGCCATTGTTAATGTTATTATTTACACCTGTGCTTTTCCTGCTTTGACAAATCAAAATGTCTGCTGTGAAAATGGTCTATTGGTCTATTTTAGAGCCCGATCAATATATTGGCACATCAAATAAAATGTTAGCTTATCACAGATATATTGCCATATATGTCTGTCAATAAATAACAAGAAACTGCAGCAAAGAAATGCCAAAGACATGTTTGCTGACATTTTGAAACAATTTCACCATTTGTCCATCAGAGCACTGACATGAAAAATAAACTTATATTATTTATAAATAATAACTTATAAATAAATGGATCCTTATCAAAAATGTTTGTTTATGTTATGTATTCATGCTGAAAAAAAAGTTTTAAAACTCTAAAATGTTGATGTTGGTATTAGTCTTACGAATCCAGTATCAGTCGAGCTCTGTAGCCCCATGAGGTCCGTTACATTGGCGCCATTTATCTGTAAAAGTAATGGCTTTTGGCCTTTCAAAATTTATATTTTGGCATCTGGTACATGAGAGGGAGCAGTGTTGGTACAATGGTATGTTGGAAAATAATGATATGAAGGAAGAAGAGTGTTCTCAATTCTGTCAGTTCTGCACCAGAGATGGATTTCAAAGCTGACTTTGCAGCAGAGGGCTTAATTGATGACCATAGCGAGTACGAGGGGAGCTCAACCGTGCTTATCACTAGTGGATCCCTGCATTGGTATCACAGTGGCTTTTTGATACTATCACTGGGGGGCGCCAAAGACTTGAGGTTTCAAATTCTATATATTGTGGCTTTAAAATTTAAACTCATGATTAATCATACAAGAATGATGAATGAGGAATAACTTACCTGGGCTTTGAGCTCTCCCACAGAAAACTGTATGACCACAGCATTAGGACTTTGCCCGCTGTCGATACGCTCGACGGTGCTGGAGTCAATCTTCAGCTCACTGCTAATCTCAGCACTCTGGATGAAGTCCTCCGTCTTGAGGTCCTCCACACGCTTCAGCTCCCCATCGGCCAGCTGGATGATGGAGCCTCGCATGAAGAATGGAGGAAGCGCCACGGGGGAGGAGGAAGAGGAGATGGAGGGGGAGGCTTGGATGGAAACAGGGGCAGGAGTGGGGACAGGAGCGGGAGTTGGGGAGGGAGCTGACACCACTGCGGGAGCCGGGTTTGAGGGCAGGACTGGCAGTGCTGGAGCCTGTGCGACAGCAGGGGGTGGTTGATTTCCATCTGGCCCAAGCGCCTCACACTTGGACAAGGCTGTGGCCAGATAGGCATGCGGCATGGCGGTGGATATTTGAGGAGTAGTGGTGGCAGTCATGGCGCTGACAGTACGACTGACCTCAGCTTCTGTGCCGTTGTTGGTGCCACTGACTGGGATGAGCAGGGACTGGCCACTCGGGATGACCAGGTGCTGAGGCAGTGTTGCATGGTAGCTGACAGCGTGCTGATTTGCACTGGTGATATAGCCAATGATGGGTGGCTGTGTGGAGGAATAGAGACTGGCTGGAAGCTCCTCGGAGGGTAGAGTGGTCTGGATGACTGTGTGAGGAGCAACGGACTTAACCACCTCTGAGGAAGAGAGGGAGGTGAAAGACGAAGATCTGGACACTGGTTTTCCCAAACAGATGCCTCCTTTCTCAGTCTGGACTAAGGAGATCTTATTTGAGCCAGCTTCACGTTCAGCTCCGTGGTTGGGCTGGGCCACCAGCACCAAGGAGGTCTGGAGTCCTGCAGGGTTTTGGCCGTAGTCTGCGGGTAAAAGGATATGTCTGGCCTCATAGCTCTGGACCTGATGATGGTTCGCTGGGTGACTGGGCGTTTTAGTCTGTTTGACCATCTCAAACTCCCCATTCAGCACACCCTTAGCATGCCCCTCTGGTTTCTTTCCCACTGACCCATCTGCATACTGAACCACCAGCTGTGAGGGAGCAAGGGTAAGCGTTTGAGGGAGGACGGCTGTGTGAGGGTGGAGCTGGAGGTGGGCCGTGGGTGAAGTAACGTTTCCGCTGACAGTCAGAGGTGTTCTGCTGTCCAGATGGATGTACTGGCTGGTGACTTGGGGAGAGCTTGGAAGTGACACAGGAGCCAGTTCTGTGGGAGAGAGGCCTATTTGAAACTGCTGCTCCCCTTTGGTGTTGGGGGAGATGAGGGCAGTGGTGTAACCATCCAGGTGGGGACGCTGTCCTATGGCGGAGCTGTTAGGTGCGGGGCTAGCATTAGTGGAGATGATGTGAGAGGAGATGTAGCCGGCATAGGGCCCAGAGCTGATGAACTGAACGTTGGGTCCCAGCTGAGCAAATTGGATCGTCCCGGCCTGCTGAGGAAGGGCTGTGGGGTAAACTGCAGGCAGAGAGGCCAGGGGGACCGCAGACAGAGGAGTGGCCGAGGAGGGGATAGAGGTGGAAGGAGAAGAGGAGGAAGTAGAGGAGATGGGGCATCTCGGGCTCTCTGCGTCCCTGGATTTGCAGCGTTCACTGGCTACACTCGCTAGCCATGCTAGGTTCTCTGTGTGGGGACTGTCAGTGACCACCGCAGCTGGAGGTGTTGCTGTGGCTACTGCCACTGGCCTCTGCTCCAGAGCCAGGATCTCACGCTTCTTAGGAGGCAGGCATCCATTACTCCGCTCCTGGTTGGATTTCATTGTGCCAGCGTGGTTCTTCCCTGGTTGTACTTCTGAGTTCTTCTGGGTCTCTCTTTCTCTCCTCCACTCGATGGTTATGTGCAGGGACCAGCCTCTCCGTGTGCTGTGTGGCTCTGGCTCTCTTTGTGTTCACTGCTGGACAGCCCCAGGTCTCAGACTAGAGAAGATGGAGTCACTCCAGCTCACAAAATGAGCTCCATAGACTTCATGAGGAATCATCTCGGACCGATCCACCTCTTCCACGATGTCGGCAGGAATCTGATGGGAGAAGAGAGAAATCAGACACTCCGGTAATATGAAATCATATACCTATGCATAATTTAAAGCCCTCTAGGACAGCGTCTGAATTTTGGCTATATAAATAAACTTGACTTTACTTGACTTGAAATTCAATTCTCATTAGTCTAATTGCACTGCAGAACTAGCTCAGTAAACACAGCCTGTGTTCATGAACCATATTCACAAGATGTTCCTGCAGGGCTGCAAATGCAAAGCAGCAAACATCAAAATACTTCACTCTTAAAAATGTCCCTGTTTTCATGTTTGTGAAGGTGCTGTTCTTTGTTTTGCCACCAGGTGGTACCTGATATAACTACTGCATCTGATATGTGTTTGTCTAGTGCACTTGAACACAACATGTAGGCCATTCTGTGAACATGTTGCTCCAAGATCAACCTCTAAAGACGCCCCTCGAGGATCTACATGAACTAATCTGTCAAAACTCAACCAGCCTTTCCATGAGTAATGATGTTTGACACACGGGAAAGTACAGTTGTGTGTCATCATTTACATAATGTGGAAAAGGCTCTTTCATGTTTTCAACGCCAGGCAGGAGTTTCTTGAACTGCGATGTTTGTGTGTCTGGGTGTATGTGCACGCTCATGTGTACAGGGTAAGTGTATGTGCGTAGCTGTTGGCTGTTATCTTGCTCCAGGCTCTAGGGTAAGAAAGCAGAGCAGAGTGAAAGGATAACAGCACAGAGTAACAGCTTCAGAGGAGCTTACGCTTTTGTCTTTGTTTTAACACTCCCCGGCCTTGTGTTGAGTCAGTGGGGCTACTGTAAATATAACATCCACCTCCAGACAGGAACTCTGGGTCAGTGGGCACATCAGAAAAATAAAGTGAAAACAATATGGCTTGAAATTTGATCATGGAACATTCAGCAAGAAACGTAAATGGGCCTTTGTTGCTATCATTGAAGTGCTTCAAAATATATTAACAATGGATTTCCGCTGTACCCCATTTGAGTGGTGTTTCAAAGTTCAAGGGAATACAAAATGGACAACAAACAATGAATGAGTAGGCTCTCTTAGAGTTTGGTTTAGTAAGAGGCAGAATGAAGGCTCAGTTAAATGAGCACGAAACAAGCTCTTTATTCTCAGCTAGAAGTGAGGAGGTTACTGGAACTCATGATGTATTAGAGGTGGGTTAGTGAGAGGTAGCTAACTATGTCAACAAGCCACAGCAGCAGCTAGCCATTACCAATGTTTGACTGCAGGGCTACCCCAACATACAGTCTCATATACTATAGTTTCATATACATGCATGCTCACCTAGCTGAAACATGCACACACAAGAAAACACAACAATATGCAGTGCATCCATTAATCTAACAACACCAACATGCAGCCTTTTGATTCGCATGAGCTCATTTTTTTCACAGTTTCTTTTTCAGATCGACTGTTCTTTCCTGCAGGCTTATCTGTGGGTCAATGCACAGGACTCTGAGTTGTTCATTAGCCAGAGGCACCACAGAGATGGAGTGTATGACACACTCACACATCCATCCATTCATTTTTCTCCCCCTACATTCCATTCAGAGGAGCTGGGGCTATTTGACAGTGCTAAATTGTATTTTCATATTACAGAGGAGGTTCACTACAGCAGGCAGCCACAGACATGTTACATAAAGACGGAGGGGGGGTAAAAACATAGAAGGCGACCTTGGTCAGTTTCCATTTAGATGCATCTACCTCTAATGCTGGCTCTGACAAGGTCACTGCATCCGAAAGCAGCGAAAACCTCCGTGCAATTCATCTAACCATACAGCCTGGTAGATCCACCAGATGTAACAAAGGAGGAGAGCAGCAGAGCTGGAGAGAAACACAAACAGAAAGAGGAGCGTGAGGGGGAGGAGAGGGAGAGAGGATGTAAGATGACAGAACAGTGTAGAAGGAGGAAAGGGAGTGAGACGGGGGGGGGGGGGGGTAGGTGAGAGAAGAAAGAAGATTAGGAATGGGAAAGAGGGAGAGAGAATGGGGAATGGGGAGAAGACAGAGTGCTTCCTCTCCTGACCCACATTGAACAGCGCCTGCAGCATCAGAGCGCCATAGCCCCCGCCTCGCCGAGAGATCCCCGCTCAGCAACACAGCCGCCGCTACAGCCCGAGCTACACTGTGCAGCATCGCTCAGTGGCAACAACCCCACCTCAGCAACACCGTGTCAACACTGTAATGACATCACATCTGAAGCACAAGTACCTCCTGTGATTACAGCAGCACTGGAAGACAAAGCCAGCATGATCTGATTTTCCAAATGCCGCAAAAACACACCATTACTGTCAACAGACCACAGATACAGCAGGATGCTCTTAAAGAAGGTGTCTTTCCTTTCCTCATATGACCTGTACACAGCACTCTCTGCACATGGTCACACACAAACACAGCTCAGCAGCCAAAAGCCTCTCCAGATTTTCCAGCGTCAGCCTATTAATAGAACACTGACACCAACAAACATACAGCCTTTGTGATACTATGGAGAACAAAGGCGAGCTTTCAAGACATGACTGTCACACCGAGCCAGACAGCACGGGAGCCCTGAGTCAGTCCCCTGGCCCAGGACCGTCACCTCTGAGACATGTATGGAGGGATGACAACAGAGAGAGAGGTGGGGGGGAGACAGGCCACTCTCTGTTCCACTCATCACACTGATGCTTTTCAGCTCAGAGTGATAGAGCCAGCCTTGCATGTGATCCTCTTTCATACTCCCACGTAAAAAAAGCTGCACAAATCAGAGAAATAGGTTTGTGTAGCGGCGTGTGTCTGCCGTCACTGCATGCGCTCAGGAGAGGAGATGTTTTCATTCAACCTCCTCTCTGTTGTCTCCAGGTGAGAGGCCCCCCAGCAGAGTTACATCTCCTCTCTTCCGCAGCAGTCGCCAGGTCCTCCAGTCCCCCACCTCCACTCCTTCCGCCTGAGTCTTCTCTCATGCTCCCAGACCCAGTATTTACTCCTCGCATTGATCTGCGGCTTCATAGCAGTAACATTTCTCTGCAGCAGGACGATGGAGGGAGGCGATAGAAAGGCAACAAAATTACTTAGTGACAGTGTCCTGAGATGTTGCTTCTATGCAAAAGATGCATACGAAAAGCTAATGCAATGACCCAGGGGTGGTAAATCAGTTGTCAATACTACTATATATCATGTGTCACCTGCTAGACCAGTCATACAGTCGTAGATACACAGTGAATATCCTGTACAGCAAATGGCTATATATAGAAAACAAAAACATCATTATCAATCTGAGCTCTGGCGTGAAACAGAGGGGGAGGTACTATGGAAGACAATATGTACGTGCGTGTATGTGTGATTCGCTGCATATAAATAGGACCTCCCTTCAAGCCCCTTACAAACATAGCGGCTTTAACCACAGAGCAGATCAATACAGTGTGCTGCTTTTTTCTAATACCCAAAAGAGCCATTTTACTGCCCCTTCTCTGTACAACCGTGGCGCCTGTGCCTTTAAGAGGCGGACCTACAGTGTGGCAGACTAAAGCAGACAGTAAGAACAGGCAGTGGGTTCAGCCTGTTTGTCTTCACAATGACTCCAGAGTTCTGCATCACTGCTCGACACACACCAATCACACAGTATACAAGCAGAGATGTGTATGCAGGCATCCCTATCAGCGAGCACCTCCACAACCAAACAGGGTCAATGCTGTTGAATCCCGTAACTGTGACTCTGGACAAATGCTGTGACTGTAGCCTCTGGGGGCATTAGAATGACAGTGAGAGCACATGAGTGTAGTAGCAGGGCAGAAAATACTACTGTGCCACAAATCAAGAAAAAAGAGACAACCCCCCACCCCCACCCCCCCGCCTCCCCTCCTCTGGTTAGAGTACTAAGAATAGCTCACCAGTCTCTCCACAGCCACTGCTTGCAGAGCATATCCAAGGATTCTTCCTGCCTCTCAGTGTGTGTGTGTGTGTCTGTGCGTATGTGTGTTGGGAGACGTGTTTCCTAGGAATCCTCTTCCTGAATCTCTCCTTTGTGCCGCTCTCCTCTCCTGAAGCCTGTGCTGTGGCTGCTCCAGCTCTGCCTTCCTCTCTGGACTCTCCCGTTTGGAGGCTACGCTGCCCCTGCAACGGGCTGACGGTAAAGGAAGTTCCCCACTGCTGAAGCTAACACCAAGTCCTGCGTTCAAGGCTGCTCCAACGTGTGTTATGCAAGGCCACCAGACCGCCAGCTCCCTCTCTGCCTGGCTGCTTCTCTCTCTCTCTCTCTCTCCCTCTCACTGTTTCTGCCTCTCTCCCTTTCCCTCTCTACCTCCCTCCTTTCTTTCTCTCTCTCTCTCTCTCCCTCTCTCTCTCTCTCAGTACTCCACTGACACAGCTCCTCCCCCAGCCAGCCTCATCAGCCGCATCAGGTATTCATTCAAAAAAACACACTCTACTTGGCTTAGCGCCCAGACTACGCTCACACAGAGAGTGAAGGAGGGGGAGGGAGCAACAGACGGAGGGTGAGGGAGGGAGGGAGGGAGGGAGGGAGAGAGAGAGCGAGAGAGCTGGAGAATCAGAAAGGCTTTGCTCAGACAGACATACTGCATGAATGTGAATAACTGTGGGATATTCACATCAGCATATACATGCAGAGACACTTACACATATGCACAAACACAAACTGACAGAGGATTAAATTGTTCAGTGTGTTAGCACGTCAAAGCTGTTTTAATGCACTGCTTCGTTCTTGTTCATTTTCATATGCATTTTCCCTGTGGAGACAAATCTCTTCCTAATCTGCCCTGTGAGCTGCCCTACAATTAGAGCCTCTATTCAGCTGCAAAGTGACTCAGAGTAACCTGCCACCACCCCCCCCCAGGTCTCCCCAGGCCTCCCCCATCTCTTCCCCAGAGATATTTCCCTCAGTGCAGGCAGGCAGCGCTGATAAACACCCTGCCGCCCAGCCACTTGGCACTGGGGCCCTCCTCACCCGAGGGCCTCCTCCTTATCCTGTGCAGCACACAGCAGAGAGAGCCAGGCTACAGACCAGCAGACAGGCACCACCAGGCCAGCCAGCTATCTTCTCTTCTGCAGGCCGGACAAGCAGGGTGTCCCCTCCACCTAGACTGCAGACTGGGGAAAACACAGAGAATGCAACAAATCACACAATGCTGCTACTACAACAAGCCTAGTGAATAGCATTACACCTACATAGGGTCTTGGGTTATGGGGGGGTTCCTAAACTTTCTCACAACTGCATCCTACAACAAGAGGTGTAATGTGCAAAGCTAAAGGGAATTTTGTGCAATAGTGACTAAATTGCATACAGAAATATGCATAATTATTCCATGAACAATCAAAAAACCTCAATAAAGTATTATTTGAAGAATTTCTTTCTTTATCCCTCAACCCACCTGGCCCTGGACTGGGCCTAGCCAGTGTGACTGTCACAAACACACATATTGAACCGCTGAAGTGATAAGAAGTGTTTCCCCAGCTGTTGAACCTGAGAAAAAAACATGTGTATACGCTGTGTCTTCCTAGCCAAGGGTCCACAGCCTCATCTTCCGACGGTGACTCAAATTCCTTCAAAGAAGCAGCCAAGCAAATGTAAACCTCAGGAACTACACAGTCCCCATAGCAACAGAGTAGAAAGAAACATGACAGGACCCCATCGTGAAGCTTCTACAAGAGATTGTGATTTCTTTGCCATGAAATGTCTCACTGTACATTCAAGGTCAGAATTAATGTCAGCCAAGCGTCCTGTGATAATTCACAAATCCAGCTGGAGTTGCATGAAGCAAAATGCTCACTGTAACGAGTAGATCAAGAGTGAGACTGCATGAAGACACAACTGTCAGATCTGCCTTACTGTTTGTAGCTTGATCAAAAACTTTGCCTGCATTTCTGCGAAGGGAGGGGAATGCCTTAAGTTATGGCACGCAACGTACAGCGCAATTCTTCCCTATTTACAGTGTAATAATTTGTACTAATGGTGCACCAGTACAGTACATACTGATATATACAATGGATATATAATATATACAAGGGAACAAGATGTGAAGTTAGAGAATAAGAAGTTACCTCACTGCTAGAGCTCGTCGTAACATATATATCATATTTTAATTTTGATATTGTGGAGTGACTCTCTATAAAGTTTTACAGTGACTGTAGTGTTAGTGTCCTTTACTGTTTACTGCATGTACTACAGTGACAGGACATACAATCAATCACCCTCTACACCTGTCTCGGCTGTTAGATGGACACACAGTTCAGCCATATTTACTGAGAAACCTCATCATTACCGTACTTCATAACAACACTGTCAGTCCACATACACCTGTACCACCTCAAGCTTCTGGAGTCCCTTGTACCCCACAAGTAGGCCTACTTTTCAACATATACAGTAACATCCAGGCTGTGGACCTACAGTACGTTCCTGACAATAGTATTTTCTTTGGCTCATCCGCATCTTGTTATCATCCATACCCCTCCAGTGTTGGTAAGTACACAACCTACAGTAGAGAGGATTTTAAAGTTGCCAGATTGTTATCCATTCCCTGACTACACAACATGTATCTATCAGTAAGTCCTGTACTGGTACACCGTTAGTACAAAAAAATCACTCTGTAATTTGGGAAGAATTACGCTGTACGTTGCTGTACGTATCTAAAGCGTCAAATATGAAATCTTTGTTGACAGCCTTTACTATTGAATGCTATTGGATGCTGATTATTGTGGTTTAACCTGACAGAGGGGTTTTGCTGGCCCAGTTGCATGTGCCCGTTTACTCTGAGCGCTATAGGCTATGCCACAAGTGTTACATTCCTCAGTGTGGCGTACACGTAATGAGAGGGAGTGCTCGAAACCATAACAAGATCTCTGTCATCTTACATCTAACATTAACTACTGAAAGAAAAGAGTAGCAGCAGTGTAAATGTGGGTAATAGTAGTAAAGCAATAATAGTCACGGCCATAGTACTTGCAGCAGCAGCACTCTACCTCACCGTCTCAGCAAATCAACATTGCATTATGCTTGCATTCCTCCATTTTTAACCACCCAGATGTCTCTACACGCTGCCTCTCAATGCTCTCTCTTACTCACACACTCATAAGCAGTAGCCTTCAGCAGAAAACACAGTGGAAACTCAAGTGGGCTCCAGTTGCTGCAGGTTGTAACACTGCATGACCTTTACTGCGGAGCAAAACATAAGTTCCAAGTTGTGGGGGAACTTTTTTCAAACACAACCTCCTCGCAAACTTGAAGAGATGAGTCATATTACCTTGAAACTGTCCGGCAAACAATTATCCAAGCATCATTACCCCCATTCTGCTCTGCATCCTCACCATGCACTCACTGAGGCTAAGTGAGCCTCCTCTAATGCAGCAGACATGTCCAGACATGTAACACTGATCTTCATGCACATAGGACAGGGAAGCACGTATGATGAAAACAGTCGCATAAGGGAAATAGGAATCTGTTTCCCATGGTGTGCTGTTGTCTGCATTAATGAACTCATTCACACTTTTTACATGGATACATTTCCAGGAACAGTTGTTCATAACAATTAGCAAATAATGCTGCACAGTGTGGGGCAGACATTAGCATGGAGTTGGTGATGGTTTTCTACTTTAAAACAGTGGTGGAAGAAGAAATCACAATTCTTTTAAGTAAAAGTAACAATAACACAATGTAAAAAATACTCTATTACAAGTGAAAGTCCTGCATTTAAAATTCTACGTGAGTCAAAGTTCAAAAGTAGTATTATATGAACATTTTATATGAAAAAGTATCAAAAGTAAATGTATTCATGATTCATATACATAATAACTGCAAACGTCTTTGTGGGTATGCAAGGCCTTTCATCTATAATCCTGCATCATTTTTGTAAGTCGATCATGTTTTGTAAGTAAAAGTGACGAGTAATTATAGCTGTTAGTAGAAAGTTCAGCATTTCCCTCTCCCTGAAATATAGTGGAGAGTAGAGTCAAAGTCCGAAGTTGCAAATACTCCAGTAAACTATGAGTACCTCAAAATTGTACTTAAATACAGTACTTGAATAAATGTACTTAGTTACTTTTCAAGACTGCAATCAGTGGCATAGCACACAAATCTTTTTCATACAGCAGATTCATCTAAAAAGGATCTGCAGATTAATCATTAGTGAAAATAATGGTTAGTTGCAGCCCAACTGTATAGTGATATAAGAAAACCGATCCACCAATGATCCACTGAAGAAAATGCTGCATATCAGCAAGCTAACCTTAACCATTAGTTGCAATATTAGCTTGCTAGCCATGTTAATTTATATGCCAATATTAAACCGTTGTGAAACACTGCTAGAAACTTGTGTTGACACTTGATTTTCAGGCTTTTTGAGGGCCATCCCCATGTTGGTTGTAGTTCCACTATTCCCCTCAGTTGTGCAGCATAACAACAAAACGCTAGAAGAAATATAAAAAAGTAAGCGTTGGAGCAAAGTTCAGAATGTGAGAGCAGCCAATGGGAAATACTATGCATTAGTAATAAAGAGAATGGAAAGTGGAGTGTGGGTGGTTGGATTAAGAGGGCATCTGGTATCAGAGCGGGAGGTAAATAACCCTGGCTCGGTCCTGTCTGAGAGCAGACCTGTCTCTGCTGTGGCGCGCTCCAGTTTGGAAGGAACAACATGCACACTGCACGCTATGTGGGGAGAATGTGAAAGCGCTTGCTGCCATGGCAACAAGGCAGCTCCACAGTCTCCAGTCCCCATTAAGAAAGATGGGTGGCAACGTGGCTGTAGCTCAATGGTGGTGTAGCATGACACGCTGAAAGAGCCTATTGAAAGCCAGTGAATTCAACAGTTAATGAAAAGAGCAAAGGGACGGCAGATCCACCAGGCAGGTGATACTAACTTCACCTCTCTCACTTGTGAATATTAAGGCTCAGTTTCACTATTTTGATCAGCAGGTTTAGTAGCCTACACTTTGGGCTTAAAACCTGTGAGAGATTGTCATTAAATTCCAGCTTTGATTACAATAGAGCAATTGTTGAGTGCTGCCAAGAGTGAGAGGTCAAAGTGACCTTGAATAGAGTCCTTGGATAAAATGTCTAAAGATGAAATGAATGACGAGTAAGCAAGAAGTTGAAGCTCTGAAAACCTGTCCTGTTTTTAATAAGCTAAAGAAAACAGTGTGCTATTTATTTTAAGGTCAAGGTCCTACATTCATAGAGTCCAGGAAATGGTTATCTACAAAATCCTATGAAAAATAGGCTGTGATGTAAAAGGCATTTGCAAAGTTTGGAAATGTTTTGTTTATTCAGGGTCTGAATGTTTTCCCTACACGAAACAAGTGCAATGTGATTCATAGGTGAGGCAGTGGCTGCTTGATGTGAGGGAGTACAACCATTTATTCAACAGTCTTAAACATGATCACTATTACCACTTTATGCAGACATCTTACAAACAAATCAGCCAAATAGTAAGACATGTTCTGTCCTCAGAATGCTACTTTTGTATTTATGTTATTAAGGATGACATATTCCTCTCACACGACAGTAAACAGATCATTCAAAACTCACCCTGCTCAGTCAAATATTTGTGGTTTTACTGTAGGACACCATTAAACTGAATTCTTTAACTCTGTTACATGTAGATACTGTGCATGTGGTGGAAGCCAAATTCAGCAGAACAAAACAGATTTCATCCTGAGTCCAAGTGCCAAGACTCTTTTCATTCAGCTGAAAATAGCAAGCCTCTGCTTACGCACATCTCCAGAACATAGTTTAGGCAACTAAAGGATTGGGTGGGGGTGATTTGTGGAGGAGGAAAACAGCCACTGAGGGAACTCGGTAGAGTTGTCATGTGTTCAAAGGCATGAACCAAATGACTCAGATAGACACCAAATCGCGTAAAAAAACAAACAAAAAACAAACAAACAATGAGCACAATATACAGCCAGGAAGCAAAGTTACTGGTAATTTTTAATCATAGTTTCCAAAGATGTCCACCAGAGATTTGTTGGGTGGTTCAACGGGCGAGACAGGAAAGACAATTGAGCCAAGAAAACTATCTGTTATATTGTCATTATAGAGTACAAGTTACAAGTAATCAACATGGATACGCGCTGTTCCTTTCATAAGTGCCTGATTCGGATATTCAAGCCAGGAACCCAACATCAATGGAATGACCTCAGTGACCTCAGTGAAAGCCTGCCCACTCCTCCCACTGTGGTGTAGGTTCAATACCAGATTCACACAACAGAGGGCAGTATTTGAACTTCTTCAGCCGAAGTTCAGAGTTGGATAGATGCCGTGCTTTGATATTTGTAGTGAAATAATGTTAATCTCAACATTATGTTAATTAAGAAAGCAAACTAATACTTCACATTTTATGCTTTATATCCAACACATTCTTCCATGTATATCATCTTTGTGGTTTAAGAAATTCTAAAATAATGATATACAGAGATCAAAACATAAGAAATAAGTCAAGCAATATTGAAGTTTTCCCAGCTTGGACTCTGTCATATTACAATATTCAAACAAACATCTCCCTCATATACCACACCATGCCTTATCCCTTCCAACCACTCCCAAGATGATAAATGTGAATTATTTACACATTTCATGAAAACATATACCTCCAGATATCACATTTAAAAAGTAAATATTTTCATACCTCAATACAGTATTTCATGCATAAAAAATAGGCACTGACAGACAACCAAAGAATAATATAAACATATAATATAAACAATACCTGCCAATACTGCCTTACAAAGGCAGAAAGCAGTAAAAAAAAAACAGTGTAGTTGAGAGAAAAGGGTGTAAGAAGGCTCGCCAACTGAGTGATGAATAAAATAATCTTAATTGTATGCCATTTTAGGCTGATTATCAATCATTGCCACAGACTTAACATTAAACCTAACAAACATTTAGATACTGTACTCATGATTGGACAATCTAAAGGATGAAAAAGCTGGTAAACCAGCTAGCTTTAACTAGCCAGAGCACAGTCAGTCACTGCAGTTTGGTTTTCATCTCCCTTTTGTAGTTCTTGCACATTTTACATGCTGTTTTATACATCAAAAAGTCAAATTTTGGTTTTAACTCAACTTTGACCAAATATGTACTGTTTTGACTTTGTGAGGCGGTACAGTGTGTGTGACTACATTTGAGCACTGATGATGAAAATGTCTTCATACATCTACATCACTATATCAAGCAAAGTGTCGGGACAGATACGTCTTTCATTCTGTCTCTTTGTTTGTGTCAGTCCTCTGTGTTGAGTGTGTTGTATTGATTATTTTTGAAATAGTGCAGCTGTTGCTCTGCAAATGTATTCAGCACCTCCTTAGTTCAAATCAGTGGTGAAGGGGAACCGTGGCAGAGTCTCTCTTGACATGAGGGAGACGGCAGGGACTAAGTCAAAAGTGGACAAGCAGCTTTCAGGATGATACCAGGAGGCAAACATATTTCAGGCCAAGTTCAGTGTCTCTTCAAACATATATGCGCAGCAAACGCACATCAGACACCGTGTTACCCTAAAGCAAGAGAGGCTGAATTTCTCTGCAGTAACTAATGCAGCCTCCATGGTTGTCTTGACAACTCAAGCTTCTCGCAGCCTTAAGTAGAAATCTACTGTATTCAAAAACACAAACACCCAGAAACCCAATGTTATGTCATAGTTACTGGTATGAATGCTGTACTGCTCCCCCTCAACACACACACACACACACACACACACACACGGTCTCTCTTTATGCCTCTACATCACTCATCATCCTGAGTTTGTACTTGCCTCATATTCACATCTATTTTTATACCAGGAAAATGAACTCCAACACAGGCAGCGTACTATTCTGGAAAATGAGTTTATTCATATCATACTCACTCTTGTTTATTCACTTTCCTAGAAATGAGTTCATTCATAATTTATTGGTATTGTAAATGGCAGCACATCCAGTTGATATAGTGCTGATATGATGTCCACATCCAGATTAAATTGGTTTAGGGACTGTATGAAAATGATTGGGGTGAGGACGGCCGCTGAACTTAATGATTTACCTTTTTAAAAAAAAAGCAAGGCCTACCATAGCTTTATTAGACATTTCCAATGGACCCTCCCAATGACTTAGATTAAAACTGCAACATAATAATATCTCAAAATAATATAACAGTATTGAATTGGTGCGCCTAATTTGATCATAAAAAGGTGTGTAAAATAATGTACTATTTTAAACTTTAATATGTAAATTGCTATGTGTATATATATGTACATTTTCACAATACCCAGCCGATTTTACATTAGAAAATATGGCAAACATAGAGTAGTGTGTCCCAAACACACTTACTAAATGGACCGACATTATTGTTATTATTATTATTATTATTATATTATTACCACTGTCTAAAGTGACTAAATGAACCTGTCAGAGGTGGCAGCTCTGTGCAGCTCAAGAGAAGGCTGAAAGAACATAAACATCTGGTATATGATGGTTTTAAAAGACCTTCTACTCCTCCAAAAATTCAGACTACACTCCCACAAAAAATACATAACCTTCCATCATAATAATTCTTGTACAGTCCCTTATAAATAGAAATTAGCCACCCATCGGTCAGTATTCAGCACTGTGCTCAGATCAATTAATATTGCCCATGTATGTAAATGGCATTGTTAGTCCCAAAACTCCTCAAAAGAAAAACAAAACTTCAATTTATATTATAATATAAAATTATAATGTATATGTGAGTCTGTGTTACGCTCATCCCCCATGATATCTCCAGTATTAGAGCAGGCGTTGGTATCCCTCCCCAGTCAACAGGTCTCCTCTTCATCAACAGCCCTCTCCACTCAGGCAGAACCCAGCCAGTCTGTAATTACTGACTCCACTTGAGGAGGAATACCAACAGGCACAGACACACTGAGAGAGACAACAACAACACCCAGCAGCGTTTCAGTCCACAGCACTTTTCCTCGACTTAAAAACACCTGGAGCCAGCTGCTGTGCGCGTGACAAGCAGCAAGCCAGCTGCCATTTTGGAACTTCTAATGAATGATTAATGACTTTGAGGACACAAATCTGATCATTCACAGAGAATATTTTAGTCCAGTTGAGCCCAGACTGTTTACCTTGTCCCTCTGCCCAGTACGTGGCTCTGTTCAGATACAGACACATGGCTGTCAGAGAAAGCTGTGAGCCCTCCATGCTGCCTGTAGATGACTCCCTTGTTAAAAGAGCCAGAAAGGGTGGCAGGAACTCATGCTGGACACTTTCAACAACTCGATACCGTATGGCACGCCATGTGGCAGCAAGGAACTAGGTTTGTCAAGCATGGCGTCAAACAACAGACTAATGTTTTTGCAGTTACAGTGATGATACGTTCATCTCTTCTCACTCCTTCATGTCTGAGTTCACCTTCTTAGTCTAAGGCATAATGATGTGATCTATAATGGAGCAAAGAACAAAGTAAGCCATTTGATGGATAACTAAAATTATTTTTACAGTCAGTGGCAATAGCAGGAATCAATTCTAGCATTGCCATCATTAGGATTCCTATTTATAAAGGAGATTACTGAGATTTACATATATTATTGGTGTTTTTAATAATAGTTTATTGCTATGTGTTAATTCACTGCGAGGGCTGTGAAGTTTACTGCAACATTAAGAAGTTTCACACAAAGGTCTGTCATAAATTGTTGTAATAAGTGTTCCCTTGAGCTTTTATAAAATCATCCTCATGCACGTTCTCTATGGATACGAGCCGGAGCATGTTGATACAAAAATAGATTACAAACATGCCTCAAATCCAAATAGAGCTCCACTCACTCATCAGTGCACAGTGCAGTAATGGTGGTGGGTAGTGTCTGCCCACACTTTTCTGGTCCTCAGCACAGCCCTTCACGACTAAGAGTTACATTATTCTGTTGCCTACAGTAATGGCATGGTGCATGGCAGCAGCAAGTCGGGGGGGGGCGCTCTGTAATCTGGGAGCACCATCTGTGGCTGTCAGCTGAAGCTGCCACTTAGTGGGCCTAACACAATCACCACATCAACACTTGCCAAAAATTGGAGCTTCAACATTCCCCTCTATGTGACACAGCAGAAGACTCAAAGAATAGGAGAAAAGTCTTGAAATTATCTGATTCAGATTGTCCCTCAATTTAGTAGAGAGATTCATTTTCTGGGCAGACTGACTTTCTATGATGATAAATGAGGATCACACAAATTTCAAATATTGCATGCACGTTACAGTGATTTTGGGCTTAGTCTCCATGATGCATCAACCCTGGCAGAGTGGTGCCTGTATCACCAAATATACACTAGGTGGAGCCAAACTCCTGTGAATAAGAAAATTGTGATCAATCAGTGTTCTATAATCTACCATATTTATAATATCAGCTTCTCGCAACAGAGCAAAAAATGCATTCAAAATGACAGTTTTTATGGATTTCAAGGCTAATTTATTATGACATTTAATTGGAAAAACATCTGTGCATCATCTTTTAAAGTAATTAGAGTGGAATATATTGACATGTTTTTACTGTGGAAGTAGAGTACATTACCCAGCAGGATTATTGGACTTAGAAAGTCATCCTATGAATTGTCACAATCTGTTTCGAGTAGTAAATGTTTGAGACCTCAATTCAATGAACCCCATAATATAATATTATTGTAAATATTGCCAATATTGATTTGTTATGTTTTGATATCTGTATATCGTTATTTCAAGATTTCTTAAATCGGAAAGACGATGTGTATGGATGAATGTGTTGGAAACAAAATATGAAATGTGTGGAAAAGAAAGAAATACTGACATGTTCTCATTAGGGAGCAGCTGCAGACAAGTAGTTTGCTTTCATAATGTTAATGTTGAGATAAACACGTTTACAAAGATCAGTGTTCAGTATTTATATTATATGTAAAAAAGAAAAAGAAAAAAGAAATTAAAAAAATCATATACATAACAATACTCAGTGTTATACAATAAAACTAATTATAGCAATTTGGGTAAAATCTTAAAACTTGTCTTAAATAAGCTTCCACAGCAGCTTCAACGCACCTTTGGATTAATTCTACAACAACACTGGTGGAGACTTTTCAAAAATATATTTGCTGGTGGGGAGCATTGTTTAAAAAGTCCTGTATGTGTTTGGTTGAGATTTGGTGACAATGAAGGCCTGAGATTATGATTCACAACTCACCAAACGATTCAGTGACCTCTCATGCCTTGAATGGAGGCTCCTGGATTTATTGCATTTCTCCACTCATTTATAGTTTTTCCTTTGTCACCCGTCTGAGTCTCTCTGACTGGTATACCTTTTAGGGTATATGGAATTATTCTTAATTAGGCCTTGACATACAAAATAAAACTATTACTTAAGTTAACAAAACAGGCCACTTGATTAGTATTGAAACATTATAGGAATTATTAGGTAGCAGACAAACTGCTAAAAGACAGACATCTCAAACATGCAGGGAATTGGTCCTGGTTTCATTTAATCTTCTTAAATGCAAAAAAACACTTAATCACATAAAATGTGTCATACAATAACTTTTTCAGTCACACACATGCTGTCAGAGTAAAAGGAAGAGCAGTTGTGGTCAGGTTCACATTTCCCTTCGATACATTTAAATGTGCTTTAGAACCATAAGTATTTCAGCAGCTGAAAAAGCTGAGCATGATGCGTCACTCCTGCGGCGACGAATGTCAACAACTCAAAAATAAAAAGTCAGAGCAACTCTTAAGACAAATTTTTAATACAAAGAGATACTGAAGGTATAATCTCATGAATGCATTAGGGACTTAAATACTGAGTGATTGGAAACATTCACCCTTAATCTGGAAGAGTATTTAAAAAGAGGCAAATCTTGTGTTAATGAAAAGGTAGCATGGACCATCATTTTTCCTGTCTTCAAAGGAGACATCAATTTGGCACAGGAACAGATTCTGAAAGCAGCATGTAGACATACATGCAGAAATACAGTATGTGTCCAAGACAAAACACACCCAAGTTGTAGGGAACAAAAATAGTTCATACTGATGTGTATCAAACTCTCTGCAACCATCTTAATGCTCCTGCACGTTCTGACAATACCTTGAAAGGACGATGTCCAAGTTCTGCAGGCATTTTTTCTTTTTTTTTTTAAAAACCTCACACAGTGCCTGCTCAGCATTAGTGTAGGACTCTCTTCTGGGCTCTAACTGCGTCATCTGACCCTGGAGCGCTTAACAACAATCGTGCCAGCTACCATATCATACACAGTCCTGTTGTGCTGGAAGAACAGAAGTGTGATGAAGGCCGGGAAAAAGAAGGCAATTGAAAAGTTCTTGTTCAAGGCTCGGACAGTTGATCTGTAGAGGAGGACAGAGACAGTGTTTAAAATACAAAGAGGAGAGACGAACTGGGACGCATTTGTTACGAAACTGCTGAAAGATAACCTTAAAAATAAACTACTTACGCAGACAGAGAGACATTAGTTGCTGGCACTACAAGCACCCTGTTAGGCTGAACCAGAACTGATGAGTCACATGTAACAACTCTGAGTCCAACAAGAAACTTCCCTGGAGTGGCTCCTCCTGCTCCCCAAATGCACACAATCTGAAGGGAAAATTAACTGGTCACGTAACTGGTTAAAGGCTTTTCCGCTATTTACAGAGAAACAGTTGACAGTTAAGGTTGAGACCACTGTGTTTTTTATATGAGTGCTCACCTCATAAAAACACACTAATATCCGGTACACAAGTGCAACAAGCATCATTTTCTGTAGCTCCTCCATCGATGTGTCCTCATCTATTTCCTCCACTATGAAATGCATGGCAAACTTGGAAACATCCCTTAATAGCAAAGAAAAATATTGCTATGATATTAATCCAAAACATGTGTCGATAATTATTCAATGAGAGTTTGAACACAGGCCTAACCATAATTTCACCACCAGTACATACAGAAATGTAATAAACTCACTTGATTCCACTCAGGTGCATAATACTGATGATTATGGTTGCTTTGATGAAAAACAATATGAAGAAATCCACCATCTCAGCCAGAAATCTTTGGAGAGGTGAAGGAATGCTATACTCCCGACCTGGTGAAAAACAAAGGTAAAGAACATCATAATGCCAAACACAACAATTAGCAGGTATGCTGCTGTAACAGTCCCCACTCGTCTAGAGCGGCTTTCCACAAGATTTTGAAACCAGGCTGCATGGGTTTGCCCTCATTCAGCCACAACAGCATTTGGTGATGTTGGGTGATAAGGCCTGGCTCACTATACGCACTCCAGTTCACCCTAAAAGTGTTCAATAGGGGCATTCAAGGTACGCTAGCCATGTCAATAATACACTAAATAATAAAACTGACCCTGGATCTGCCGCTAGTGATCCAACCACATCTCTGGTGACATCTCGTGAGACAGCCACTACTGCCACTCCCAACATCTTACAAAGTCTGTTAATGTCTCCAGCTGCTTTTACCTGGTCTCTGTGCATTTCCATTCTCCTGCGGCTGCTGCGGCTGAGCGGACACTGCAGCCCCGCCAGCTGCTTCACCTGCCCGGCTGTTTGGGGAGTTGACGGCGTGTGGATAAGGCGACAACGGAAGACCAAACGGACTGTTATACCAGTTCTGGGAGTTGATATCAAGAGGTGTCGTCGACGTCCCACTGGCTGGCTGTAAGTAATAAGGGCAGGACATGGTTGACGCTGCCAGCCAGCTCTGCCAATTGACATATCCAGTGTAGTACTGCCACATCCATGCCTGCAGCTTCTCGCAGTATTCCGCTGTGGTGCGGCTTTCACCGGCATTTTTCTTGCCTTCGACATTGTTCTGGTTGCCTGTTCTTGGAGTAACGTCGTCAACGAGTGACTCAACTTTGTTAGCAAGTGGTTTATTCTTTTCCTTATCGACTTCCATGTTTGTGTTTTCTTTGTCAGCCATCTTTGATGATGGCGTCGCGTCACGTACGACGTAATTCCGGACCATTTCATCTAGAAGTCGAGGACAAGATAACTGTAAAGTGAACATTGTGATCGATGAAACATTATTGTTGAGAAGTATATTGACTTCAAGTGAATTAAATTGCTAATTTATAAAGACAGACAAACTCTCACAAAAATGTGACCCCCATACCCCCTCTTTATTAGGATACAGTGGTACTGTCCAATCATTGCCTGCTATTACAAGACTCAGCCGCAAGGGGGTAGCCTTTCTGCCAGATAGAAACTGCAGTGAGAGTATGACATTTGAGGTCTTCAAGTTCACATTATGTAATAATTCAAATGAGCAAGTAATGCAGCAAAACGTAATAATGATGTTACTTTTGGAATATATTTGGATGAGGCCACCTCCAGCTGTGATTACAACGTCATTAATTAGTAGGCTACTTAAGTGATTTGTTGATGATATGAAAAATGATTGCAGCCTTGTTTTGAAAACTATTTTAATAATTTATTGCTGCAAACATTTGCTAGTTGCAGCTTCACATTGCTGGCTGCTAGTCAGACTCAAGCAGTTTGAGACATCTCATTAGGTCCTGGTATCTTTAGGTCCTTTGATGCAATTTTTTAAAGTATAGATTAAATGATTAATTATAACATAAATCATTTTATGTTAAATTATGAAGACAATCTTTTTTGTGCATAGCCACCTGGTCCTTTCAACAAAGCAGCTAAGTCAAACTAGAACAATTTGTAAGAATTCACCAGCTCTTGGTGTGATTGTGTTTAAAAGGGGTAAAACCATTTCAAAGGAGATCTGCTTCTTAAAGCCTGCACCCACACACTACCCCAAATAAGCTTAATCCTTCACAATAGGGTCAAACAAAACAAAAACCACAACACAAACTAAAGTTTTCTGCAGACATTTTTACATAATTGTAAATATTAATAACATCCATATATCATTATGTTCAAGACATATGAAACATGCCTAAAACAATGTTTGTGTGCATGTGACAGTCTAATGTAATGTGGCACTAAGGACAACGAATCAGCTTTTCATTAGTCAGTACTCGTTGTCTGAGCACCACAGGGGGAGGGGGAGAATTTGGGCCTTAACCTACTGCCCCAAAGAACCCTAATTAAAACAAATTACGTGCACTTGCTTGAACTCTGCTACATCTGTGCAATACAAGAGGCCTGGTACAAATGAGGTCACTGCTCCAAACCCAAGCAGGGTTTTGGCCTTTTCGCCTCCAATTCTCCCACATCCTTGTCAGAAAAAGGGCAGCTTTGAGATTACATGTTGCTTTTCCTTGTTAGAACAAAAGGCCTCTGTAAAGCTCCCTGTCCAATATCTTAAAGATTAGACGCATGACTTACTAAAAGATTTTAAAAATTGGGAACTGGCCTAACCCTATTGTAATTGAGCACATGATCATAGTTGAAAATGAAGGTCAGTCTTATTTTCTTGAGACCATAAAGTTCTGTTTGGTTTTTAAAAAGGCTATGAAAAAGTTTTAGCATTTACAAAAGCTAAAGTACCCACACAAATATTTGCACCCCAACAAATACACTGTCTTCCTTATATTCATGCACAACTATAACAGACTGAAGTATCACAGTTCAGACTTTATTGGCATGTTTGGCAATAGCTCAGTGCATTTGTTGTCTTGTCAGAGGGTCCTGGCTCAACAACTTTTGAATTAAGACGCTTTCTCATAGGTCCTCATGGCGACAACGTCATCCATGATACATTTCTGTTGAGACAAAGTTCAAATGTTAGAAATCTTACATTTCATTATAGTCCAAGGATATGCTTCTTTTTTAATGCAAACAACCACTTAACATGAGGAATGCAAAATAAAGATCTACCATCCACAACCTACATAATCTCAATAGCACAATGCTTAATTACTCACAGCTGTTAGTTTTCCATCTTGAATCTCTCGCTCTAGTGTCGTTTTCTTTCCATCCCACGTCTGTTCCTGCACAAGTTTGCCATTCTCAAACGTGATGATGGTCTGAAAGGCATGTTGGGTTGTGAGAAGCACCGCTAAAAAAAAAACCGCGTTTATGTTTATAATGACAGAGACAGATGACTCACCTTGGTCTTTCGGCCGTCTGCAGTCGTCTCGTCGAACTCTTCGCTGAGCTTGAACTTGATCTCTGTGGTCTTGAACGTGGTCTCAGACTTCATTGAGATCACCCCAGCATCATCCACGCTGATCACCAGGTTGGGCTTTGCCATGTTGCCCATTTGCCGAGTGGCGAAGCCCACACCTTAAAACACAACGAGGCTTAAGTAGGATGCCGTTTGTAATGCAACGGATTGGTATCGTGTTGCGGAGGCTCCTACTCTTACATTAGACATTTAAGGCATCATTCACCATCACCCCCCCCTCCCCTCCCCTCCGTTTACAATCATTTAACTAGGCCTAGAATGAAACATGATCTTACCGATTGCCTTCATGTATTCATCGAAGTTCTCGCTGGAAATCAGAGTCCAGTTTCCCACAAACTGCTCAACCATGATGGTGAAGATGGAGCTCAGTCTGCTACACAAACACAAGATATCGCAGGGTCTCCTGTTTAAATGGTGAAGCGCAGAGGGACCGGCGTTCAGCGTAAATCACATATTTGAAGCCTGGTCAAACACGTGCTCGATTCAGGGCCACCAATCAAGATCGAGGCGCTGATGTTGCCATGGGAATGAGCGGATTAGGGGGGCGGGCCTTTAAATCAGATTTTGGTGGTGTGTTTGATCGGAGTGAAGTGGGAGTTGTAGCCCGGGTCTGCTGACTTCAGCATTCATTGGGGAGGTGAAGAAAGTGCTGCAGTAATTTGATCTGATAGGATTTGGAGATTGCAGAAGGAAAGATGCAAGCACACTTCACTTTTTTCTTCCTTCATTGAACAACATTAATAAGCATCTTCAACAGGCAGATGCATGATGCTATATATTGTGCAAATAAACATACTTCACGTTTATATGATAAATTCAGTTATAATAAAAAAATACAAACGTATTAATAACTAATAATATAAACAATAAGAAATTAAAACTTCATGAAAATGAATCCAATCCGATTGGTCACTTTTGTTTGTAGTTAGTCTACTCTTCTATATTTAGGCATCTAAGTACGTTAAATGTAATCAAAAAACATTTATATTACCGGAAGACTTATAGAGTATGAGATTTTCAATAAAACACTGAGTTAATGTCACATTCAAATGTAGTTATGTCTTTCCCCACAATTGCAACAGAGTGCCAAAAAGTGACTTCTTCTCTGAGTGAATGGTAATGCTGTGTTTGACCAGTAGGTGGCGCCTGTGAAAAGCAAATAAAATGGTTCTTAGAGGTTCTGTTCATAACTGAGCATTTTTAGCACACTTAGAATATGTAAGTGTCTCTAAATGGTAGTTAAGCATTATTTTCATTCCTCATGTACATTTCCCAACTTTATTAGAGTGAGTGCAAAGCATTTACATTTACAAATGAATTGCTTGACATTTCATAAGAACTGCAAAAGGTAAGGTATTCAAATATTTTTTTGACCGGCAGTGTAGGCCAACCAAAACTGTATTACAACACTGTATCCGAAAACAATCAGATATCAGTGGATTTTGTATGTACTGCCTCCCACTAGTGTCAGTAATACATTACAGTAGGCTTTATATAACAAACTACTGTACATGCCCAAAGGAATGTGAGTTAAAGTTACATTTGAGAGAAAACAAAATCAAAAATTGATCAAGTTTATCTTCTCGCTCTGCTGTTTGAGTAGCTATCCCGATCTACTCACGGCTTTTGTATTTAAGACAATGTGTCCTGAACAAGGGGTCAGTTAGTACAGACTCCACTATACTCTGTACATCTATACTATCTCTAATATTTTCTTAATTTCTGTATTTATTTCATCTAAGTCCTCTATATGAAAGCCAGTGAAAAATGCAGATGGTGATGTAGTTCTGCTCATAAAACAATAGAATGACGAGAAACAGCCTAATAACTTCCTTTTTTCATGTGCTGAGCTGATTTAAGAGCTTGTGAGTGCTGCTGACGAGTGTCTCAAGGAGATCAAAGTGAAAAAGAGTCTGCAGACAGAAACGATTGGAGATGCTCAGAGCAAATCAGATTCAGATCAGATGAGTGCCCTGTGACATATCTGCTCAGTGGATTCAAAATGGATTGAGTTGTTACATCCTCATCTGACTGCCTCCCACCGTGCAATACTTTCACATTTGAGTCTGAAAAACATTATTTGGTAGCAAAGTGGTGCTTTATGAAATCACTTGGAATTGATTTGTCACTGCCTGCAAGTTATGAAATGGTCATTAAAGTGTGAAAGCCTACACACAAAAGAAAGTGGTGAGGTTTGACGGGTGAAATGGTGATCACGTTTCAATGCAGTGGATGTGAACCTGCAATTCTGTTCTGATATTTTAAAAAACTGGAATAACAAAGAGACGATGGCATTTAGCACCTTGTAAGAACCTTTTTATTCCATCATAAGCTGAAAATAGTTCAAACAGAAACAGCAAAGCTCTTTCTGTTATATAATAAGTGTAATATGTGTGCAGTGAAATGTCCCCTGAGAGCCCATTTTTATCCTGTTCACTCTGCAATGAAATGACACAAGAAAACATTGCGTTTGCATAGTGACTCACTGTGACACCAGGTTCATGCATGCCATCGTAGTGTTTCTAGCTTTTGAAGAGAGATTCTTATTAATATTAACTGTCTAAGAGCATGGGTTTGAGGTGGATTCACCCTTTTATCACGGCACGTCTGTGCTTGATGTATTATGCAAAATTAGCCGTCAATATGAAACCAGAGAAAGTGGAATCAGTGTATGCCCAGAAAGACCTTAATGATGGCTGCGATATTTGATTTCATGTCCAAATGCATTAATTATTCATTCAGTTCAATGACAGCCAATAATGATGTGATAGTCAAAGAGGCCGGGGTGTGATATATCATGAATCCAATAAGCCGATTACTTGTTGTTCTGTCACCCGGGTGTGGGGGGGGTCTGCGTACATACAGGTGCCATCCAGCAGGCGCAGAGCCCATCTAATGAACATGAACTCTCGCTGGCAGCCACAGAGAAGTCCTTTCCTCCTGGTTTTCATCAACACTTCAGCCCCCATTGATGGGAGAACAGTGGCCATGGACAAAAGCTGTATATACTGTACAAACACAGCTCTGAGCGGCAGCACACTGACTCATTCTTCAGTGTGTGTGAGAACGGAGGGGGACCCCTTTCAGCTCCTTTGTGTTGGTGTCTGTCAACAGTGTAGTTGGAGGCAGAGCCCATTGTGGCGGCCAGTGTTTCGTATTGACACAGGGCCTCGCTCAGCTTGTTCCCAGGGTCCAACCTGAGGACTCATGAATAATGGAGAGAGGATCCTCAGGGCCAAGGGGGAGTTCGCAAGTCTGACTGAGCTCGTTATAAACCTAAGCTACGGGCTTTCTATGCCAGCAGGTAAAACTGCGGTCACAGCTGATATTGTTGAGGGTGAACTTTGCTGCAACTCTCTGCAGCCAATGATCTGACACTGTGAGGATCTGGCAGAGGAGTGGTGCTTCATTAAGTACAATAAATAAAAAGGGCACAAAACATTTAAACAGCACCCATTTCCAGATCATGTAAGTCTCTTTCACTTCCCCATCTTGTGTGAGTACAGTTTATTGTATTCCCTCCTTCTAAGCTTAAACTGTCTTTTCTATTCTGGGTAAGCCTTTGCCCGAGGTGGGGGATAAAATTCCTGCATGTAGAGATCTATGAAAGTCTTTCAGCGGTGCCTTTCATGTACTGTAGTCGAGACATGTCCATAATCTGTTTACTTTCTGAACCAAACCCCACAGATGATTCAATCATTTTTAGGAAACCTCCTGCTGGCTTGTCCGGGAACCCAAGTATGTGCTTAAATTGATGCATCTTCTTTTGAAACATTTTTCTTTAATTGAAATGTTTTTCATGCCATCTCTTATGCTGCATCACAGTTTAACAATAACAATGTGCCTTCAGACTGCCAATAAAAAAGCCATTAGCGGTAAATACAGAACAATCCCAAAGTAAACAAGTTACACTTTGTTACACTCTACGAAAAACAAAAAGCTGAAGATGTCAAATAGAAAAGAAACATAGGACGATATGTTCAAGTTTGATGAGTAAGAGGGAGCAGCCAGAATTGGGTGTCTGGTTCCCAGCAGGTCCCAACCATCTGCTGAGAGGCTCACACGACCTGAGCGACGTGCCCTCTCCTCTTTGCCTTTTTACACGGCTGCTGGATGAGGGGGAACCAGAGGCCAGGGTGGGCGCCGATCGTTCTGCTTAGCCAGGATGAAGAGTGGATGTGTGTGTGTGTGTGTGTGTGTGTGTGTGTGGCGGAGGTCAGAGAGGTGCCTCTTGCTTGTGTGCTTTGAGCTTTTTCATGCTTCCTGCTTTGATCTTCTCTCTCATCCCTTCATCCCACACGCTCCCTGCGCCTCAGGCTTCTGGTTTGCAGCACACCGACAGTGGGGCCGGAGAGGGATGGGGGGGGGGGGGGGACTCTTTCACAGAGACACTGCTTGTTCTGTCAATACAGGGAGAGCTGCCCATGGGGCACAGCCACCGGGCGCAGAGGGCAGTGGGCGAAGGGTTCACCAGGAGCTAAAGTGATGCATACTGTACAGTTCTCTGCTCCTCTTTCATGCTCTCTTAGATCCCCCTACAGTGGGCTGGAATCCTTGTGTGAAAAACAACTGCCACAGTGCTTAGAGATTGGCCTCCTGACCCCTTACAACATGGGAAAGTGCACCCCTCAGCTGGTAGTTACATAAAGCCTGCCAGAGTCATGAGAATCCCTGATAAATCATTCTGCTTGAGGCCTCTTACGTCTCTCTGCATCTCACATGGAACGATTATTTTGTATGGGTCAATATGACGTCTCCCTTTCTTCTAAAGCTTTATATAGGCTGTGTTCAAAGTGTTGCCATGTAATCAATGTGACAGTGACAGTCATCATGTGAATATATGTGCCAGAAAACATCCTTTTATCCCTGTCCTGTATCCCCTCAGAGCCTGATAATCCTCATACAACCCCTCACACACACACACACACACACACACAGTCCCGCCACACCCCCACCTGCTGAGCCGAAGCTGGGAGACACAAAAGCAGAGGCACAGAGCAGAACCCCTAATTGAAGATTAATTGGAAAGGGGAGCACTTACCTTTATTTAGACATGTGGCAAGTGTTAGGCTGTGACAATTAACTCAACCATCTCAGCAGATGACTGCACTTAATATTTCATGACAAACTTTGAGGGGGGGGGTCAGGGGGGTTTCTGCCAGGCATCTCTGCAGCCAAATAAGCAACACATTCATCCCTTTCAAGACGATGTCAGAGATCATTAATATCTGTGACATCTCCCTGGTAAACTGGCGTGTGCTCTAACCTTTCTTGTCAATCCAGATCATCTTTAGTTCACACAGACATCTGACTGCATAGTAGTAGATGCATGTAACAAGTGCCATTTTCATTTCTTGAACAAAGGCTGCTAAGACTTTTGTCTTAAGTCAGTGGTCCATAGTTGTTGTTGTTTTTTACAATTAAACATATGTTACCAAGTAAGGATAACCAGATTTTAATGAAAACTACTGAAAGACAACTGTTGACACGAAAGGTTGCATTCTACATAATCATCAGGACATTATAACTTTATTTGGACATATGATAAATGGAGAAAAAAGGGTGAAAAAACAGAAACATTGCACAAAGCATGTGGATTATAGAGTAAAAATAATGTATATGGACAGATAGAAGTAACATTGGTATTAACAGTAGGACTTGGTGGGATTCTGATGCATGTTTGTGTGAGTGGGAGGGAGGGAAAGAAAGAGTAGAGGGGCTGTGCTAACAGGCTTTCTGCAGATCACTGGCAGTTTGACTGCGGTGGAGAGTAATGGGGCTGGCAGGGCGGAATCAATTACTGGCCACAACAGATTTTCCCACAGGTCGGAGCTTGGGAAAGCAGTACTTTACTGCAGCGCAGACAGCTGGCACAGAGCATCCACTGGGAAAGGAGCCGGCTCGCGAAAAAAAAAACCAACATTTTTTTTGATAAACTTGTGACACACCATAAATTGACTCTTTTCTGTTTCTCTGTCTAAAAATATCAGTTGTTATAGTCACTCACTGCTAATCAGGCAAATGTAAAACTGCAGACAAGCCCCCAAAAAGCCTTGGCCTAGGTGTTTGAGGAAATGTAAAGGAATAACTCATAACATGACAGTTGGTCTTCAGAGACAGACCTATTCTAAAACTATAGATATAGATAGATTTCCCCTGGCAGTGACCAATCATATCTTGTACAACAGTGCACACACACAAAGCAGAGAGAAGAAATGAGCATTTTCTATAGCTTGACTAATAATTCATATGGCTAGTGCCTGTGAGGTTCCCTTTGCGTGATGTAAACCAGGAGATACATTTCAATTAGAGCCCCAAACACCCCCCACCTTACCCCATACACACACACACACACACACACACACACTCCATTGATATGCAAACAATGTTTTTCCTGTGGCAACACAATGTGTGGCCTTAAAAGTAGCTTGCTCAGTGGTCCTCCTTTCTCTGTGTGGACATCACGTGCTGTCTCCTGTTGCGCTTATTTGGGAACCAGTCTTGTGATCTGCCTTCCCTCCATTGTGGACTTGCATAACTTAACTGGTAATGGGCAGCAGACTGGTAAACCTTCTGAACAATATGATTGTTAGGGGCCATTGTGAAGGAGTGTGCATGTAAGAAAATAGATTTTTATTTATCCAAGAGTGACTCATCCACCGTTTCTTTTCAAGCCAGCACATAAAGTTGTCCGTATCAGAGTTCAAAGTATTGTTCGAATCTTTTCTAAATGCTGTTCGCGGCCTGTAATTGACTCCAAGCCCTGTAATTGGCAGCTGGTGGTGAGATCCTGGTGTCAGTATTATGACCTGAAGAGCTGTCCTCAGAAAAAGATGTGAAAAAAAAAAAGCTAAACAAAGAAAGAAGGAAGTCAACACATCCTCCCTGGCTTTACCTATCCAAAAGCACAAGGAGAATGGATGCCAACAAAGGCAGGAAAGTAAAGAATGAGAAGGCGGGTGTATTACGGTCCCACAGTGGGAATGGGTCTCAGGCCTGGTCCGGTCCCTGCCCAATATAGCGCCTGGGTGCTGACTACAACCAGGGGGGACAGGCAGGAAGCTGTGGACCATAGGATAACATTGTTGTATGGAAGTTGTCTGGGAGACATTTCCCTCAGTCGGACAAGCTATTTAGGAGCAGCATGGGTGGCAGTTACTCTGTCTTACATCATATCTCACAGCTCATGTATATATGCAGCAAAGTTAATACCTTTTTACATGCACCTCCACTCTTATTTGAATAAATCATGGACAAGGCATGATCTCACACACAGAAATGTCCCCCAGAGCCCCCCCCCCCCCCCCCCCCCTCCTTCAACGCACACAAATGCAAACTCCACTGCAGCAGTTGTTGAATGACAGGTATAAGATGTCAGGATGGTGTGCACACAGGATGCAGGCACGGCTGCGAGCGTCGCTGCTGCCGACAGCCCCAACGGTTGACATAGTAAATCAATCCTGATGGGAGGGTGGGTAGGACGGAGGCGAAGGGCCGGGTGGGGGTGGGGGGGTCCAAAGGGACTGAGCCGGCCTCTGTCAGACACACTCAGCCACTCGGCCAGCCAGAGAGAGACTGTCGACGGGTGGGAGAACACTCGCCGGGAAGCGCTCACACGGAGATTGAGTTACCACGGAATTAGATCAGGGCTGTGGGAAACAGCACCTCCTAAACACACTCGCACACTCTCGGTCACACACACATAAACACATGCAGACACACCAGCACACACTCAGGCCGCACTCTTGCACACAAAGAGTCACCAAGGGAAACCTAAGGGAAGATTGAGGAAGGCAGCTGGGCACACGCCAGTTTCAAACAAATGCTTGCTTATACCTCTTAGCTTCCTGGCACTGGTTTGAGAGTAGTTTCTTCAGATTGGTGCCGAGTTAGGCCCACGGTCAACAGGCGGACTGGCATGTTCTTCAAGTCATTAAATAGATAATTTAGAGAAACATGGCAATCACAGACACATGAGCTCAAGCCAAACACACTCAAACAGGGTAGAGAATTTTAAAAAACGCACATCCAAAATCATCAACAGGAGTGGAGGCTGAGAAAGTGTTGTGATGCTACAGGCGAAAAGCCAAGGTTTTTGGAAGAAAAACCCTAATTATGTTTAATGGAGCACAGGAATGTCAGCGCTAATGTGAAGGACCTTGACAGTCAGGTGTGAGGAGAGTGGTTTGTGTCTGCTTAATGGAGACCACATGAACCTGCCTGTCCTCTAGTGCTGGTGGCACTGTAGAGCCCTATTACCGTAATAGCATCATAAACAATACTGAAGTGATCCCAAATATACTCAAGCTGCCTATCAGCAGAGAGTCATGGAGAGGCCATGTATGGTTTAGTCTGGGGTAGAGGGCAAGGAGAGGGCTTTGTACTGACCTGGCTGAGGATCTGTGTGCGAATCTGTCACACAAGCACCAAACTTTCTGGAGCCAGGAGCAATATAGACGCCTACATGACAAACACTGTCCAGATAGAGAGTATGCAGGCCTCAGGAGTTTTTCCAGCACTGGATTATGCTCATTATGTTATGGTCTATAAATCGACCAAGTGGGAGTATGGGAGTGTAGAAATGCATGAAATGGGTGAAGGTATAGGCATGATTTATAGTGAAAGTGTGTGCTGACGGGAACGGGAGGGGAGGTGGGGGCGTCTATGTATGTGTGTATCTGTGTGCTTCAGGGATGGTGCGAAGGCTCATCCACACTCACTCACATCAACAGAATGACTGAAGCTTGCACATTGTATCTGTCACCACCAAACCCCCTCTGACATTCTGGGAACAGCGTGTCGGCCTGCAGTTGCTCCCCGGAATCAAGCTCTCATCCGCACTTGTCTAGCTCCCAACGCACCAAGTTAACAACTGACCTGATGGACAGAGCAGAGAAACAGCTGCTGCTCTACAAGGTACTGGAATGGAGGGCAGCCGGGGGGGGGGGGGGGGGGGGGGGGGGGGGGGTCACACTCCTGATGATGGCCTTACCAGACATGTCAGACTCAATGCAGGAATTATACCAGCCTCAAGTGCTGCCGTGTCCCAGACCTTCAGAGAAAAGACTCGAAGTTTGACTGCTGCTTTTATGATAATAGTGTTATGGTTTTATATGTCTATTTATATGATAGCAGTGTTACTTAGATTATTATTATTAGTGTTGGATCATTATTATTCATGTATCAAAATGTAAGCAATATTACAGTGTTATATAGTTGGTTCATTTTAACTGCTTTACACTCTGTTGAGTAACATAATTATTTCATTTTATAAAATGATCATATGTTTTGTATGTTAAATCTTAATCTTGCGTTCTAATCATTAACTTTATATGTTACATAAATGCAGTGGATTAAAAAGCACAATGTTTGCCTCTGAAATAAGTGCAAAGAAGCATAAAATGGAAATACTCAAGTTAAATACAAGAACCTAAAAAATTGTACTGAAGTACAGTACTTGACCAAATGTACTAATATTACTTGCCACCACTGTACAATGGTTGCATACAGCATGACATTAACATTTGCCTTGTAGTTATATATAAATATATGTATAAATAGGCAGAAATATCTGTATCTCATGTCTCTTTCCCCTTTAATACATACAACAGCCTGAAGGGATCAGTTACACAGTGGAACATAAACATCGAAAGCTCCTGTGTTTTATATAGTTTGCCCTCTGACCCGAGTGTGTTAGTGGGGTCAAAACTTTCACACCTTCTGCAGACCACCCCGGCTCTCCATCCAGAGCGAGGCACTTGTGTTTTGCCACTTATGCCTAAGTAGGTTTGAATGTTTTTTTAATGTAGCTCACAAGCAAAACATTCATCCATGTAGCTTGAGCTTCTAAAAACATTTCTGTTTCTCTTTCCCACTACACAGCAGAGCGAGGTTCACTGTTTTCACCCACAGTGGATGAATGATTCCCTGGGAAGGTTTCTGCGCGCCAGTCAGTTGACCTGTTTGCAGTGACTGGGGTGGGGGGTGGGTGTTTCCTGGGAGAGCCTGGCAACGCTGACTGACTAATGTTGGGCCTCCCGGCTGATCAATGCTGTTGTGGAACCACACAGCTGACAGCAGACAATGAACAACACACTCTGCTAATAGGCCGTGTGTCCTCCACAACACCAAAGTAGAAGAGGGCTCCCGCTATAATGGGGCCTGTTGCTCACTAACTGGTGTCTCAGCAGGGAAACTGGGGACCTGAGGCCAGGAGTCCACTGGTCAACCTGAGCTGTCAAGCACATGAAGAAGGACCTCAGACTCAATACTCTCTACAAGACAAAATCATGCTTTTAAAATAATATTTCAACATTTCACATGAATTGAAATCATTGCTTAAATGAGTTTCATCACCTTCATTAAAGATTTCCTGGGCTTTTTGTAAAGCACGTCACTCAAATGCCAGCTCGATGTTAACAGGCTCAAGTCTTCTCAAGCACCGCCCACGTCGCTCCGGGGGCTCCGCCCCCCTCTCAGCGGTGTGAAAATGATCACAGCAGAAGCAGAAGCAACCCTCTGCGCTCAGTGCACCATCGGGGCTTTCCCTGCACGGAGTATCTGTGATCACTGGAGGCTCGGAGGCAAAATGAAGCGAAGCCACAATTACAGTTCGTCAGAGAGCGACCTGGACGACAATGTCGAAGTGGAGAAGGATAGTGGCGACGAAAATTGGTATGTTGACTTATTTTTAATAATCATTATATAAATGATCTAAAGCAGAATTGTTTGTTTTAATTGGCTGCAACATTTCAACTTTATTTAATGTGTATTTTAATTTGTTGCATTGATCAATCAGACTAGGCTGTGTGTTTTGTACCTAGAAAAATGAATTTATTGCTGTTTAACCTTTCAGTCAACTTGATTCCCACGGCTCGATGTCACCCTCCACAACCACCCAAGTTCAAGCCAGAAAAAGGCGCAGGGGGGTCAGTAAACTCATTATCTGCGGTGCCAAGCAGCGCACTCCTGTTTCATAGATCCCACTGTTTTCCTACCACCTGTGGCCTAAATTACATTGTTTCTTATACAGATTATTGAGAAACGGAGACGTGACCGAATCAATAATAGTCTTTCAGAGTTGAGAAGATTGGTGCCAAGTGCTTTTGAGAAACAGGTGAATAGGTCATTCTTCTATCCTTTCCTTATGGGCTGGCACACATTTGGCCATACATGTTTTTTTCTAGATTGACACACAAGAATATCATTAAAAGTGACAATATTCTTTCCTATTTCTTGTCTTTACAGGGATCAGCTAAATTGGAAAAGGCTGAAATTTTGCAAATGACTGTGGACCATTTGAAGATGCTTCATGCGTCTGGTGGCAAAGGTAACATACGATTTCTTTGGCTTTGGATAATGAATAAATAATTTCATGTTATTAAAAGGGACAAAATATTCTGTAAATCCTGCTTCTAACCTTCTGGCTCTGCTTCCTTTCCTGACAGGTTTCTTTGAGGCTCATGCTCTTGCTAAGGATTACCGCAGCCTGGGCTTCAGGGAGTGCCTGGCGGAGACAGCTCGCTACCTGAGCATCATAGAGGGTCGAGAGAGCGCAGACCCCCTCCGTATACGTTTGGTGTCCCATCTCAGCAACTACGCCTCTCAGAGAGAGGTGCACTCTGGACTGGAACACTTAGCCTGGGGCTCTCCCTACGGGACTGCCCCTGCCCATCTCCCCCACCCCCTCCTCCTACAGCACCCCCAGGGCAGGACACCTGCATCCAGGAGCAACAGTAGCCCACCCTCCTCCTCCTCTTCTTCCTCTACATCTTCCTCCTCCTCCACTGAGGCATCTGGGACATCCAGACTCAGTGTCATGCCCCCCACAGAGTCCCTCAGGGTGCCTCCCAACGGCTCACTGGCCCTCAGTCTGCCTCTGACATCCAAGCTTTCGCCACCGCTCCTTTCCTCCCTCTCCTCGCTGTCGGCCTTCCCCCTCTCCTTCGGTGCTTTCCCCCTGGTCTCCCCGACGGCCCTCAGCACGGTGAGCCCCTCCTCCACCCTGTCAAAGCCGTACAGGCCTTGGGGAACGGAGATTGGGGCCTTCTGAAGCTAACAGCTGGACTGACGGCAACAGCTGAGCTGTGCCCACCACCACAGACTAGTCAGGACAGCCTGCCTCATCTGATTTTATAGCAATAAACCACAGGGGAACAAAGCAAACTGATTTTATTTTATTAATTATAAAGAATAAGTGGGAGAGGTTGCTGAAGGGTGTAATTTCCTCTCAGTATGTCATTACTCTTATAAAGGAAGGAATTCTAAATGATTTTATGTTATTCATTGAAATTGATAACTAATTTAGTTGTGCACTGTCTCCAGGTTGAGGACTGATATGATGATGTGACATATGGGCCATGAATAGATTTACTGTAAGTACAAATGTAGAGGTAATATTTTGTAGACCACATACTGAAACTTCTACATTTGTCGAGCATGGACGTCTGTATTTAACATAACATAGAGTTACTTAATTGGGTCTGCTTCTTTAGTGGTATCAGAACTCGTGGAAATGAATATACATATTGTGCCATCGTTGGAAAACTAACCACTTGAGAAATGGAAACTTGCATTCTTGTATCTATTTGTAATATTTTTGTACCAATAAATTGAGATGAAAGTATAAAACATGGATTTAAACCAAAGTGTTTGTTTCTGTTGCATTTGCTTCTTTAACTCTCTAGAATGTTTTCATGATGTATAATAGGAAGCTGTTTTTTCTACAATCATGCTACATAATCTTCTATACAAGCAGACTAACTGTCCTCCAAGCGATTAAGACCATATCTTCCCAAATGAAATATAATCTGCAGGTGCATTTATGTTGCAATCCTGTAGAAGTTAATCATCAGAGCTAATAAGGTCCCCGGTTATTGACTGAAAGGCAATTCCTTTACTGTGTGCCAAGTAAGTAACCAAATCTGAGAGCATTGTTGCCCTTATGAATACCCAGGAAATCATTAAGAGCCAGAGGAAATCCTTTACAATGTTGCCCTGACCTCACCAGCCTGGGTTGGTCTGAAAAGGAGACAATAGTGTGAACAGGATGGGGCCATTGGAGGAAAGCAGTTAAAAAGCAACAACAACACCACACAGACAGCTGGACCAATAAATCACTGCTCAGCTCCACAATGTTTGTTTCTGGTCCAATCTAAGTGACACAGATTTTTAGGGCTTCACTGTTTTAATGACTCAGTTTCATCCATCCATGCACCACTTCAGGCTTCCAGGTGGGGCAGTCGCTGTCTGTGATTTGTTCCCTGAGGGCTTTAGCCACATGTTGTTAATAATAAATGATGTGTATTGTTTTCCTTTGAGAACTGAAATATCAGTCCATTTCAAGCACACTATACTAAAGTGTCTGCATTTGATGTCTTTCGAGTGCTGATGAATGACACAAACCTTTCTCCCTCTAAATCCTCATGAAAAGATGAAAATTAAATTATCGATATTCTATTAGTGTTTTTGTCATTATATTTCTTCTATATTTACACTCAGCATATTGTGAACTTTTGCCCTACTTTTGGATTGGTAAAGTCTCCAGTTTGGTTTGGCTTAAAAAATCTGCCACTGCCACCTAGTGGAGGAGCGTTGTATCACACATGCCTGATGGATCATTTTACATGCTTATTATATGTTAGGCTAACCCTCCAGCAGTAAACCTGGAACATGAACTGAAACATGAATAAAAAATCAACTGGAGGAAGACTGTGATTCTCGGGATGTGTAGATAACTGGTTCTTTTATTTGGCAGTTTACATTTTCCCTCCTCTTTTAGCACAGAAAAGTATTAGATGGTGCATGCCATGTTCACAGAACCCCAAACCTTTATTGAGCAAAGCTTTCACAGAGAAATATATGAAGGGAGAAACACAAGCAGCAGAGGATGCAGGCAGATATCAGTGGTACTGTATATTAAAAAGAGACTAGTTTGGTGTGCTGAATGTAAAGCATCCTGCATCCGTTCTCCATCTAATCCCCTAGAGAGAGCAGAGGCTAGTGATGCCTTGTGGTAAATTCGCATTCACACACACCCACACAGACATACATTATGTTCACGCTATCAATATCAAGGTGGGAGCAACAGCACATTCCACTGTCCAAGACAATATGCATGGTACCAGTATGGTGTCATAACATTCAAGAGATTAATCCCCAAATACTGTGTACGTAACAGGGCTATTGATTTGGCTGAAGATGGAGTCATTGGGAAATAAAGTTGTCAGGGTAAGCTGGAATCTGCAAGTGTATAAACAGCTGCTCCCATTTTGCAAAGACATTCTTATTAACAATAAAGCACCTATCAAGTTCATTATCAAGCTCATTTCAGAGGAAGTGGACACTTTATGGATCTGTGGGTTTTGGCGTATTGTTAAGTTCCAAGCGTGCGTGTTGAGAATGAGTAGGTGTGTGCGTGAGGAAGATACAGATGGGATACGTCGATATGCTGAGGAGTCTGTAGTCTAGGTACACCAACCGTCATTCTTCACAAAGACACAGAAACATCATCATCATGACATCATCAGGAAACACTGTCATATGCCAGCCGACTCACAACACCGAGGGCTTTCACAAGAAAAGGATTCAAATTCCAAGAACTGAAACAATCACAAACAAAATGTTTGAAATCGTACAGTGCAGCACAGTGCAATCTTTGCATGTACTTCACCTTCCATCATAGATAGATAGATCGATAGATAGATAGATAGATAGATAGGTAGATAGATAGATAGGTAGATAGATAGATAGATAGATAGATAGATAGATAGATAGATAGATAGATTTTAAGAAAAAAGTATTTACAAAATAATAATAGCCATATTCTCACTTTTTCTCTAAAATCAACAAATCCATTCAACTCTCGAGATGAGTGTTATTGATGTTTGTATCCACTGATAATACTGATAGTAGTGAGTACTGGTGATGTGGTGAGTTGTGATGTGGTGGTGAGGTCTTCGAACCTCTCAGCCTCCAGGGTTGGGTTGGGTGTCTGTTCTGAGGAGGGTGAGGGCGGGGCGAGGATGGAGGAAAGGACTGGATGGAGGGATGTTGATGGACCATGGAAGTCAGGACTTGTGTGAGGCTCATGCTGTCAGCTCTTCCCTCAGCTCTTTGTTCTTGCGCACCACAGCTGCATGTCTCTCCTGAAAACACCAAAACAACACAGTGAAAATAATGACTAGGCTAGACTGTTAATGGAGAGGTGGACACTTTTGTGTTTTCTTTGTAACAACCGAGATGTCTGCATTCCTCACCTTCTCCTGTAGACGCTCAATCATGGCTGCCAGATGGGCGTCACGGTTCTCCTTGATCTGCTCCATCTTCATTTGGAGCTTCTCCTCGGCCATCTTGCTGAAGTTGCTGTTCTCCTCCATGGCCTTTAGCAACACGTCCCTCTCATGCTCTCGCTTTTCTGCCAAAGCCCTCAGCACCTGGGCCTCCTGATACTAAAGCGCGCAGCAAAAAATAACAGACAACCGATTAACTTTGAATGGTTTAAAATCCGAAAGATGTTTCTTTTATTTCCATTTCACACACTCAAAGCCATTTAAAACAGGTAAGATACTCACCCTCCTCCGGTCTTCAGCAGCCTCCAGTTTCTTCTCAATGTCCTCCAAGGAGATGTCCCTCTTGGGGGGTGAGGGGAGGTTGTGGGCTACATCTGACACTGGAGACAGTGGCTTGAGAATCACCTCAAAGGCCTGGCCAGAAGCCCGCTTGTTTATAGGTTTCACCTCCATGTCTGCAAATCAGATAATGATGATGAGAACAACAACAAAATCCATGTCCAATAACACGATGTATCAGTCAAATAATTGTTACTAATGTCTGTATTTACAGGGCAGATACATCCATGGGGGGGGGGGGGCTTTGCTTGATCCAAAAGAAAATCAATGTTTGAGCTGATCCATACCTTCAAACTCACGCACAAGCTTGTTGCGTGCCTCTGGGTAGAAGCAGGAGCAGATGAGGGAGAGGACGGACAACTCCTTCATCTTCTCTTTATAGGCTGAGGGAACATAAACACACCATAGCATCCTGGTAAGTGTCTGCATGTTACTCATGAAAACAGTAAAACTGTATAATATACTTGAGATACTTCCAAATAAAGATATTATATTAGGAAAGGAAGGAATTACTCAATAAAACCATTAGCATCAGATGACCGGTGTGTTAATGATCTATTGAAATGTACTTAAGTGCCCTGTTGCTTAATAATTCATTGGATGCATGTATTCTATAAGGGTGGTCAAAGTAAGGTTATATTATTCGATCTTATCACAAGACATTTGTGACTAATCAGAGTGCCTCTTCTAATATCCCCTTGCAATCTGCATAAATTGAGTGACAAGTTAGACAGGCCTGATTCCATTTCCTGTTGAACTGTTAGTCCTGTGTCACGATCACAATAATAAGAAGCTCTTATATCTGTCTCTTCCCTGCCCTTTTGTGGAGTGTTGCTGTCATAGCTGTCAAATACAGCTAATTAATTTTGACTTACAGATAACAGATCTGGGGTAAGATGTGTTTTCAACAGTTCCTTACTGACTACTGACTATTTTTAATCTCTTAAATTCTTGTAACTTTTTCCATGTTCGCTCTTCCAGTATTTGTCCAACTGCCCACCTGGCTGCTCAGAGAGGACTACAGATTGTCAGTGCTGCTAAGCCAATCTGCTGCAAAGGCCAGCATGTGAAGCGGCCCCTTGCTGCAGGGCTGGCCTGCCTCCCACCCTGCCATGCACCTGTCTCCTCCGCTACATCTCTGCCACCACACATAACATGAAGCCAGTCTGCAAAGCAATACTGTATTTTAGAGGGACCAAATGGGTTGGTCATATTAAAGCACCATTAATGTTTTAGATATGTATATAGAGGCTAAACAAACCCATAAAAACAAATATGCTAAATGCCTGGCCTACAACAATAACTGTCCATCAGATGAGATGCCTACAATCTACTTCTGTTAATACAAGATGCAGTGTGCGAAAAAGACCTAATGATCTGGAATTGGAGCCTTTTTTGTTTGTTCCTGTGACAATCAGGTATTTTTGCTAAATAAATGGCAGGACATCTGTCACAGCTGGCGAGGCATCCTTGGCAAGGAAGGAATAAGGAAGGCAGACATGAATAAAAGGAGCAATCCCAAATAAACGAACCGATGAAAGAATCACGTTCAGGAGACGTTTTAAGGGACAGAAACACGTTTTAAAATAACCAGTTACAGCTGTGCAGGTTTAATTATAGCAAAGTAATATAAAAGTCAGACTGATGAAGCCCTCTCAGCTTTGCTGTCGGCTAAATGGTCGGCAGCCCAGCATCTTGGGTGGGGTCCGTCTGCATTATGCTGCATGTTGGGGCCGCTGTAGCATGAACTGCAGGTGCGGCGTTGTAAATAAAGCTGTCTAGGGCGAAAAGATATTGTCTAATTATCCGCTGTTACACAATATAAGATCAAAGCAAATGAGGACTAACACATTGACATAAAGGAGGAAAATGAAGGAGACATTTCAGTAACATAATGACGGAGGATGCTCGGCTGGTAAGCCCACATTCTTTCTGTCATCACCAGACTCTCGTGCTGAGACAATAGGCCTTTAGTCGACAGAGAAATATCAAGGTGATGTATTTTCTCTTGGTTTTCATCATTCACAAGAGAATATTTCTGAGTGGAGCCATTACAGAAGCACGAGCCTGTAGACAATACCGGGCCGACATGGGCTCAATACAGAAAGGATGCATCTGTCACAAGTCAATCAATCCCTCCATCCATCCACCCACCCATCCATCCATCGGTTTTAACATGACCACTCTGAAGAGGCTTACCGGTTGCTGTTTTAGCCATGGCTGATGTATTTCTCCGCAGAGGATGCTGTAGCTCTGTTCAGGTGAACGGTGATGCTGCTTAAGGCACTGAGTCAGCGAATAGACCGGGGTAGGATCGGGTGGCAGACAGGAGGTGGACGCGCACGGGAGCGCGCGAGCAGACCCTCCCCTCCGTCCTCTGACGCGCAGAGCGGTTTTCAGCAGCCAATGTGACCATATAGCCTACTTAAAGATTAAAGCACAGACACACTGTAAAGGAGAGGAATATGTTCTCCAGACCGGATGCTTGCGACGTGTGTTTCTTTGGGTCCAGATTTATGGAAAGATAGGTCCACAACAATCCCAACCTGCAATGCAGCCAACACTGGTGCAAGAAATACACAACTGAAAATCCTGAACAACAGAAGAGATCATAGTCGCCATTTCAGGTATGAATAGGCTACAAATTTTAGGTTATTTCAAGAATATAAAGGATCAACCCATCTTGCAATTTCTAATAAAACGGGCTAATAAGAATACTGACTACTTTACATAGTAGCTAATCTTCTGTGAACTGTGACTATTTTGTCTACTTGTCAACTCCATTGTTATTTTTAATGAGCAGTCAGAAGGGGTCAGGATGTTGGTCTTGCTGCACCTACACACAGTTCATACTGCAACAAACCTGCTTCACACAGGTGCCCGAGTGCTTCTTGCACCCAGAAATAACTGTAGTATGTTGTGAACATGTGCTACTCTAATGAGCCAGAACATACAACAAACTTCAGACTGCATGAGGCTTTATTAGTGATAAGACATCCAGTGGCATTTTTCTCTCTCAAAATGAGTGACATTTTGTTGCTTTTTTTAAGGTTCTGAATGAAACTGCTAGGAACAATGCAGAAGCTTAAATCCCAAAAAAACATACATTCTGCATTAAAAAAATACTCCAGATGACACATATTTGTTGAGTTTTGCGACAACCAATACCATCATAAGGACACAAATTTATCAATATCAGCACCTATTTTTGGTTTCATGAAACAAGGAACATTTCAGTGACAGTTAAGGTAATTTTGTTACAGCACCAAAAGTCATGAAGTGGTTCAAGTTTTATGGATAAGGAACTTTACATGTTCTATAAAACACAGGCAGCCTTAAATAAGACATATAGGCTGTTACATAATATATATATCGCTCAGTTAAATTGTATTTAAGTTCAACACAAGAGGAAACAAAAGTGAAATAGTGCATGCCGGTTTATTATGACGGTGAAATCAATCAACTAAATACGTGTCAAAGGATAAATATAAGGCAGTGATTCAGTGATTATTCTGGACATATTAAAAGGTATGGCTAATGGTGAAGGATAGAATGTATACAAAAAGATAGTTTCAAGCTGAGTTATTGCATTGTTCCATGTTTTCAGTGTTTTATAACTGGTTGCAATTAGCTACTTGCTGCTTTGGCCTTCAGCTGCTTCTTAATGTAGTAGCCCACCAGCATTTGCGGACGTTGTTGGTAACTGTGAAGAACTTCATGAGAGCTGCTTAGCTGATCTCCCTTCAGCCGATTCAGTAATGTCACACAAACCACGGCCGCTTTGCACAACAAGAAATTAACGTTAGAAACTCAACGTCTGTGTTTTGAAACACTGAAATTGTCAGTTATAATATAATGCTGATATTGTATTGTCTTACCTCGTAGACCACTCAGCTTGCACATAGCAGCAAAAACTGATGACTCCATTTCAATATTGCAGACTCCCGCTTCATTGGCTTTACTCAGGTAGTCCTGTTTATCCTTCTCAGTGTAGGAGCAGAAAGCACCATCCAAACGGGCTTGTCCTGGGTGATTGATCAGATAGGGAAGACAGACAGAAAGACAGAAAACGATGCACATTATAGCTGAACCACTGTGCACGTTGGTGAACAGTGTGATTAGCACATCAGTGCATCCGAACTCGTACCTTCATAGAAATCCAGCGTACACATGGTGTTGCCTATCACGGTGTCAAACTGGTTCAGCTCCTTGCTGCACTGCAACAGCTCCTCAGCCAGGCTTTGGTCCAGATCAGTATTGCGCACCACCATTTTCCCCAGGATCACCTGCTCAAACTTGGGCAGGAAGGTGGCATCCACAGACTGCTTGGTGACAACAACAGTCCCGGGCTCAAGCCCTGAAAACAGCAAGTAAGACCTCCTATTTTAAATCGATTCAAATAACATATGTCTTTAGTTCCATTTGTAATTCAGTGGTACACTCTACTACAATGTAGCCATAATTGCTAGAATCAAATCACACCATACACTTTCAGTTTCATCAGTTTACTCTTTTTCAGAAAACTGGAGAAATACTATAATCAGCTAATAGCAACTATGTACAAAAAGCCATATTGGATGACACTGCTATAAAGGGGACGTGGGGCTCCCTCTTGTGGTAAAACTTAGAAAATGTGTCTTTGTGGACAAAACCAAGTACTCACTACACAGCATACTACACTGCATGACCACACTAACCCTTCTCATGGCAAGGACGTTTGGCCACACAGGGAGTCTAAGTCAAGTCAAGCAATTTCCTCTTACACAAGTTCATTAAGTGAACTTACAGAATCACAAGGAAACTGGCATTGGAGTGTTAGCACATTTAACACATTTATGCTTAGCTAATGTAACAGATGTATAATCAAGCACTTAAATATGTCCAAATAATAAGCTTACCTATTCCACCCGATGTCCCAATGCGTATAATTGTAACATCTGTGCACTGTGCGTGATGGAGGAGCTTTATTAGCTCATGCAACATTATGGCAATAGACGGGATGCCCATCCCATGCTGCAAAATAAAGCACAGACATGTCACACGCAATTTTCCCATCTATGTAGTTTTTTAATTTAAGGACACCAAGTGCACAGATTATTAGAATTGCTGCTATTAGTAGTATAGCATTTGTTTACAAAATACATAAATGTTATGATAGAATTTTGTTCTTACATACACTGACAGAGAGCACAGGGCCAACTTTGTACATTGCGTAGCGGTCCGTTCCAGCACAGATATTTGGGTACTCTGCCTTGGGGTCTTCCATACTGAGCTCAGCAGCAATGTACTCAATGAATGATTTCATTCTCCAGGGACTGCCCCCGACACACACGAACTAAACACACACACACACACACACACACACACACACACACACACACACAAAAACATAAATAAGTGCTGGATAAAGATGATTATGGAGGTGATTTTTTTTCTCTCCACAAATGAATAGTCATAAAAATCTTTACTTTGACGTCACCAAACATAGCCGGTAGGTTGTGAGTTCTGGTTCCTAAACTGAAGTGGTAGAGGATGTCATCTTTCAGGGCATCCAGGTGTGGGTTGTGCACATAAACAGGGCTTGAACGGGGGGGAGATAACAGATTTTAATGGGCCAGTTATCTAGCCATGTAAATACTTTCAGTTGATATGGTTTTGAGGTATTTGTCTCTTGAGAGTTCTTTCATGTGATGGGAATTTAATTTGTGATACGACACAGTGATGGGAAGGATGTAGTTTGAGGTGCTGTTGAACTGTATTGCATTATACAGAGTGTTGTTTTTGTTATTATTCTATCCTCACTGATATTAAGGGGGTGGGCAAAATAAAAGAAACACCTGTCAGTATAATGCAACACATTTCAACAGCACCACATACTGCAGCCTCCAAAATGACCATACAGTTGAATTAACAAACAATTTCAACAAAATGGGGGAAAAAACTGCCTCAGTTTTAGCCAGGTGTACCTAATAAACTGCCAACAGAGTGTAGATATACATACGACACATTCATCTATTTTAATATTTTTTATTTTTTCATTGCATATTTTTGTGATTTAGGTGAAATTACCCTTTGAGAAGTAACAGTGTCTCCCTCATTGCCTATAACTATATATATATATATATGATTCTGATTCTGATAAGTTCAACAGTTTATTGTAAAATGTATAAAGTACTGACATTTCCATTCTGAATGTGTAATCATTTATGTTTTAAAAATGGTACAGCACTGTAAGACATTCCTGTTTGGACTTTCAGAAAAAGGGCAATGTCCTGATATCCTGACACACCCAGTGGTTTCCTCATTTCAAAATTAACCTTACAACAGCAAATTTAGCCTATGCGTAATTGTGTTGAACAATCGGCTACACATGTTTTTAAACAAATACGTTAGGACATTAACAGGACTGGAACTTCTCACCTGCTGCATGAAGCGTCTCGCTTGTCGTCCTTTGGATCCATCTTCCTGAAAACAGCCGTGTCAGAACAAAATTATCCAGTGACCGAGAACAAAACCTCTGACACCACCTGAACGTTACCATCACAAGGTGAGGTGTATGCTCAGCCTTACATGTGGTGAGGAATTAGGCCAAACTGAAACTCCATTTCGCACAAAGTTAAACAATTAAGACACATTTTCTTTCAAATTAAGAGCACCCCAGCATAGATTGTTAATCAGACATCGCAGCGTACAACACTTTGTCGCTCACAGCGGGGGAAAAAAGAGACAATTAGCTCCATCTTTACCTTCAGGATAAGTCAACAGCACTATAAAAGGCAAAAAAGCGACAACACAAACACCGGATAGATATTTACCGCTGGAATGTTGCTGTTCGACCGCAGTTTCCTCCGTTTCTGACAAATTAATTTCGCTCTCTGAACATCTGACGTCGACACCGTAAAGTGAGGCTCCAGCCCCCAGTGACGTGACGTCGAGCACGTCACAAACGGCTCAACTGGCCGAGCAGACTACTCGTGGGATGTCGGCGACTCTGCCTCGGTCACGTACAACTGCGATCAAACAGCAGACGTGCAGTGATCAAACTCGCTGTTGTCCGAAGAGGAAATAACAGCGTGTTGAGAAAATCCCGATGTTAACAAATGATTCCTGGCAGCTTCCTAATAATAGCTGTATTGTATTTTGATGGAGGTGCTGGAATGTAACTACATTTAATCAAGTACTGTACTTAAGTACAAATTTGAAGTACTTGTACCTTCACTTCACTTTGTCTTCTACGCCATTACATCTCAGAGGGAAATATTGTACTTAAAAGCTTATAAAACGTTTACAATTATAAATTAAACTATATAAATTAATATATGATAATATAATAGACACAGGGGCATTCTTTTACTTTTTTCTAACTTACTTTTACTGAACACCTTCAATGCAAGTCTTTTACTTGTAACAGAGCATATTACAGTGTGGTATTAGTACTTCCTCCACCACTGAGTGGTGATAACCTCCTCATACTAGATACTCCTAAGACCCATCAGAACAGCCCGGGTTAGTGTTCCTGGAGTGAACAGTCAGAAATTACTCATCATGCTCCTTTCCAGACTTCACTGTTAAACTCAAGTATTCAAGTAAAAATGGTGTGCAAGATCAGTGTGCTTATATTGACTTTGAATATTGTTCAGTAGTAAGTATAAGCGACATGGGTGCGTGAGAAGGAATGAAACAGTCGGACACTGGTTTAGTTAAGTCTCAACAACACAGATCAGTTACATGCAGCCATTACACTCTACCTCGAACCCAGCAAACTCCCCTCTCTTTTCTTTTTCTCCCCTTTTCTCCCTCCCCAGAACTACCAGCTGCCCGAACAGCGTCACCCAGTCAAAAACTCTGGAACATCAACACAACGCCACTGTAAACACCAACCATGTGCAAACAAGCTGATAGACATTCAACAAGTATACACCAAATTTACATGTGCACAACCATGTTTCCATCGACCAATCTCTCTCTTACACAAGTCTGCTTGCTTGATATTGAGTACCTTCAGAGTATTACAGTGGTCTTTCATGGTTGCATTTAGAAATATTGCAGTGTAGAATATTTAGCTCCCTCTTTTGCTGCAAAATAAAAAGGTGAAAGGAAATGCTTGAATGTACGGAGATATTAATTAGTAGTGATGAGTATGATGTGAAAAATCCAATGTTTATTTGTTCTTTCTTGTTGAGAGAGCCCAAATCAGTTTCTATACATAGTAGAAGACAAGGTTTGAAGCTGTACCATAAACGCTGCATTAGTTGATTTGTTTTCGATTGTGAATGTGTTAGCAAACAACTTGTCCATTTATTGTATACATTCATCACTCATTTATATCATGTTCATGTTAATACCCTCCTGGTGGATGTTGGACGTCCAATATTCAGTCTCATTTAAGCTCTGTTTTAGTCTCCACCAACCCCTGAGGGAAAATCTGGCTCTTTAGCTGCTAAATGCTCCACTATGTTCATCAGCTACTTGCAAACTTTGCCAACCTTTTGGTGCTGGGCAGGTAGCATACAGTGGGTTTATTAGAACTTTGAGAGTGTGTTGAGAGTTGTGAGCCAGAAAAACACTCAGCTGAAACACTAAAATACTCCATAGAGCTGAGTGATGTTTTTCTGTGTTCGTCAATACGAACACCTTTCCCATTACATAAAGTCATTTGATACATTGTTAATATAATAACATTCATTATTTCTTTAAGTCCAAATTACATACCGGAAATAAAATGTCAACACACCAAACTGTTGAGTCAAACTGCCCTTTATGAGAGAAGAAGTTAACATGTTTAGTAAGACACGTTAAATCACAATGCTGATGTAACCACAGCCAATACAGCTGATGAAAAACATCATTTTGACCACTGTCACTTCAGGTAGCGTTTGTTTTATGACTCTTAATATGATGAGTGATGATGAGCCTGCATTAAATGGCACTTTTTTCCCCCTCAGTTTCTTTAAACGAAACATTATCATCACAGCTGAAAAGTAAGCAAAAATACAATACTCAGACTTCAGCAAATAAAGTGGTGTTTAGTGTTATGTGCAACTTCACCTCAAACTGTTATCTGTCTCATTCAAAATAATAAACACGCTAATTTAAATGTTAGTATAAAAAGTTAAATTAAATCCACCAAGACAAGACATAAGAAAAAACTACAGAAACACTCTTTGGGGTATTGAACACCTGTGCAAATGGTAAGTGAAGCCTTTCTGCCATCCTAAAACAGAAAAAAATATTAACAAATTATTTTTTATACTGTTCATATACATGTTTGTGATACCACAAGACAGAAGATACCCCACTGAATTCAACAAAGTAAGAAGCACCCAACACCCATCGTAAAGTCAAACAATGATAGAACAACCAGTAATGAGTGAGAGATAATACACATAAAAACTGTAGTTTTATACCAATGTGAAATACTAATTAGCGTTCAATAAGTAATCTGCATTCCATTCAAATCATGATTTCGATCTAGATGTCTAATTTGCCAGGCTTCCACTCAGCCCCTAGGTTAATTCACACTGTAAATTTAAACTCACATTTCTTCTTTTCCCCCATTCCATCTCTTTCATGAAGCCTTAGGTGCCCAAGGTCTCTCTGTTAAGATAGTATAAAAACATTATTCAATCCAAGCTGCAGTTATTATTTTGACCATTTAGTGACAATACCTTGATAAAACTGAATACCAACACCCAACTTACTGCCTCGGATAAGATTATGGGGTGCTCTGGCAAGAATTCCGGCTTCTTCCTGGCCTCAGGACAACTCGCCAGTCCAATTAAAAAATCTCTTGTGTATGATATTCTACCTACAAATAAATAAATAAATAAATTTAAAATATATATATAGTATATATATCAAAATCAACATTATAAGGGTTCAAATCAGGCAAAAGTAGGTTGTTATTCTGACAATGCCAGGCTTTCTGCCTGCACTGTAAATTACAATTTGGAAAAAATAACCTTTCTGCTTTAAATAAACACATAAGCATTACAATAAAAAGTGTCCAGCGTGCGTCTTACCTTCTTTTTGTTTGTGGAGGTTGACAATCTTGTAGAACTGCTCTATGTCAACATTTGACTATCAAGTGCAAAATTAGAAAATTGTTTTAGAGAACGTCGTCGTCTTAATCAACTGCTTTACAGGCAAATGGTTCACTTACAGTCATTTTAATGGGAAAAAACTCAAATCATGAATCAGTGAAACTAAAATACTGAAGAGCAGAAATGTTTAATTGATTAGCTGTTCAAAAGGAAATGAATCGTCCAATATTGTTTGTATTAGAAACTGAGTACATTTGGGTTTGGACTGTTGATTGGACACAAACGCAGTTTTTAAGGTAAGTTGTGACAGGCATTTCTCACAATTTGTTGACATTTTACAGACGGTTTATTCACTGAGAGATAATTGACAATAATCGATAATGAAAACTATTGACATCTTTGGGATTTCTTACCTCTTGATCCATTTCCTCCATCAGTGCCTGTACACATGTGGCAGTATCTATTTTGGGGTCTAAATGAAGTGACAGAATTCTCATATAAGCATGCCGTTAAATATGAACACAATAAAAACTGACACCTTTGATCCATTCCTACTGGTGTAGACTGCTTACCAATGTCAACATGGAGACAGCGGCGCAGGGGTCTCGCAGGCTCCAGATGTTTTTGGAGGATTCTTCTCCTTGATACCTCCATTCTGATGTCAGTAAGGTTCAAACATGTTTTAAACCTACTACACTCTGCAAGGCTTTCTCATCACATTCATACTGAGTAGTGCTGTATTACTACAGGCAAACATTACTAATGTTTCGATATATTCCTTTTCAATGCTTTCTAAAGTGGGGTTGGCAGACCATTAGGGGTCCTGTAGAGGGCCAAAGCCAGTGGCTGCATGAAATAGTCTTACGACTCTTTCTCAAAAGAGAAATTAATGGGGGTAACTATTTAGATGTCAGACTTAATCAGATCTTTCCTAATTCATAGCAGACAGATAGAAAAAAAATATCAGCTAGATTAGTATCATATATCATCAAAGGCATCCTACATAATTTGACAGTAAAGTTCAGTTTCTCAAGTTAATCAAAGAAGGCAAACACTAGAAGAAAAAAATACACGTTTAAGCTAGCAGTCACTGACCAGTGATGACCCTGTTGAGGGTAGCATAACAGCTAACGTGAGATTTTCAACAGAAAGTGCTTAAATCAGCCCTATTAGCTTAAATAAATTAACTGTAAGCTAACTTAAAACGAATAATCTGTGAACACTAGTTGCAGAAAACTGTTTCTAACACTCCTCCTACCTTAATTGTGCGTTAAAGAAGAACTTTGGAAACAGGTGGAAAATTCTTGGTGCCCATTACACAGTGTTTCATGGCAGACATCTGTGTAAGCCATGGGCTGCAGGATAACGGCAAGCGGCTAACGTTACCATTAGCGGTTAACGTTTACAAATCACTGTTTTTTCAACGGTCGGGACTGTGGCAATAGCGATCATACATAGTTTCGCATTATGTTAACACAATAAAATAAGTTTGTAACTGTAAACAAGTTCACATTGAGTGATGGCAATTTAAACTGGACAAAGTCTACGAAATCATATTTCTAGCTAGTAACATTGGCCTAAAACATATTGCCTAATCATATGGGATAGTTACGAGTTAGCTGTACTTTATAAAGAAGACATATTGTATTTGATTATTCACCTGTAGTTCTATAAAATTCTCTCGGCGTGGTTTTCAGCCTGCTCACTTCAACCGGTGTCATGCTAGTCAACTCCAAACCATAACTTCCGGTTACCCCCCCCCCCCAAAAAAAAATAACTTTCAAAATAAAACATGTGATGGTCAGAAAGTTATTGAGGTTAATCTATTTTCTTTTTTTTGTGTATAGGAAAGTATATCACAATAAAATTATAAAAACATATATAGTTTTTGCATTGGGTGCTGGGCTCCCTACTGTGGAGTGAATTTTGCACCCCCCCCTTTTGAAATATTAAGATTGAAACTTAAATGGTGCACCATTAACTGATATACTGCAAAATTCCGAGCACGTAAATCAATTATATTTTTGAATGCCACTATTTTACATTTTGTTGGGTTTATGGCTTTTTAAAATCTCTGCTGTACACCCAAAAATCATTTATGTGCTAGCTTCAGTGCAGTTTTCACATCAAACTCCATCTTGCCAGTAGCCCAAAAGGATGATAGACCCTGTCACTGGTGTTGAATTTTTACGTAAGAGGGAAGAGGCAAGCTCGAGTTTGATAATGCATATGCACATTATAGAATCTCACAGTGGTCACACTTCCTCTCCCTAGTGATTGTCATTTTGTGTCAAATCTTCCTCTGGGACTGATGGATTTTATAAACAGGCAAACATTTTATAGCCCAACTTAATATTCAATCATAAATACAAAAAAAACGCTTATGTGCATCCCATTGAACCTAATCTTAAAAGTTATCAGGAACAGATTTATTTCAATTGGTGATTAACATGCACATTATATAAAAAAGGTTTGTGTCAGCAAGCAAAATGTGTTTGTACTGTGTGACAGATCTGTGAAGAAAAACAAACTCAAAGGTACTTGTTTTTATAAAATCCAAACCTTTCACAATAACCACAGACAGTAGAATGAAATAATTTACATATTTTTCCACAGTGTTGCAAGTTGAATTAAACTAAAATATTTCAATGTGAAAACACAAAATCTAGTATTTCAGTTTAAGATGAGCACTGCATACTAAACCCATATTTAGTCAACAGACTATATTGCCGAATGAAAAAATAATGCAGGTACAAGAAAAACCATATGGCCAAATTCACTGTATACACAATCATATAAAGCCATGCCACATGAATAAAACTAAAAATAGGCAATTGTTTGTATTAAATTAACATTGTGTATATGTCCAAACCATACCGCTATGGCATGTTGGGTGCCAGGACAAGCAATGTCATTTTCACACAAGAAGTAGCTGTATTTTTCTTGGACCAATTGGTCTTCCACTCAGCTCCTCAACTGCTGTTAATGCCTCCTGACGGGACTCAAATATTGCAGTCGCAGAGCCTTTAGGTTTTCCTCTCTGGTCATACTGCAGGGAGACAGATCCAGGGATAATGCGATATCCATAGCAAAAGTCATAGATTTCTTCACTTCTGATTTGGAATGGTAGATTAACTAGCTTTACACAGGTGGGACCATCAAAATTCTGCACTGAGGCACCAAAGCCACCACGGACGCCATTACCTCTGTCTTGTGGAGCATAGGGGCCTGCTGCACACGGCTCAAATTCACAGCCTCCGCGGATAGGAGCCTGTACAGTCACTGGTATATTACCATCATGAGGAATCCTTAAGTCAGGGTACTCCGTATCACCTGGGCGATAGGATGCTTCGCTGCTCCTGCCTGAGTACTGCTCCTCTCTTGGCAGTGGCTCTTGCAGAATTGACTCTTGCACCATTGGAGGCTCAACACCCAACTGCCGCATCTGAGATTGCGAAATGCATTTCAGTATGACTTCTGACCCAAGAAACCTTCGTCCATTGAGAGAGAGTACACTCATAGCCTCTGCCTCAGACCGGAAGAGAACCAAAGCCTTCCCAACCCCAGCACCTTTATGGTCACGTAGTATGAACACCTTGTCCTCTGTAATATTAAACCCAAAGAAGAAGTCCATGATCTCAACTTTCCGTACATCAAATGGCAGGTTCCGCACAAATAGACATATTTTCTCAGAGTCATAAGCATCACTGGTTTGAGATGGAGACGTCTCCTGAGACCTTTCAGAGTTTCCAGAAGGTCTGACATCCATGCTCTGAGATTCCAGAAGGGTGATCATTTTCTCTCTTGAGATTGGGCGAGTTTGAACCCATCGGTTGAGAACCTGTCTTTTTTCGTGAGTTAAGGCATCACAATAGGCATGCAGATTCTTGAACAGCACAAATGCTGATCTAGTTCTTCTCCCATCACTGCCAATCAAGTGCAGGATCTGGTCATCCTGAAGATTTGCATTACGAAAAAGCTTTTTTATATCTTCTTTTTCCACTGCAAAGGACAGATTGTCCAACAAAACGCAGTACTCATCATCGGAAGGAGCAACGGGCCTCTGGGCCAAAGGTGATTTTGACCTTGCATGATGTTGTGGATTCCTCTGGTTGCGAACAGGTGATCTCTCCCTTTCAAAGTCCGTGTTGACAGCCATTGACATTTTACCAGTCGCCCGATGCCAATCGTCTGCTGTTGTTGCAGAAACCTCCACATACCTTGATCCAATGTATCTCCTATCTCTCTTTAGGCCTTCAAATGCATCCTCTCTTGTTGCAAATTTGACGAGACCTTTCCCATTCTTCGCACCATAACCATTTTTCAACAAGACTATTTCATCAATAAGTAAACCACTGAAAAAGTCACTAACATCCGCTTCAGACACAGAGAAAGGCATTCCTTTTAGAAACACATACACAAAGTCATCAGTGTTTGAAGCCCTCTGGTGCTGAGGGGAAGGGGTATGACCCGATCTGCTACCTGATCTCCTGCCCAACTCTGGGTCCATGGATCTTCTAGCACGTCTTGCATTCTCCTCAAGTCGCCTGTTTTGATCTAGCTCTACATTTTTTGTACTTCTTTCCAGGATGCTCTGCATCTCTGTTTTACTACTTAGTAGCAAAGTAACAGGTGAACCCTTAATGCAACCCCCTGACCGTGTCATGGCTCTTCTTGCATCTTCATCTGAAGCAAAAATAATGAAAGCTTCATCTCGCTCCCCACCAATTATATGCACCCCTCCATCTGGAATTTTGAGGCCAGTGAAGAACTTGCGAATATCCTCAGAGCCTGCTGTGGCTCTCAGTCCCTGTAAACGGATGACGACCGCCATGCTGAAGCACAAACAACAGCACCTGCAGAAAGAAGGGTATAGAACAACATTATTGCCAACAGAGCTACTCTTGCTCAGCACCACTTTCCTGGCATTCCAATAAAACACCACTGAAATGGAATAGCAATGTGAGAGAAAGGACATCAGAGACAAGGGACACCATTACGACCAATGCCCACAACTGCTTTCAAAAACAGACAAATCCCAATCGGTGAAGTTAACATAACAATTTAACATACTGTAGGTCACGCTCTGGAGTGGAAAGTCCAAACATATAAATATTGAACTTAGAGCATCTGCCCTTTGTTGAAATGGCAGCTAGATTAATGAGCAAAAATATGAACTACAAACCACATTCCAAACAATTCCAAACAATCAAACAATACTATTTACTGTATATTCAATCAAGTTCCACACAAGACTTGTGCCATGTGCCTTTCATCATTTCTCTGGTATTTTTGAAAACACCAAGGCCTCAGCATTCAGCAGGACATTAAAAAAATGCAGTCAATGACTTAAAAAGGACAATATGGCACGACTTCAGATGCACACAGCCGCAATATACCCACACTATCACCATTTTACATTTATGATCGTTCCCCAACATTAATGCTGCATCCAGGCGTCCACACCATAACAATGGTCAGAAATTTGACAGTTTCAGTTTACCATCAAGTATTTCCACTTATTCAGCCAACAAAGTGATCACTAACTCCAGGGCCTGAACAAGTATTTTTCCGATGCAGTTGGAGGATGACAGCCTTGTTGATCCATCATAAATTTCGTCTTGAAATGCAGACTTGAAAGAAGACAGTTCTTCAACTGGGACACAGCTACTACACGGCAAGGACAATATCACGGTTATCATATCAGCACCAGCTGCGATCCAACCAAAGCAGATCCAATCTGTCACTCAGGAACCACAAGCCAGAAAGCAACAAATTGATTTTGTTTAAAACAGTTACATTTACAACACTGATTTCTAAACAAGAAATACTGCCTTACTATATGCCAATTCAAAAAGTCAAAACTGTGTGGCTGTACTGATTGCAGCCCACCTCGTTCCCTTTAAAACTATATTGTATCACAGAATGGTAAAGGACAATATTAATGAATTTGCATGTGGTAGTTATTTCCCAAATCATGTTGCTATATTTCAGCTTTTGTAATATTTTGCCAAATGGTTTAAATTTTAAAAATTAAATGTTCAGGTGCTTCACCCACCAAAACATAAATCCACAACTGATCAATTCTGATTTCACCCATAAGGACTAATTTCCTTAGCAGAGATACACATTCCTTGCTCCATGAAGAACACCACGTTTCCAACAAAAACATACTACCTACGAAGGATGCACAACCTTCATTAACTTTACTGCACACTTGCAGGAGAGTGCTGAAATCAGGATGTCTTGACACTCCACTGCACTGTTTATCCACTGCATCATTGTCTTGCTTTTACTTAAAAATCCATACATGGCAGCAAAATCACTCTGGTGTGGATTGCATAGTTTGGCAATCTGCACCACTGCTGTTCGTTCCAGAGGCTGGCATTCTGGTTAATCTGTTGGTAGAGGTGTTCCCACTTCTTCTTTCTCCGTCACACTCTGCTCGCCTCATCAACATTTCCTCTTGGGTATACTTTGGCGCCAACTGATACAACAGTTCTTCCGCAGAAAGATTTCCTCCTCTGTATTCTCTGGCGCAAACTGATATAGTACAACAGTTGTTCCGCAGAGAGAGTGTAATCGTCTTCTCGTCGTAGCTCCTCCTCATGATATTTGCATTTTCTTGTGGAAGCGCCACTACTTTGAAGAGTTACTTCTTCACTAACTTTTTGTTTACTAACTAGTATGCAGGTCTTCCAGCCCTGATGATCCAATGGTAGCACACACAGGAATTTGACATAGAGGAATGGTGCATTCATGTGCTGTCATGTAGCCTAAACTGTCTTCCACTCTAAAAGGTCAGCAAAATAATTTTCCTTCACTATTCAACACAACAGTTCAATTTATGACAAGGTTTTGCAACATTCACGTTTGATGACCTTCACTTCAGCATTTAAAAATGTAGCACCAGGAAGGATTAAAAAATGACTGCGCAATTTTAATGCTTTTAAAACTCTTAAATTAAGTAACGTAACAAAAACCAGTGCAGACTTGTGTTTAATTATTATGTATCAAGTCTCTGCAAGTTTATTTCAATAGCATACTAAATTGAACTGCAAGTTGTAAGCGCATAGGATTTATTGGGCTGATAGTACAAAGCCACTTGGATGGTTCTTCAAGGTTTACCACAATATAGTAATCATCCAATGTGATACGGCTAGCTTGGTTCCAGACCTCTGAACCAAAGGACACAATAAATAAAAGGCAATCAAATAGCAATTCATCTTAATTATCAAACTATAACATGGCTACACATTGCTCTGTACCGCAAATCCTAACATGAAATAAACCAACTAACATCACCTCTTGCGTTGAGACACAACGCCGCACTTCGCCACTGGTATCGAAACCTCAGAGCAGCAGGAGTTAGCTGTCATAAAGTGACACGAATAGCCAACTTCTAACTAACGTTACCTGTCAAACGATCAAACACTAGTCACTAGAAAAACGAGCAATGGACGGTTAGCAAATCGAGGCTCCCACGTTGGCGATCCACGTAGTTAGTTCCACCATGTGAAAGAACAGTTCCACCCCAACTAAGCTAACGTTAACCAAAAACACAGTACACACAGCAATCGTGTCGCCATTAATAATGCCTGCATTTCATCGACAACCGCAACGTTAATTGGCGTTAAGTGACAAAACACATACAACCTGAAACTACTATAACGTTGTGTGCAATTTAATTTGGCTAATGTAGTTAGCTAGGAAGACGGCAAACATAATTTCCGTCCAAACAAAGCACAGCAAGATGTGGAGCTTAGCTAGCCAGGCCTCTAGCTAGTGTTAGCTCATTTGACGGCCAACACTGACCTGTAGCAATAACAATGTAGTCTTTATTAATAAACCCACCACGATATAGCTACCTGACCAACGACACAACTTACACAATTGACAAGCACAGATTCTCGTGCAAAATCGAGAATAAGGGATTGATTCAGTTCAGTTCGGCTTCGTGTCACTCTTGTCTCGAACTGTATATGGAAGTCGTCCTTTTCTTCTTCTTCCTTTCTTGTAAAGGCGGGCTGCAAAACAACGTGAAGCTGCATGCCGCCACCTACTGTCCCGGAGCGTATAACATCATGACTTCATAAGGACAATAAGGCGGTCATGTAATTGTTTGAATAAAGACATTTCTTACCTGTAATTGTTTGCCACCTATCTCCAACAGACCTCGTGATCCTCTCCCATTTCTACAATCATTCCCTTCAGCCCTGTAGTCTGTCTCTTTCTACGTTGAAGCTACTACAATCTATCATCACATTTTCAATGTTTTACTTGCAGCTACAAGTCTCACATTTATCTGACGCTTTTTTTTTGTCCAGGATAAATAGTGTTGCATTGAATCTGTGTGTCCTAGTCTTAATCCTACATTCACTCTCAATCTGACAGACTTGTGAATTATTTAACAATATGCAATTCATGTCCAACTCTCCCGCAGCATGCATCTCCTGAGGTCTGAAATTAAGCATCGAAAACAGTGATTTCTGTCAAAAGAGCAAGATTATGTTTAGAACATAGGCTGCATATTGTTGAAATCTCCAATGAAACCTCTCATGAATAACTGTGAGACAATTACAATTATAAATCATGATTTCTCTTTTGTTGTGTTGGGAGCACAAACAAGACAGTTGCATCTTGTCAGTGCATGAAATTTGCTGTGTGGTGAATACCCGACAGTTGTTGAGACTTTTATCTGCATTTATTATCTGTTGAGTAGCCACAATGAAATGCAGACTAAGTGAAGTTGTTTCAGTTTAGAGGCCCGCTGTTGCTCTCTCATTTCTCTCCCTCACTATTTTGTTCAAACGGTTTTATCTGTATATTTTCTATTTAGAAAGTCGCTGGTTGCAGTGCGCTCCAGGGTTCGCGCCAGCTATTCTCCTACATCATGTGATGTTGTTGAACACAGCAGCCACAGCCAGAGAGACACTGTGAGGATCAGTGTATGGAATAAAAGGTATTCCAAAGACATGTTCATTATACTTCAACCAGATCGGGTTGTCAGTCTTGTTGTAATTAACAGCTTGACCAAATTAGGACACTTTCTGGGGCTTGGCTTTCGTGATCATTTGTGTTCTCGATCTCTCCTCCAACTCTTGGCTAACTATGTGAGCCCATGCTAGCTCGATAGTACCAACATTCACCCAGGCTGAAGCTGGGGCGCAGCAGCAGCGGAGCCTCCGAGCCGACGATCATTTCCGACAGCTCCGTATGGATTTGACGTCGGCATACATTGTTGCTTGATGTTTTACAAAGGGCCGATTACAGGTGATTTCGAAGATGGGGGAACCTTGTGACCTTAAGCACTTCGTAAAGTGAGTATTTCGTGAATCGCCGATTTGTACTTAACGTTATGTTAATTGTGGTTTAACCATCTTTCTACACACAAGTAGGACAAAACATCACTAGCTAGCATGCTATAAAGCCGGGTGCAGAGACTCGAGTACACGGGACCATTATATTGTAAAACGGAAACGTATATCAAACCCTTTCTGTTCATTCATTGGCGTAGAAAAGTAACGAGCTCCCCACAAGTCGAGAAAACCTTAATTATTGTGACTTCACACATTCGTGACAGATCAAAGATCGATAACTAAAACACAAGTTAACAACAGTAACGTTAGCCTACTGGCTGCTAGTTTGAGTGCGAGTTAGCTAGCTAAGCTAACTGAATTAGCGTTAGCTGTTGATGCAAGTGGAGTTCCTTGGCTAGCCGTCTTCGTTTATAGAAACAAATGCGATTGTTTACATCTGCTGCGCAGAAGAAACCCGAGTTAAACGTCATACTGATCGCATTTCCAAGCAGAAAATGGTTGGGTAGTCAACATGAACAACATGAATTATACATAGCACAACAGGAGCTAACGCTATCTTTAAAGATGGCCCACGGCAGCTCTCTGTTAATGTTAGCTTACCCAAGTTAGCTTAGCTGGTTCTGATATTTTATATAAACCAGCGTCACAGTCGAATAGCTAAGTTAATGCAACCCTACCTGCCTGCTTACTACTTATATAAATGGTGTAGTATGACTAGTTAGCATATCGTGATAAAGTATTCCACTCATTTGGTAGGTTTTCTACACATCCTCTACTCGTTTTCATAGTGGATAGAACCATCCTTTTAAAGGCCATGTTTTGGCTACATTCAATCCTCCCGCTCAGGCCATGCTTTAGTTAACTAGTTTCCTAATATGCGTCAAACCGTTTGTTTTCACAAGAGTGTCGACGTATTCTTTCACATCCGTTAAATCTTCATTCTGCAGACACCCTTTGTTTTCTGTAGGCCATTTGTCTAATAATGAGATGCATGTTCTCTACTCGCCCTGCATCCATGTTTTTCATCTATCTTCGACCATGATAGTACTATTTATAAACCATAGGTTAATGCAACCTTTTATTTTTGCTGTTGCTGTGATGCAACTAAAACGGCAACAAGAGACCTCTGAGAAAAAGAGGAATCTCTGTCTCATAACCGTAGACTGTACACAGACAAATATTAAGACGTGCATCTGGTAACGATAGATAACAGGAATCTCAGGAAGGGAAGTCTGTAGAAGTCGATAATATTCAACGGTTCAAAGCATGTGACACCATGTACTTTTTGACATGGTATACAAACAGGCAATGTGTTTTACACAAGTCAGACCCTCTATAAAACACTACATTTAGTATGTCAAACAAAAAGTTGAATTTCACATTTGTAGGACTTCCCTCAGATGTCAATGATGTCAAAATGAAGTTCCTGACAGAGTAGCTGTAAGCTGTTGTGGACAAATGAGACTCAGTTCATTGCAACCTTATCTTTCTTTTTGTCAGGTGTGGCGTCACTTTGGAGGGCTCATTTCTCTGATTTGGATTATTCTTGGCCAGCAGCCTCTTCAGGCCTTCTAATTCTAGAGGAGTTTCTCAATGGACTCTCTGCTCAAGTCAGAAATCAGGTATTAGACAGCACAAAATGCAACTCACAGTGTATGTCTTGTTTAGAGCAGTTTGATGTGATTTTGGAAGTCATTTCAGTATGCTTACCAAGTTGTATTTTGTTTTGGATGCAGTCTGTTCAGATCATTCTGGCATCTTTTTACTGTAAAAACATTTTGATATCAAGGTCATCCTAACTAAGCCCAAGACATTGTCATTATTTATATTCAAATACAAGACTGTCCTCTGCAAAAAGTTTTGGGCTTTTTTTTTTTTTTAATTTAGACATCTGATAACATGTTGTCTTGACACCCTTTTATAACTGTTGTTATTTTTGACTAGTCAGTGTATAGATTTTTACGTTTTGTGCAGTGTAGCCACAGATACAGTATACAGTACATTAATGTTTCATTTTTGTAGAAATGCCTCTACAAAAAGTGATGACATGTAGTTTAATTCTTTTTTGCATGAACAGAATGACTACATTATTAGTATGAAAGAATATATATATTTATGAAATTTAATTTCAGGTCCTGTAATCAGATATCAGTTATTTTTAAGTCACTGTATAGGAACCATGGATTACCACAATGCTTTGTATTGGATGTCACGTTCAGTTATGCTCACAGTTTGTTTATGTTTATTAACATGAAACAGTTGTGCATTACAGTTGGAATAACATTCCTACATTTGGCGTAAAACTAGTTTTGCCATGTTAAGCTAAAAGGGTGAGGTTCTTGGTCTAGTAGGTCCAGTCCATTAATCATTTGATTGTAAGCTTATTGTAGCCCTTTCTATTTAACAGAATGTCACTGCAGAAGTGTCTCATTTTGAAGGTCAGAGAGAAAAAGGAAAAAATGAAATCCTTAAGGAGTGAATGACCCAATTGTTGCCCTGCACCCATATTGAGCCTACCCTAAGGAAAACCCACTCACTTTAATAGGACAAAAGGACTAACAAAAACCCAATTATTCCCTTTTTTATATGTTGAATACTTGTGTCTCTGTGCTTCTTTGTTTTTTTTATTATTTGTTGCTTCATCTGTTTTTTGAATTGGCAACACCAGTTACTAGTCTTTAGTAATGAGTCAATCAGGTTATGAGTTGGTCAGGTTATTTCAAGCCGTGTTTAAAGGACCCCACATATTGTCTCCATATACTCTGTGCTAACGTTGACTAACCCAGCAGGTGGTTTTCTAAATGAAATAAATGTCATGCATATGTCAAAAAACACATTTCAGTCTGTCCAGCCTGCCATACAGATCATTTTTGTTTTATATGGCCTTTACACTTTAAGCCACAGTGGCTTTGTTTGGTGTCTCAGTATTGTTGGGGCGGTTGCATCATGTGAAAGAGTGAAGCACACCATCTATAGTACAATGATGCATTGTTTTTGGTCAGGACTTAGCCTAACATTTGCTATATTCCTGTAAGTCTGAATGGATCTTTGAATTAAGTACGATATGAAAAGCTTAGAACTTGACCATATATCTTGCAAACTAGCCTATTACTGTGGATGCTGCCTCATTGGACACATATTTTATTGTTTATAAAAGGTCTATAGTTGTCTTTCTTTGCATGGTGGCCCATTGTTTAGTACTGTAACCTCACAATAAGCGACAAATCCTCCATCCTCTGTGAAGTGTGCATGCCATTCATGTTTGCATGGGTTTCCTATGGGTGCACCAGTTTTCTTCTACACCATAGTCATGCTCCTGCTATTGCTGTTGAGCAAGGCACTGGCTTTAGAAGTGGAGATGGTTCTTAGGCATTCGAGAATGATAACCCAGCTCAAAACTGTTTAGGATGGATCAAAAGCAGAGAGGATATTTCTCTACAGGAATCAATAGCATCCACATTGGGTTAGATTTAACACACGTTTTTCAGATACCGAGTATGCCCTCTGATAAATGAGCTGTAGATGTTTCAGTATTTGTTTTTATTCAATTATTACAGTGGACATACTACATGTAGATATCTGTGGAGTGGGGACCAAGAGAAAGTGCTTCTAGCCAAATAAGCATTTGAGAAAACTCAAAATGTTTAATCATTGGATCACCTTTTGTCTTTTGCTGGTATTGCATACATATATACACTCTAATATTAATACTTTTTTGAGGAGAATACAGATTTTTTTTTTTTTCACCACCACCACCATCATCAGCAGCCGACATAAGTTCGTGATGAAAATGTACTATGCTGTTTGTTATATAAATAACACATTTTTTATTTAAGTTACTTTGGCTACCTACTCCCTTCTTTCAGCTATTCCGTTAGTTAGTTAGTTAGTTAGTTCTTTGTGTAAAAGTTAGGGAAAATCCAATATATGTGCAATCAATAGGCCAGTAAACCTGACAGCCACAGGAGTACTTCCTGTCATTTACCTGCCATTCAAATCCATTATTTTATATATGTCACTGTTTGTTCATCACTGCACCAACTTGAGTTGGGTTGATTTTGTTGCATGTCAGCCATTCTTTTTGTAAATGACAACAATGGTTTAGATGAAATCTAATATTGTTGTAGACTGGGCAACAGATGTTGTGCTTCAAAGTCATTAACAGTTAGGAGCACACACAATGTTCAGGGACATGCTCATATCCTGCAAGGTTACCTTGAGAATTTAGGTTTCTTATATCCCTCCTGCTGATGTTAAAGTTGTTATATGTAGTGCTGTATGAACTGTGTAAATTGATCTGTCTTTCCTCTCTTTTTTTATGTTCCAATGATGTTCTTGTGTAACCACAGAGAGGAGGGGAGTGGTGCCTCGGTAAGTCTTAAATAAACAAAGTCAATGAGTGTAAATATCTGCTGTCATGAGAGCATTTAAACTGCCATGTCTAATTTCATGATTTTCAAAAAACTCAGGTTACAGCTTTACTTGTGATCTCTCTTTTATTGTAGGTGAAGGTGGAGGGTCTATCCAAGGCAGCTCTAATCAAAAGCCTGTCTCCCAGAGTCATGCTATCCAACCATCTCCTGCCTAAAGGGACCAAGATGAAGGTCAACCTAGAGGATCAGGGTCGTCAGAAAGTGTCCTTCAGCTTCGCACCGACCAAGAAGACACTGCAGAGCCCGTTCTTCATCCCTGCCAGCCCTGACAAGTCTGCTGAACCTCTCCCTGCTTTGTCACCGTCGACCTCAGACAAAGGCGGGCAGGATACAGACTGCAAAACTGAGCAAAAGCAGACACCTATGGTGCCAACATCAATAGCAGACACACAGTCTGAAACACCGGTCTCCTCAGCCACTAAACCGAAAACGGACTTAGCTAAGATGCATTTCAAGAAGCAAATTCTCAGTGTCTCTGTGACTGAAGAGAAACCAACATCTATTGTGCCAGAGGAGCCGCACTCCTCTGAATTGCAGATTCTGCAGACATCAACAAGTAAGAGTGTAACTGAATTCCCAACACCCCAGCCTCAGAATGTCGTCAGTGTCTGCCCCTCTGAGAATACTCACATTGAAGCCTCTGAGACAAGGGTAACCCCTTGCCTCAAGAAGCCAACTGCTTCCTCAGGAAAAGATGGAGAGAGTTCCAGCAGTGCTGAGCAGGACAGTAAGGTACACAAAAGGAAAACTAGGTCCCAATCTGATAGTGCTCCCCCTGGCTCAGAATCTGATGGAGATTCAGTCCATATGTCTTCCAGTCGCAAATCAGACTCCAAAAGTAGAACGAACTCTGACAGCAGAAGCAAAGAGGTAAAAAAGTCTTCCTCTGGTTCACATGTAGAAGAGAAGGAAAAAAGTTCCTCTAAGCGGTCAGAGAATCATGAAAGATCTTCTAGTTACTCCAAATCAGACCGTGATTCGAGGCACACATCTTTACGCTCATCTCGATCAGATAAAGATCGCAGAAGGTCCAGGTCTAGATCACGGTCCAGATCAAGAGGGTCTCGAACAAGTTCATCTCACTCCAGGTCAGAGAGATCCCGAGGTGACAGAGGATCCCGCTCTGAAAGGTCATACTATCATGATTCTGATCGGAGATCACACAGGAGTTCTCCACGCAGAGAGAGAAGACGTTCTCGTTCTCGCACCGACAGAACTCGGGACAGTTCTGACTCTGAGGATGACCATAGGAAGACAAGGACAAGGACAAGTGACTCCAGTAGGTCGTCCACCCATGCAAGCTCACATAAAGAGTCAAAATCTTCTTCCTACTCAAAATGTGAGAAAGCCTCTAAATCCGCAGATTCTCCTCAGTCCTCAGAGTTAGATAAAAGAACACAATCATCCAAGTCTGAAAGGACTTCAAAGCGACTATTAGACTCTGATTCCCAGCGCAAGTGCTCTCCTGATCTGGACTCCAGTTACCGTAAATCTAGCTCCTATCACAAGTCAGAAACCAACAGCAAATCCTCTTCTTCCAGTATCCATATCCACTCTCAAACATATGATAAACGCCAAAAAAGCAGCTCTAGTGACTCTGAGGCAGATCATAAAGGAAAATCACAGGCCTCTGACAAAAGCTCTGGCTCGGAGGAGAACTGTAAAAACTCCCAGAAGAAATCCAGTAGGCCAGACTCAAAACAAATGACCCCTTCTAGATCTGTGAAAACTAGCGGACATGATAGACAATCAAATGACATATTTCACAGCACTGGCAAAGCACCATCATGTACAAATGCCACAGAATCCTGTTCTCAGAGTGATAAAGAAAAATCTGATTCCCAACAAGGTGGAAATGAACATAGTAATCAGGATTTTAAGGAGATGGTCTCATGCACTGATAAGAGTCTGCAAGAATTGCCCTCCAAGAGATCAAAAGAAACAAAATCAGGTCTTGAAGATGAGAATGAAAATGCCTCAGCTATAACCTCAAGTGAAAGCCTAAAGCATGTAAATGCCGCCCTGGAAAACTTGACCAATGTGAAGGATAGCCTTTCTTCTAATAACCGACTACATGTGAACACAAATGCAGCTGTCTTAAATTCGTGCAGTAGTAATGATGGTATAATGTGCAGCCAGGACAAGAAAGTTATTGACTGTTCACTAGGACCAAAGTCCTTGCTTGATACAGCAGATATACCTGTCACACATGATGTCCAGCAGAACACTAAACCAGAGATTGTTGAGCTGAATATGGTTTCGACAGTCGACAAGCAGTGTGGTGTGCTGCTCAAATCTGATTCATCATGTCTGGACTCTGAGAATCAGCTGACACTTGAACAGCAAAATACGGATACTGTGAAAAAGAGCAACAGTACTACCAAAAAGTCCCGATGGGATATTGTTGGGCAGGACACCTCAGAGAGTGATAATTCACAGAGGACACTTTGTGCAGAGAGTAAGCTTACTGTTAAAAAAGTGATCTCTGTCAAGAAAATTGAGTTTTCTAAAGACAATAACCAACAAGACTCTGACATTAATGATACTATTCAGCAAGAAGCTGAACTACATTCCGAACTGGTGAAGCAGATTGAGATCTCTAAAGAGGAAGTCGGCTCAGACAGCACATCTATGACCGATAAATACAAAGACCAAAGTGACCCTTCACAAGCGAACACCAGCATTGACCACTGTGACTTAAAACTGAAAAAAACAAACACAGATGAGCCTCTGCACATAAATGATACATCACAGTTCGACAAAGTGGCAAACATGCAGAGTTGGAATGGTCATGAAGAAAAGGAGAGTGCTCACAGGAGCAAATTGAGTAAGAGAACATCACTTAATCAGGATGCATTAGGAGGACAGAGTGAGGCCAGTGATAGTGACAACTCGGAGTATGACTCTGATTGCGACGAGGCTATAAAACGATTGCACTCTGTGGTGGTGGTGCCAAAGAATTCTTCCCTAACAATGGATACACAGGACACGGGAGCTTCCCCATGCACTCCAATGAATAGTTCAGAACTGCAGAATGCTAATATAGCAGCTGACCCGAATATCAGTGAAGTCCCAAAACAAAGGCAGGGGAGTCCTTCCACTGCATTTGTGGAGATCAGTGGTCCATGTGCTGGTGTAAACGATTTATCCAATAGCATTATGTTGTGTCAATCCCAGAGTAATATGATTGATAGCACCAGTCACTCTGAGGGTTCCAGCTCCATCCATGCCCAGCCTTACATGGCTGGTCATATCAGTGCCCATGGTAGTGCCACAGATCCTCCTGTCCATAGCCTTGATAATTCCAGACAGTGTGAGCAAGGGCACAAACAGCATAATGTAAGCAGCAGAGGTGAAAGGATGTACTCCCATTACCAACATGACGATTTCTCCAATTCTGACAATATTAATGACAAGAATGGATTCAGCCTGGGTTGGGATTTTTCACAACCAGAACTACCTAGTAGTACATACCAGCAGCCTGATAGCAGTCATGAGCCACAGTTACTGAACACTAAACTGACAGGAACCTCTCCCAAGGAACATGAGCACATGCAGAGTAATGCCTCCTGGAACCACCAATCCCCAAACCTGCAGACTAGCAGACAACCTTACCTCCATGTGCGTGAACATTATCATGATCCTGCAGGTGAAATCCATCCTGACTCCCTAACTAATGACCATGACGACTACAGTGGGCATAAGCTATCTAATCTTAGTAAAACAGCTGTTGAATGCAGTGGACCTAACACTCCTGGGTCATCAAGCTTTGTACAAGGTCATGAAATAAGCAGCAACAGCAGGGGCTCTGCTGTTCCTGACCCCCCTAGAGAAGACAGTTTTAGACCCCACAGAGGCCGGGGCCCTCCCAAGAAAAGGCGTCCTGAGATTGAGTCCGATTCAGACAATGAGGCAGAAGCTGGACCTGCAGGCAAGAGGGAGCGTCAAGGAGATACTGACCTTTCTAAGGAAGCTCATGTCAAAGCTGAGGTGCACCGACCATCACTCACTCTGCAGGACTTTCAAGACTCCAATAAATGGAGAGAGTCGTCAAAGTCCAAGAAGATGCCCCCTTACTTTGACTTGATTGAGGAGAACCTGTACCTGACTGAGAGGTAAGGTATTGTCCAGCCTGATTTAACAAAACAAATGATTTTGATAGTACAAAAAATAACCTCATAATAAAACATTTAAGTACTCTCAGGCTTATCCTTTGAAAGATTTTTAATGTTTTTTGCAGAAAGAAGAGCAAATCTCATCGAGATATCAAGAGAATGCAATGTGAGTGCCCAGTGCTGCCCAGAGAGGAGCGTTCAAGGGGAGTATTCGCATGCGGGGAAGACTGTTTAAACCGGCTGCTGATGATTGAGTGGTAAGCTGACACCTTGACAAATTATATTAAATCTAGTAACATAGTGTACCTAATAAGAGCTGGACAAGAGTCAGTATAAATCATTCTGTTTACCATCTAAATTTGACTGAATTTTAAATTCATCAACAATGCTAAGCCCATAAAAAATCTGTGTAGGAACCTGTTGACATACATATGTTAACTAAATGATATCTTCTTACTTTTTTGGGGGGGTTTTTTCAGCTCCTCACGGTGCCTGAATGGAGCATACTGCTCTAATCGACGCTTTCAGATGAAACAACATGCAGACTTCGATGTTATCCTCACAGAAGACAAGGGCTGGGGACTACGGGCAGCTAAAGACTTGACTCCGTAAGCCTCTTAAAAGCTTTTGATACAAAAAATCTTAATAGTTGTCTAGCATTTAACATTAAAAGATTCACAAAATGAGTAGTTGTTGTGGGGCTACCTCCTCTATTGGATTGCATTAGCGCTACATAGTAAAGGTGTTCATGTGTCCACCTTTGTACATTAATAAAGTAATTGCACTCCGAAACAAAATATGTGCTATCTGAACAGGTTGGCACCTAAGCCTCTGTGTTTAGGATAAATCATTTTAAGACATCTTAAGGTATTTTCTCACAAAATAGCAATTTGTGAGTATGGTATCTACACTGTGGAAACACTGGCAAAAAGCTAATATGCCACTGGAATTAAATCTCTCTCAAATGTTATGAGACAGGATGATTGCCAAACTGTTTTTATTGCTATCTCAGAAACACCTTTGTACTGGAGTACTGCGGGGAGGTATTGGACCACAAGGAGTTCAAAACAAGGGTGAAAGAATATGCGCGCAATAAGAACATCCACTACTACTTCATGTCTCTAAAGAATAATGAGGTAAACGATATGACACATCACAATTATTGTTAATATTTCAACTGTAATCTGGTTTAATGTTTTGATGAATGTCAGAAATCAGAATCAGAATCAATAAAGTATTTCTGATTCTGATTCTGAGAAATGCTTACATACTGTGTTATGTCTTTTCAGATCATTGATGCAACGCTGAAGGGTAATTGCTCTCGGTTTATGAACCATAGCTGCGAGCCCAACTGTGAGACCCAAAAGGTAGAGCAGCAAAAGAAAGCACTTAATAATACTCTCTCAGGTTAACTTACTGAAAGATGACTCATCTGATGATCATGATTTTTATCCCATTCCAGTGGACTGTCAATGGCCAGCTTAGAGTTGGGTTCTTCACCACCAAGGCTGTCCCTGCAGGAACTGAACTGACATTTGATTACCAGTTCCAGAGATACGGGTACTGTTTATCTGCAGTTATTTTTACCCTACACTTCTGTTTTATGCAGTCTATGTTTTTGTTGCATGTCTGAAAGCAGTTCACATATATACAGATATGTTCACATAGATCTATTCATAATTCATTTTGACTGATGGTTCAGCTGTTTCACCATTTTTCTTGTCTCTTTCTACAGCAAAGAAGCACAGAAATGCTTCTGTGGAGCACCCAGCTGCAGAGGCTTCCTGGGTGGGGAGAACAGAGTTAGTGTTCGGGCAGCTGGTGGGAAGATGAAGAAAGACCGCAGTCGAAAGAGTGCTCTCACCACGGTCAGTTCTTTCAGTCATACTTGTGTGTCTTGTCACTGGCTGGCAGTAATAATTAATGTGGTTACACTTCCACACAAGAATCACTACCACAATAACGTGATGAATTAGTTGAATTTTTTCCCATAGTGATGTTAGCTCTGTATATTATGTATACAGGCTAAAATGTCTTTACGCCAATTTCGCCAAGAAAAAAGTGTTATTTTAGATGATGACATCACTTTGTCCTTCCTCAGGTTGATGAGGAGCTGGAGGCCTTACTGGAGAATGGAGAAGGCCTGTATGATGAAAAACAGGTGGTGTCTCTCTGCAGACTAATGGTTCGAGTGGAAACCATGGAGCAGAAACTCATCTTCCTCAAGCTCATACAAGTATGACCTAAGTGGTAGATGCATTGTTTACATTGTTGATGTTTGTTATTATCATTTGCAGTACGTAATACGAGATGTTTGTGTTGCACAGGATACTCAAAATCCGTCATGCCTGAAGCAGTTCCTGGACCATCATGGATTGTCTTTGCTGTGGATCTTCATGGTGGAGCTTTCTGAAGCTAAAGGGAACAGTGCCAATAACATCAAACTGCAGTTAGAGGTAACATATGTCATTGACTTTGCATTAAAACATTCATAATGTTGTCACATTCCACTGAAGCAACTGGAAATTATGAAATCATTGTAGCCTGTACCGTCATATACACAGCCATTTGCTGTTTGATCACTCATAATGTGTTATTCTGTTTACAGATTATGAAGACCTTGGCTGTGCTGCCTATCTCTACTAAGAACATGTTGGAGGAGAGCAGAGTCCTGACCTTTATTCAGCGATGGGCCCAGACAAAAACTCTCCCCCAGCCTGCTGAGATGGATGGCTACTCCAGTGAGAACACCTCCCGTGCTCAAACACCCCTCAACACTCCTGATGGTTCGTCCACCAAACTGGGACCAGAATTGGATGGTGACACCTCCAAACCTGCTGTGTACCGCCCCCTTAAGATCATCAGTGAAAACAGTCTAGACAGTGCACTCTCTGACGCTAGCAAAGCATCTGATGGGAAGGAGGAAGAGGAGGAGGAGGATGATGAGGAAGAAGATGAATCCTCACATGCGGGACTTCCTGATGGCAAACAGTTGAAGGAAGACCCAGTGTGTGAAGCTGCAGATCCAACGAAAGGAACGATGGAAGAGTCAGTGAAAGAGGAGAAACAGGAAGAGACAGGGTTGAGTTCAAGCAGTCAACACCAAATTCAAACTGAGGAGGTAGAAGAAAAAATGGAGTTGGATTTGGAGAAGGAAATTGAAATGAAAGAGGACACGAGTGAGGGTCAGACGGATGAACTTGAGGGGTCAAAAGAGCCTTGTGAAGAACAGGAGAGTGCGGAGGAGCAGACTAGTCAGGCAGTGACAGAAAAGGCTGAACTAGAAGAAGACCAGCCCACCGTTGAAGTTCTCGAGCCAGAGGGTCTGTCCATCCTAACGGATGTTCCTGATCTTCCACCTGAGCAGCCATCAGAGAATATGGAAGCCCAGGCAGAGACACAAGAGGCTGAGAAACCTCCACCTGACAGTGAGGCCCAATCTGGTGAATCTACCACTGATGCTGCCCCAAGCTCTGAGACCCCAGAGGCCAGTATACCCTCTGAGGTCATATCAGCCCCTGTGGACCCATCAGTGATAGGAACTCCTTCTCAGGATGAAGAGGAAGGTGTCTCAGATGTGGAGAGTGAGAGGAGTCAGGAGCCCCAACTCAGTGCTTTGGACATTAGTGGCATGGCTGCCAGGCTTCTGGAAAGCTGGAAGGATCTTAAGGTGAGCTCAAATAGAGTCACTGTTAAAGGCAGACATTGTCCAACATGCATAAACACGCTAAATATTATCCCTTTTCTGCTTGTTATCTGTTTGTATACAATTTTCTTTCTGAAGTTTGAAGTCAAAGTTGTGCTTGTTCTTTTAGGAGGTGTACAGAATACCAAAGAAGAGTCAGGTGGAAAAGGAAGCAAATGGTAAGTTTAGTCTAATGCTGACTTTTGGCCGAGAACTTTTTCCATATGGTTTTGACCATTTCAATTTTCCCACAGATCGCAGCCGAGATCGAGACACTGCTTTGACGCCACGCACCACTTCTGGTAGCCGAGAACGTGAAAGGGAGCGAGAGAAGGAGAGGGAACGTGACAGAGACCGAGATTATGATAGAGACAGGGATCGAGACTGGGACAGGGACAGGGACAGGGACAGAGACAGAGACAGAGACAGGGACAGAGACAGGGACAGAGACAGAGATCGGGACCGTGACCGGGACCGAGTCTCTGACAAAACTCCTCGCAGCACTGAGAGACGAAGGAGACGCTCCGCTTCTCCACCACCCTCGTCCTATGAGAGGAGCAGCCGACGCACTGAGGAACGGTAAGAACTCCTGTGATTGTGGGAACATTGTCGAGAGTTTTTTCCAAGCAGCTGTATGTCATAGTGTGGTTTTTGGCATTCAACTGTGGTCTCATTCTCTGGATTTTTAAGGTTTGACCCATCTAACAGCAACAAGACACCAAGGGGAACTGGTGGCAAGGAGCGCAACAAGCTGTCCACAGAGGAGCGCAGGAAGCTGTTCGAGCAGGAGGTAGCTCAGCGGGAAGCCCAGAAACAACAACAGCTTCAACAGCAGCAGCACCAGCAGCTTCAAACTATGGCTTATGATCCTGCTCTGGCCTATGCCTCCAGCCCTGGCTTCATCACATACCCTCCTGGATATCCCATCCAGACCTTTGTGGATCCCTCCAATCCAAATGCAGGAAAAGTACTGCTACCTACCCCTGCGGTTGAGCCCACCATGACCTATGAACAGACGCCTCCCCAGCGTCTTATCTCAGACTTGGGACTGACCTCTCCATCCTCCTCTTCCCAGGCCACTCCAGTCTCTAATCTCGCTCAGCACATCACCACCACCAACCTCACCACTGGCAGCTCTCAGCAGTATGCCCAGCCAGCTGTAGCAACCCAGGACGCAGGCGTAGCTGTCCTCTCTGTACCTGCCCAGGCAGCCCCTCCGGTACAGGGCCAGCAGAGCTACACCACCCTCTGGGATCCCACCACTCAGCAGGCAGTGACTGTGCAGACGCAGCCTGCACAGCAGTATGCCACAGCCCCAGCGCCGCCTCAGACACAGACGGCCATCTATTACCAGGGCCAGCCATGCCAAACTATCTACAGCATCCCCACCGCCTACTCTCAGGCCAACACTCCTGTCATACAGGTATGTACTCTTTGCCTGGGTCTAATATCTTCTAGTGATTTTACAGTACACATTGTTGAAAAACATGGATTCATTTGTTTTTGCCATTAATGTGTAAAACCTTTTTATATTAAGGGTGTAACAAGTTGTTGACAAAAATGTCATCTTAGCTCAACAATCACAACTCATAGCATTGCTGCACAGGCGATGCATTTCCTTTAATCCACCATGTGTACATACTAAACACACAGTAACCGATTTTGAATGTCTAGAGTAACTGTCGGATCTGATTGTACTTTGTGTTTCTGAAGGCATACACTGAACCCACAGCCAGCTACCTGCATGGCCAACCTGTGTATCCTGGTCATCAGCAGGGAGTGGTGGTGCAGCAGGGCGGCACAGTCACCACCATCGTCACATCCCAAACTGTCCAACAGGTAACGCATACACACTCAGTCCACTTTCTAAAGCATATGGAGTAATGAGGAGTCTGCACCTAATACATGGCAGATAAATAACTATGAAGCTCCCATAGAATTGTGTCTCTTTACGTGACGGATAATTCACACCCGTATACCAAATGGATATTATTCAAGGAAAGAAAAGTGGTTTGGTTTGAAAGGAGGAACAGAAGGGTGGAATTGCTTAAACTTTCGTGATTGTTTAATTGGGTGGAGTTTATATTCTTGAGCAGCATGCGGTCACAAAGATTCAATGTTTTGGAGGTTGCAACAGTTTAGAGGGCAATTTAAGTCTCCACTTTTGATGATTTTCAGAAGTCTATTATGCTCTGTGATTTTGAGGCAACACCCTGTCTCAGTGTGGCCACAAGGGGGTAGTATACATCTAAATTATGCAACTCTTTAGAGTTACAGTGTCAGTCCGAGATCTGTCTCATACAATGACAAAATAACTTTTAAGTTGTGACTGAAGTTAGAACAAATAAAGGAAATGGCTCAATGGGCTCCATTTGTAAATAAGAATCTAAATGCAATTATTTATGACTGTCATTGTCGGTAAAAAAAGGATTTGCTCCTAATACTTATTTTCTATTTCTTTTCTGCTCCAGGAAATGATTGTACCCAACAATGTGATAGACCTGCCTCCTCCCTCTCCCCCTAAACCCAAAACTATCGTCCTACCTCCCAACTGGAAAGTGGCCCGGGACCCCGAAGGAAAGATCTACTACTACCATATTGTCACAAGGTTGGTATTGCTGTTTGTCTGTGAAGTCTGTGTTTGTACCTCTACATGTATTACTATCTGACATTACGTCCTCTGCGCATTAGGCAAACACAGTGGGACCCTCCAACCTGGGACGGAAGTAGCGACAACACTAGTGTGGACCATGAATCTGAGATGGACCTGGGAACGCCCACCTATGATGAGAATCCTTCCAAGGTGCGCTTTTAGCTGTGGTTGTTTTCAAAGTGTGTTATGAAATGTAAACTATGCGTAGTAATACCCTAAAGTTTTGTGAAGTAAGTGGAAAGTTGAAAAAATCTTATGTTTCTTCATTTGACAATGAGGAAGTATCCTCTTCACTTTTTCGTTTGGCTCCCAGAAAGTTTGTGCTTGGATGCAAAACATGATTATAGTGTTTGTTCCTTGAGGTAATTGAAGATGCAGCACGAGTGATTACTTTCAGCTGTGTCTCAAGGAGGGGAAAAAAAAAACCTCAGCACGACACCATATCCCTTGAGTGTCATGACCTCGCAGATGACTCCTCCTCGTAAAATGGCTTCATCAGAATCTACATGGAGACACAGATTTGAAGAGAGAATCCGCTCACCCCACCCCCTGCTCAGCTGTCTGTCCCTTAGCCTCAAGGCTGTAAGGGGAGGGGTGGCTCAGCTCATCTCTTCTTCCTCTGCCTTGTTTGTTTTCCCTCTTCATTTTTATCCTGACTTTGAGGATAATAGAAACCATCTGGAAGACCAAGCATTCATTTATTTGCGGTTTCTTGTGTTATAGTCGAACTACGAAGTGTCCCTTTTGTCTCTTTTTAAAAAGATGTAACAGAGTTGGAAAAAGCTTAAAAAACTGAGATGGCAAGATGTGTTTTTCATGCAACATTTCCTGCCAAGAACAGCTACAAGGTCATGGACCATTTCCCAGCATGTGTTTAGACCGTGGTGGTGTCCACGTCCAGCACTTGAAACTATGGCACATGCTCTGCACTAGTAAAGCGTCCGATGTCACTGTTTCTGGATTCCTGGCCCTGGCACTGTGTGTGTAAATCTGTTGTATTTGCTTTTGATCCTCACCACTTTGTTGTGGGTACAGGCAGTCAGCTGTTGCCTGCTTGCCTTTGTTGTTGAAGGCTGGGGCCAGAGAGGCAGCATCCTGGCAGGATATCCCTGCTTTGTGTCAAGTAGCTGGTGAGCAGGTGCTGTTTGATGCCCCACTGACCTTGATAGCTACTGTTTTGCAGCCAGTTGCCATGTTTGATTGAGCTGATGCACAGGTGGGGACTCACTTGTGATTTAAAATTTAGAAAACTTGCCACTTGCAAAGCCGAGGGTTTAATGTGAAACAAATTATATTGTTTGCAAACAAGCATTTTAATCATATCCATCTCTTCTGTTATGCTGTTACAGTTCTCCACAAAGACAGCTGAAGCAGACACTTCCAGTGAACTGGCTAAAAAGAGTAAAGAGACATTTCGCAAAGAGGTGAGCCGGAGTCTCTGTAAACAATGTTTGCAGCAATGTTATTTAACTCCAGATGTTTCAATTTTCCAAACCTCCTCTAGCCATCCATGCCAGTTTTCATTAGTTTTTACATTTTCTACTCTTTTTAACAAGTCTTTGTGTGTGTGTCACACAGATGTCCCAGTTCATAGTGCAATGTCTAAATCCTTATCGGAAGCCAGACTGCAAACTTGGACGCATCAGCAACACGGAAGACTTCAAACACCTGGCTAGAAAGGTAAGACTAAACAATACGACGTTTACACATGTAGTTAGAACTGCCATTAATGCAGAGAAGCTCTGAACCTTTCCTTGGCCTCTACATGGTCAGAGCACAGTGAAAGCATAGGTCAGCTTTTTACTTAAAAGGAAACATTTTCAAAGTTTCCCCTCAAACCAGAGCTAAATAGTTGAGCTCCCACGATTTCTTTCTCCAGCCAAATGTTTTTGTATTGTGCCTCTGGAGGAGACTGAGAACACATTGTACATGTAAACTATTATCTCCCTCCTTTGTTTTACTCATTCCTTTCTAAAAGCTCTTTTCAACCAGCGTTTCTTCAAAGGGCAGTTTTTTTTCCATGGTTCCCGGTGGGTCCATGGATTGTGTATGTAGGGAGTGGTTTGCCCCGAGTGCCACTTGGACATACCAGGACTCTGAGGACATGGGCACAATAAACAGAACGACGAGTTGGGCTTCACTCATTTAGAGATTGCGTTTTATTGTCTGAAATTACAAAGGGCAAAGTCACCAAAAGGGAATTAACCATCCAACCACTCTACCACAACTTAGATATACATTGTAATTATATCATTTATTGTAGTCTGGTGACAAGAAACATGTCTAACTCTTTCCTCTGCCCATTCTTCTAGCTAACTCACGGAGTTATGAATAAGGAGTTGAAAGCTTGCAACAATCCTGAGGACCTTGAGTGTAACGAGAATGTGAAGCACAAGACCAAGGAGTACATCAAGAAGTACATGCAGAGATTTGGCTCCGTGTACAGGCCCAAGGAGGACACAGAGGTGTACTAGCCTCAGAGGCCACAGATGTTACACTTTCTCTGCACGAATACAGGAGAAGCACAGATTTGCCTTTCCATTCACTCCTTCATGTACGTACTGGCCAGTCTGAACCGGGAAGTGGTTTCTTATGCGTATTTATGACTAAGAATTGCACTGCTGCCCAAGAAGCTCTCCAGGCCCCGTGGATCGCAGAGGACTGTCGGAGACTCAAGTGTTGCTGAACGACCCGAAACTCCAGGTGCAGTGGGTGCAGCGTTCTCGAAGGATGACACTGAGGGGTGCTACAGAGACTAATGTTTTCACTGACTGTTTGATTTTAAGTTTTTGTTTTTTTTCTTCCATTTGTGGCTCTTAAATGTTCCCGAGATGATCACCTCAATTCCACTTTTTAAACTCTTCTAGCCCTGATTGAGGATTACTCAACGGAATCAGCTTTTGGTATCCTATTTATCAAAGTTTCTTTGTTACTTTCCACTGTTAAAAATGGATCAATGACAGAACAGTCCAGTCCTTTTTTCCCCCTCACTTCCTTTTTCTTGTGCACGCTTCAACCCCCTGCCACTGACTCTGTATCTGGTGCTGCTTTTAACTGGGCTGTGGAGGTCCAAGCTTCCACTCCTCAAACCCTGCCTTCTTAACCACAAGACTTTTGGAGCCTCTGTTGTTTTATGAATGCATGATGTAGGCTGAGGTCAGCGTGGTATCCTTATGGAATTCCTACATTTTCCATGTGTCCTGCTTCAAGTAATATGCCCTCTCCGAGATGAGCTTTTACTCATAATTCACTTAGGGATCAGCCAATAACCAGCAGGTTGGCAATGGGGTTAGTGATCAATATTTTCACGTCTTTTATCAATTTATGTATAATAAGGGGAGCAGGGTTTGAATGCTATGTGTGATGTGCTCTTTAGCTGTGTATCAATTTTTCCCCATTTCTTGTCCAACGTGCCCTGTTTCCTCGTCTTGCAGGAATAATAGTGAAAATGAAGGTTGTAGCATTGCAGTTTTAACTGTTTCTAAACATCTTGTGTGTTCTGGTTCTTTTTTATCATTTATATGCCCCAGTGAGACATTAGAGACACTTAGGCTGGCCTTGCTCCACAAACTGTCAACTCATTCATTTCCAAGATTTTTACAGTTGTCAATGTAGTTTGATTAGTATTAGGTCACCAGTTTGTTGCAGCCTATTAAATAAAGTTCCAACATATGTACATTGCTTTATATGTGAATATATTGAAGAATAGTTTTGGGAATGTTTAAATAAACAGACACTTTGTAAAAGGACTATCATTTCATGATTGAAAGTGTAAATAATGTGTAAAATTACCAAAGCTGTATGCAGGAGAGTAGGGTCAGGGAGCACAGTGAACCCACCCATCCTCACCAGCTCAGCCCTCCTGATGCAGTTCCCACATCAGTCTGTCAAACTTAGGACCCCGCTGACTCACAGCCCTCTGTTTTATTTCAGTGGTGGGGGAGATTTTCATGTTTTTTTGTTTTTTGTTTTTGTCTATGGTTTTTCTTTGTACAAAGTAAGTTTCACTCTACTCTTCTGTAAGTATTGTGTAAGCACATTGTCATACCGAGTGTACAAACATTTTAAAAGATAATAAACCTTTTTTGTAAAATGATATCAGTTTCCCTGCTGTGCAGTTGCATTGGGTTCACTTGGGTGTCAGTTAAATAGACTCGAACAGATCTAAGTAAATGTGAGTTACCTCTATTACGTGATTAACTGCTGAGTGCACACCCAATCCCGTTTTAGATGGTCTCCCTCCTCTAATAAGCAGCACACATGGCCTGAATGTCACTACAGAACATACGCACAGTGTTGAGCCAGATGTTTGGCCCCAGTGAAGGGAATCAAAGTGATCGACTGCCTTCATTAGAGACATTCAGTGTGCTCTAAATATGGAGCCCCGTGATGAGTGGAGAGAGGCGCTGCTGTGCTTCCCCTCTCTCCTCAGTCCCAACCCCCTTCCCAGTGTATGCACATTCCGCAGCCCCATGCCTGTGTGCTCCAGACCGCAGTTAAGCAGTCCCGTCTGGAGTGTGTGACGGCATGTAACACTGCCCTAGGCCATGCAAGATGCCTGCTCCCACTTAGAACTGAATGCAAAGAGATCATTAACAGATTTGACTTCAGAGCAGAGCAGAGGGGGAACAGGAATCAGATTGTGCCTCAGAGAGAAAGAGGAAACTTAAGAATATTTTGGATGAAGCTATTATTTTCATTTCACCCTTAAATTATTAAATACCTCTTAACTGATTTCCCTCCGGGTTTTGGATAGGAAATGTTCTTATACACTAAATCCCTTGATAAGGGGTAGTATATTCCAAATATGTCCAAACTTCCTCACTGTGTTATCCATCAAGTGGGATTTATATTTTACTGTAAGTGACAGACGTGTCTATAGGACTGTGGTTGTGGTGCAGTTCAACAGTCATTTTCATATTTCCATAAACTTTGAAAAGTTGCTATAAATACAAAGGCATGTAACATAGTCCAAATTACATAAGAAAGCCTGATTTTATGCTAAACTGATTATGTATCAAACCACTGAGGCCTGTTGAATCTTTTTTGTCATTTGTTCTCTCAGTCCTATCGGATGAACTCAAGTACCCTTTATCCACACCACCATTTATTTTAGCCATTTATACTAGCTATTTTAACTGTATAGCCATTCATTGTAGCTCCTTTTTCAACCATTTATCCATCCATTACTTTTAGCTATCTATTTTAACCATTTATCCATCACTTTTTAAAAATTATGGATAAATGCTAAAAACTCTTCAAATTGTGTTCAGGTGTTACAGATGATTCACAATGGATATATTTCCATTGTAATTCTAATTACAAAGTAATTATTTGAAAAAAGAAACAAACTTAATTCTAATGTAATTCTTTTTCCATATTAAATGAGCTACTCCACAATCACGTACCCCACATGCTTCTGCAGTACCCCTGGTTGAGAATCACTGATCTACAGCATAAAGACTTCTATCATCTACTGTATGACGCTATGCTTACTGTGCAGTCCACCTGTTACAACAAAAGAGCAGTGACTTATCAAAGTTATTTATTAAATGAATAAAACTCTTACAAAAACACATTGAGGCATACCATTAGGAAATATGTACACAAAACCATACATGGCTGGCGTTAAAAAAATATCAAACCATCTGAAGCCATCACATAGTGTAACTAGCACATCGCAGATGTCCATGGTTCTCATAGATTTTATTTAGCTTTAGACTTGAAATGGTGATGAAATAAATACAAAAACAAGATGGCGACGTGGACACAAGCATTGATGTTAACAGTGTCTTTGGATTTTTTTTTTCTGTGTCTAAAATGAGAAATCAAGGTGACAAAAATGGAGCTGTGCATTATGAATGTAAGGAGAATAGATTCATTTCTATTCCTTTTCTTCAGTCTTCACAGTTCATACATGATCTCACTTTAAGCCATGACTTACAAAAAAAGCAATATTTAAGATATTTACAATCATAGATGACTAGTAAGAAGAGCTAAAAAAGGTGTTTTTATATTTCATAGAATGCTTCATTTTAGTGTCTTCTGATGAGATTTGAAACATCACTGGTGCATAATATATCCTCAGTGTAAATAAATACCAAGGCTACTTAGTGACTGCAGCATAAAAAGAAGAAAAAACAACAGAACAAGGAAACAAATCTAAAAAAACACACAATCTAGTGAGTAGTTCCCATCTACACATCAGATAAAGTGTTCTTATAAAGAAAATAGCAACTGCAAGCGTCATCGGGGTGGTTAAGAAGATTCAACCCTCGATTGCTACTGGAGAAATCTGATCACTTGGCCATATAAACCCTGAATTGGGTTTCTTGGATTTTTCTTCTCTTTTTAGGCATGCACATGTGCACAGAAATGATCCCAAACAGGGAAAGTCCCATCTTGTTGGAAACCGTCTCCTTTTGGCGAAAATCAACTGCAATACCAAAGTGGTTGCTGAAGTTGTGATTCATAAAACAAGGCTAGCCACACTAGAAACTTGATGTTCTGAGCCGCCATATTTGTTTACAATAGCACGTGGAAGGCTGAGAGGGGGCAGGGGATAAATCGGATTACTGTCCAAATAGCATGTAAACAGTTAAAGAATAATGAAACTTGTGTAAACACATTATTCTGTTTCCCGCCAGTAACCAGGATTTGTCTGCATGTAAAAGACATTGTAATGTACTTATTGTAGTGTATGTGGAGGTCATTGTAGGTCTCATCCAATCTGACCAGGTTTCTGTAGTGTCCAAGGCGTTGAGGCTTAACCAGAATTGAAAAATTGCCAGCAAGTTACGACATACTGATAGATTGGATTCGACCTACAAAGTTGTGTTCATTTCCCTTGGTAACAGGTGATTTGCTCTTTAGAGATAACAGACAGATTCTTTCATGCAGTTGGATCCACGTAAAATCAAATGGCGACATAAATTGGGGTAGCGGAAAGTGTTACACAAATAGTTTTTGTTCTCTTGGTAAAAACGGAATCGTAAGCGTCCAACAAAGCAACCAGAACCATCGGTGGCAGCCTCCAACAGTGACAGAGGTGTTGATATCAGAGTGCCTCGCTTGTCGTTTAAATGGAAGTTCTTCACTTGAGTCTGTTAGTGTCATACGTGTGTTTTGAGGAGCTGTCAGACCACAGAAACACCCTGTGTGGGGCAGTTAAGAACTGTTACCACGTCGGGCCTCTCGATGCGGGCCAGTGCAGAACACAGCAGTCCCAGAGTGGAGCCTTCTTTCTGGGCCCAGTTAGAGAGGAGCGTGTGAGCGGGGGCCTCTCCATGCCCAAACAGGTCCAGCTGTTCAGGCTCATAGCCCAGCGCTGCTCCCAGCTGCCTCCACCCCCGACCCCCTCCCTCCTGCAGGAGGCGCTCCACCTCCTCCTGTCTGTGGGGGGGCAGGTTGATGTACAGACGATTGTCCTGCTTGCTGTCCCTCTTAGTACCTGTGGAAACACAAACGAAATTAGCTTACCGTTTGGCTATTTCTATCAAGAAAACTAACTGATAAGATATTTTCAATATAATATAATATGGTATTTCTATTATTACCTGATATGAATTAAATGCATATTAGAAACATAGAAATACAAAGTTCATAGACTTGAAATTAGAAAGTTTTGTGCCTTTTCAGTTTGTTCCGGCAGGTTGTTGCTGTGTGCCAGTGGCCGTGTAGGCTACGTCCTTTTGTTAAGATTGTAATTTCAGGCGATCACTTTTCTATCTTTTTTGTTTTCACATTAGTTTACAAATCACCTTACTTTAAGACCATATAGACTTTGTTTAAGGTGGTGGGGGTTAGAGTGCCGTTCAGGACGCCTTTATCAGCAAGCGTGCTGCTTCATCGGAAGTCATTGCTGCATTTTTTTGGTGCATTACTGCCACTGACTGGAATAGCCTGAAACTGGCAGCAGAAAAGCACATACATGGGCGTCTTTGCACATTTGCATAAGATACAAGAAAGAAATTCGGGGATACACTCACAAAAATACTGCTCAGTAGCGCTGCTCGTGGTCAAATACTCCTTTAAGAGAAAGTATATTTAATAGTGTTCTGTCTGGAACATTGAGTTAATTTTCCTTTTTCTAATGCAATCCTTTATATTAGAAAGTCACAGATCATTTGAAGTTTTATAGTAGGATAGTGTTTTTTCTAATTAACAGCTAGTAACGCAGGTATGCAAGTGCATTTCAGCACATTGAGTTAATAAAGGTCTAGATGTTTTAGTGACCTTATTAAAATGTTTTCGGAAGCCTCTGAAACTTTAATTTAGTTTAGTTTCAAAGAGCCTTCGTCTACCACACCTTTGCTGGGCTGGTTGTCCTGTAGGCTGTGAGAGTCCAGAAACACACCGCTGTCACTTTGGAGCTTTTCTCCCTCTGGAGATGTTCCCAACTCAGCCGCACGGGCCTTAGAAAGAGCCCTCTTCTGTTTACATGATCTCCAGCTGAGAAGAGCAGAGGAAAACAATGTCATTTCAGCTACCCACAGTGAGCTATTTTTCATCCAAGGGCCAATCTTGTAATCATTATTACATCCATTTAAGGACTATCACTCATCCCTGAAGAAAACTCACCATTTATAAGCCACATAAAGAAGCAGACCCAGCACCACGGCGGCCAGAACAGACACGTAGGCCAGAATGTTGTTGCTGCCACCATCATCCTGCGGGGTAAACTTGGGCGTTCCAGGGGAAGGACTGGCCTCTCCTTCATCTGGCCAGCGAGGAGAAACATGGGTCCCATCGGGCCCCTCCAGAGCAGGACGAGACAGAATGTGCAGCTTCTTATCTATTGAGATCGAGAAAGCGAGACACGTGTCAGCGGCAGTACCATTGCATCTGCACATATGCACATCAGAAACACATTTGGGCTGCATAAATTAGGGCCAGAAATAATTCCACAGACGCCTGTGCGCCTGATGTAATGATAGCCTCAGTCATCCCGGTCCCCTGGGGTTTTGAAACCTTTCATTGCCCCTGTTTCCAGCCTCGTTCTCCCTCCTGCAGTCTGCCTATTTTAGGATCAAACACTTCAAGGTACTGTGCTGACCTCTTGGGGGTCAAAGGGTCAGGACACATGGACCCAGAGTGTGTACAGATGACCTTACTCCTGGAGAGCGAGTGTAGCCATTTGGGAGCAAACAGACTAGTTGTCGGGGTCAGCAGCCTCCCTTGGTCTCCGGGTTCTTGGGGGCAGTTAACCTAAAGACCTGTCAAGCTCATACCAATTGGATTACAGCACTTAAGTGGGCTCTTCTTTCACTACTCGTGTTTCCCAGATCGGAGTGTTACAGAGTGTTCAGATGAGGTGTGGATGCAGGTGTTGACCACATGTCGTTGTATTCTCACAGACCCTCCAACTCCCTGTCCCGCTCCCTTCAGCTCATTCTTTCATCTTTTACTATTGCTGCCTCTCACTGCATTAGATCTTTAAGGGATAAGGCTGCCAATATTCTGTACTTTTCTTACTGCCAGAAAATCTCATTGGATCCTTTCAATGGGATTTTTTTAAAACAGGTCACAAATTAATAGTTTTTTAAAAGGCCAAGTCATTTACTAAAACAGCAAGGACTATTTTCAGCTGCGGATTTGGTAGTAGTAGTAAGAATAGCTAGTAAGAATTTACAGCAGCAGGACAATGACTATAGGATTGATTCAAAATGAATTACAGCACCAATGTTCATCACAATGAATGAACATGTCACCCAGAACATTTATGTGTTTGTAATAGTTTTTGGACAACATGGCACAAAGGCATAAACTATATCAGGCTTTGGCTACAGAGAATATCTGTTAGTTGGTAGGATAAATTTATTGTTGTTTTATTCTTTTTTTAATATATAGAATAACGCCAGACTTTAAAAATCCAATGCATTTCCTCAGTTGAATCTTCCTTACAACTCACCCATGCAGAGCGTGTCGGAGTTGGGCATACATGCTCGGATCTCCACCTCGCTGTCAGAGCACTGGGTGCAAGACTGGCAGGGTTTGGTGCTAATACGCTCCTCAGAAAATGTTCCGGGGCCACAGATCTGGCACTGCCTGTCTCCCTGTGGGCCACACTCCCGGGTAACACCCTCACCACGAGTGCACTTGGAGCAAGGCGCACACAGGCCGTGGCTGCTCAAAAAGAAGAAGCCATTGTCGCATTCACATTGTGTGTCTTGAGTGGCGGAGCAAGAGGCCACCGTGGGGACACTGGGTGGGCACTTGGCACAGGGAAGGCAACGGTCGAGGCCTTCAGATGAGGAAAATGTTCCTGGGAAACAGATTGCAAAATCAGTGTCAGTGTTTCTCTCACAAATATCAGTGGCAACAATGAGACGCAGTGCCTCTTGAACTGATGACAGAGATAATGATAAAGCAGGTAAAACATATTCCACATTGGTGCAGTAACATTAGATTATAATTGCTTACCCTGAGGGCATGGTGTGCATTTGGTATCCTCTTTCCCACACTCTACCTCCACCCCGAAGCCAGAGGGACACAGACTGCAACACTGCCCTGATTCAGTGAACTGCCCACTGGCACAGGCATCTCCAAGAGTAACCTACAGTAAATAAATGACATAGTTAGAAAGAAATACCATCACTGTGCAACTAAACAAATACTATCATGTGTTTTAGGCCGTTTTTATTTTGACATGTTACAGGATTCATATTTAACTTAGGAAGTTGACAAACAAGAAAGCGAAAGGAGTGGTTTTACTTTGTTCACTGAGTTTTCTGCCTTACACCACATGTGGGAAGGAAATCACACACATCCCACCCCTGCGCAATTAAAGAAGCGGGGAACCGGGTGAACTGAAAATGGCCTTTTTTATCTTTCTGTCAGCCTCGGTTTTCGCCCTTAAAGTGCTCCGAGTCCTTATCTGCAAGTGGGTAATGGAGAGCCCAACTTGAGTTATGACATGAGGGATAGATCGGACATTCCTAACGGCTTGTGCAGCAGGGGTGGTGCCTGACAGGAGAGGCTGGCTTTAATCAGATGGCTTTAGACCAGTGGAAAGAATAAGACATGAAGGGGTGAAGGAAAACACTCAGAAAACGAGGAAGGAAGAAGTAAGAAGAGCTTCCGCCCTCCCACTCATTCCAAATCAGTGTGAATGACAATGTGTATCTCTGTGTGTGAATACACTGTATGTGTATGTATGCATGTCTTGACATCAGAAAAAGGAGGGGGGAGGTTTATAAAGGAGACGGTTCCAGCCCCAGGCAAGGGTGTCAGTTAACCAAGGCTGCCCAGCATGCAAGTATCTGTTTGGGTGAGAAGGGGCCTTTGAAGTCGCAGAGCCCCGCAGGTGTGTCTATGAAGGTCAGTATTTCACTAACTCCCCTTCTCCAGGCTCTGAACAACGGCATCTTAAACATGCACACATTTTAAGATTGGCCCTCCGCCTTACTCCGCCTGGGGGCTGACAAGAGCAAACAGATGTCTAACAACTAACCTCCTGCAAAGGGGAAAACTAACAGCTAAACAACCCACTGATGTCTTTCTTTGTCTCTGAAGTCTGCCAAGAAACACAGGCAACGTGTGGGAACCTGTAGAGCCTCCAACAAAAAGCCCACCAGAAACACACCCACACCACACACACCATGCCATGCCCCCATTCGCAAAACACTGAAATGTTCCATGCTGATACTACAGGAGGAACAGCTTTGAAACGGGGCTCGCCTCGTTCCAAAAACAACAGCCAGTTTTACTGTGGCGCTTGCAGAGGAGCCTGATGATATCTGAGCACCAGCCACAGAACCCAGATCAGAGGCATTAGGGTGTCGGGGTGGTAGAGTCCAGCAGGCAGGAACCAGTAGGATGTTTGAAGTTCGCAGACTGTGACCAAGCCTGGACCATAATAACTTGTAGTACAAAGGCCTCATGGTAACTCTGGTTGGTCCTCCTCCATGTGACAGATGGAGCTCCTCTGCTAACACAAGCTAACCTCTTAGCCCTCATTCTATACTTTGATAAATATTTGGTGACAGCGGCTCTGTTTTATTTTTACCTCCAGCTTGGATTTCTGTCATTTTACAGCGCCTGGTGGGAGTCTGTAAGCCTGCTGGAGGGCCAACTCGGCTCAGAGCAGGAAGTGCCAAAGGCTTGGCACTTCACCCACTGGTGCCCAGTGTACAATAAAATATTTAGTCCATGCCCCACTGGAGACGAGTGGGAACAGTCATCTACTCAGTAGAGGAATGAGTAAATCATTATCTACTGTATATACTGTGTGAAATAGTAATATATATGGATACCAACTAATGTTTATTGGTATGAGAACATATTCCAGTTCACAATTAATATGCATTACACTTAATATTGGAATGAATCACTAGTTTTTACACTGAATGATTTCAAATTAAACTACTCGTTAGAGAGAATGAAACATAATAACCCATAAATCCACCTCATAACAAAAAGTGTTTATGCTTCCTTACATTGGGCATGTATTGTATTAAAATGAACAAATCACAGTTTTAATTATCAACTATACTAGTGTTTATACAATATCATATCCAGCTTTCCTGCAAAAAGATTAATTTGGTGTGCATGCACAAGAGAGTATTCAGCCTTATCTGCTGCCTCGGGGGCAGAGACTCTGAAGGGGGCTGCAGTTGCTTTTTCCATTTAGGTACGAAGCTGCAATCTGAAGGGATTCCCCAGTGAGAACACGCGGACCACCGAGGAGCACTGCTTTCAATGGGGCTCTCAACTCCACGGCTGCCGGAGTCACTCAGTCATCGCGGATCACACACACACACACACACACACACACACACACACACACTTCATTTCAGCCTTCTCTGTGCCTGAAACATTTTCTGTGCCCTTTTGAAGTGAGAACCACTTTTGAAGCGCGTAGGCTGGAGTTCCCACAGTTAATCTAATCTGCGTGAAAAATAAACACACAAAAGGATGCTCTCTCCCTCTCTCCGTGTGAAGACAATGACCCATGAGCCCTCACATTCTGACTGTGACAGCAGCAGACACGAGGTCTTTCAGCAGAGACAGCCTGAGCTGAGGGAAGGTTGTCTAAAGCTGCACATCCCATCTCCGCTGATTACTGTCATTAGTATACAGGGAGGATAAGGGACAAATTAAAGGACATGGTTTTCTCTTTTCAGGAAGAAAGCTCACCAAAAACTCTGATACTGAATCAAACAAGACAGCACACAGCAGCCTGCTAACTATTAATCTACTGATTTTCAACTCTCACCAAAGAGTTGAGAAGTGGTTCAAATGTCTAAATGATCCTGAGGTCTGCCCCCCAAAGAAATCTGCTTAACTACTCTATGGAAATTCAAATGACTGTGGTAACAAACTACCCCCCCCCCCCCCACACACACACACACACACATACACCACAAACTGGGAGAAAATGATGATAATTGCTTTGCTCCGGATATCCAGACCCCAACAACACACTGAAAGCTAGGCCACATTTTCACCAGGAATTGCAACAAATATGGCAACATGTACAGTAAACTAACTGCAACATGAGCCTTAGAAACCGAGTTTACAGCAGAAAATCATGAAGAATGTGCTCACATACGATAAGATACAATCAACTTCTGCACTAAATCATTCAGTGAGTAATAAGAGAATCATTTGACAGCACAAATGCTAATTTTTCAGTGGACTGAAGAAGCACACTTGAAGCCCCTGTGTTTGCAAAGCAGAAGATAAACGGCATCTTAGATTTCAAAAAGATTATTATACCCTTATAATATGAAAGAGATACACATCTTTTTAAGAGCAGAAGTTTTATCTAAAGACTTTGATCTAACAAAACTGCTTTGACTTGGAGGAGCGTGTCCAGACAGGACTACGAGCCCCATGGGCTTTTTGAGGTAGATGACAGTCAAATTATTGTCTGCAACAGTGGAGGCAGGGCCCTTCTTTTAAACCCTGATCTCAGCTTAATAATATGCTATCAAACACCACTGAACCTATAATTTGTTCATAAAATACATCATTTATCACTGTGTAGGTGCATAATCTTGGTAAACTGTGTGCTCCTATGCGTTGTTCTTGTCTGATGATCCAGGATGTTTGGAGATCACAGGGGTCTGCAGCAGCCTGTGGACATGTACAGTATAGGCCACAGACACAAGCAGTGCTCTAGTAAAAATAAGGAGTAGTTTGATTTCACTCTTGTTTAGTTATGAGAGGCTTTAAAAGAAAGACAGGATGAGATTTAATCAGATGCCCCTTCACTATTTCCACTGTTATTTGCCAACTACAGAATGACACCAAACACATTCACCAGCAGGGGCCATGTGACACAGCCTTAATGGTATGGCTCTCTGGTGTAAAACAGATTTCCTTTGGGAACAATGGTATAAAAGTGAACTCGGTGGCTGAACTTCACAAGGGCTACTACTGTGATGTTGTGATGATAAGAGTGTGAAATAAGAAGGTAGCAGACTGTGAAGCCTTTTGAGTTGAGTCAATGTGTGTTATCGTGTTAGTAAAGCAGTTAATAACTGTTGCTTACTTTTAACAGCAGAAGCGCGCAGATGACAAACGGTCTCATGTCTTCAGGCTCCAAAACCCTCCTTCACTTCGAGCGGACAGATTGGTGCGTCTCAAAATCTCTGGCAGAGCTTTTTTTTTTTCAGTCTGCAGCCTTCAACAAACGCGTAAAAAAGTGTCATAAAAACTTCCAGTTCTCTAAATCTAAACGTGGCACTACAAAAAGACAAATTTATCACAAAAGGCGCTGGTTCCGCAGACGGGAAAGTTCGGTCCTAGTCCAGTAATCAGATGTTTTTACGCATGAGAAGGCGGCTTTAAAAAGCAGGCTGTGTAATCCGTAGATTCTCCCAGAAACAGCGCGGTAGACGCATTTCCTTCTCTCAATGCATCCCCTGCTGATACTGTGTAAAGTTAACACAGAGTTTCTTCTGTTTCAGCACGGCCTGCCACCACTCCTGCAGCTTTGCAACAGATGAGGCAGGAAAAGCTCCAGCAAGCTCTCCTGGGCCTTTTTCTCCTCCCATCTCCTCAGCTTTCAAACCGGCTTTCTGATTGGCTGCATCCCTGCGACGCGCGGTTGGGAACAAAAATATAATGAAAGGCAGAGGAGTGCAATCAAGTCTGACACTGTCAGTGTATGTGTGTGATTATGTAGTCAGATGATTAATATACCCTCATACCTGCTGGAATCAACAAGTGCATGTTTAAAAAACTGTACTACACGAAAACATTAAAACTCCGAGACCCAAAGAGTTCAATATTGAATGAATAAATGGGACATTATGAAGTTAAAAATGACATGAATAAATAGACAATATATAAATGGTGGAATGCAGTTAAGTACATTTACTATTTACTACCTTACTTGAGTATTTCCATTTGATGCCACCATTGTTCTTTTTAATACACTACATTAATTATAACTAGTAACTAGTATATAGTTATACTAGTTACTAGTTACTTTACAAATTAAGACTTTACATACAAAACATTAGCATGTACCCTGATGTTGTTATAGAGTAAACTACCAATGTAACTGTACATACAATTGTTGAAATATTTCTTAAACATTAATGCATCTGTAATAATAATTCACTAATATCATATATGATTGTATAACAATTGTGGCAATTTTACTGCAGTACTTTCACTTTTGATACTTTAAGTACCTTTACTTTAGTAATATTTTCAATGCTGGGCTTTTACCTGTAATGGAGTATTTTTTCACTGTGTTATTGCTACTTTTACTTACGGATCTGAATACTCTCTCCACCACTGCAAAATATATAAAAGAGTAAAAGCATTGTTTAAGTATTGATTTTGAGGTGCTTGTACTTTACTTGAGTAATTCCATGTTATGCTACTTTATACTTCTACTCCACTACATTTCAGAGGCAAATATTGTACTTTTTACTTCACTACATTTATCTGACAGCTTTAGTTACTTTGCAGATTCAGATTATTAATACAAAACATAATCAACAAAAGTTGTGATGTATTATTATAAATTCAACGACCCAGCATTATATAAAGTAGTTCAAATGTGTTCCACCTTTACCAACTGCAACATTAAAGCAATACCTACATTAATGCATTAATAATTATGACACAAGATAATGTAATATATATTATTCTGAAACTAGCCATTCTGCACAATGAGTACTTTTACTTTTGGTATATCCCCACAACATTTCTAGAAGTGAATTGTGAGTTTAAAAAACAAACCCATATGTGGATCCCAGGATAAAACCTTATTAAATATATGTTTGTGACATGACACCATTTTACAACCCTACAGAGATCCTCACAGAGAGTTGTGATCAGTTGTTATCAGAAAACAAAAGAGAGCATGTGAATCAAACAAGGTGCTCTTAAGAAGAAGTATATGTTTGATCTCAGCAACTCAAAAGATTAGAAAACCAACGCAGGGTAAATTACACACCTTGTAAATTCTAGTGAATGCATCGCAGGGGGGCCTGGAGACTTCAGAGGAAAACAAATGGAGAGATCTCTCAGACACAATACTACTTGCACTTCAAAGCCTGCCGAGGGATGAGAGGAGACAGAGAGGATGTTCCTGCTCTGATAAAACCTCAAGCCATATTTCAGACACGAGGAATTCTCTTTTCTCTCATTCAAACACAGACAGATAATAAAGTCTTCTTTATTTTGATTATGTCAGTTTATGTTCCCTTAGAGATGAGTTTGCATGGATTAAGTATCATCCACACTGCAAAAATCTTTATCTTACCAAGTGACTTTTATTCAGCATTGGGTCATAAAAGTCTTATTTTCTCAAAACAAGTTAAAAAAAATTCACTTTATATTTTAATTCTATGTAGATTTTAATGTTTATTTTATCATTCATTGATGTTTGCTTCAATGCACTGCAAAAATTTCCATCTCGAAGTTTTTTACGTTATTATTTCAATATGTTCATATTGTTTCCAATACAAACCAACTTGTTTCAAGATTTTTTTTAGAATCAAGAGTCATTTTTCTTAATTCTGTCTTGCTTCAAGATATTGATACTCAGGTCTACAAAATTCTTAAAGCGGATTTTTATTGGAAAACAGGTTGTAATCTTGTTACACTGGTACATTTTTTTCCACTTTCTTTAAGAAAAAATGGCTAGTAAAAACTCCCCTGTAAGATGGAGATTTTTCCGTGCACTGGAGCAAACATCGAACAAATGATAAAATAAACACAAGTTTATCAGCAGTCAGACAAATAAACAGTTCCCGTCACTTCTATATTCTTCCTATCATCTTGCTGTAGGGCCACTGGCTCTTTATCTGAGGGCCGGGTTTCTCCGTGGTCATACATGGGTGGGAACGATAAGGCAGCTATAAAAAAAACATGATTTTGTCCACAGGCCTGAGGAGAAATTAACTGGGGGGGGGGGGCTGAGATCATTGACGGAGGCCTGTTTGAGGGTTGTTGCGGTTCTTGGCAGGAACAACTTGAACAACACCAAAATTGCAGCGTTTCACGACATCCATCCCCTCAGCCAGCCCTCAGGTCTGGAGAGGTCAGAGGGAGATACTGCCAATAACCGAGAGTGAGGTGTCAACCCCTCCCACCATTGTCAACAGGGCCACATCAGAGTGACTGCATCCCTCTTCATCCTCCTCCTCCACTTCCCTTATTCACTATTCTGTGGTTTGTATTTGACTGGGGGTCTACAGGTCAGTTTTATCACCCGCCTCACCCCTCCCCAACCCTCTGAATTGTACCCCCGGAGGTGTTTATGGGGAGGCTGACAGGATGTTCGGCCCACCATGAGATCAAAGTCTCCTCTTAGTGCTGTTGCTCACTGTGACCTTTTCAACTCTAATAGGGCTAACATCACAGACGCATGCAAGGCTGGGGTTACAGTAGAGGAGCTGGATGATCTACGTTGTGGCAGCGGATCGGTTTCCTTCCTGCTGTGGTTCACACACAAGAATCAGAGCTCATTTTTCAGTAATGGGCGCTCATCCTCAGGATATGGGCCGTGGTTCACAGAAAAGAGGATTCCTGGATATAAGTGTGCAGTCAAGTCTTTGACGGCAATTATTGGCCATATTAGGACAATTTCAAGAGTCAACTTCAGATAGAAAAAGATGGAGCAGAGAGAGGAAACAGACAAGACACACACACAATCATGATTCCCATTGTCATTAAGTCACAAGGAGCACACGCTGCTTGATTTTGAAAAAGTAAAAGTGTATTTTCAACATCTTCCAAGAACAATATAAAGGCTAAATAATAGTGGTTAAAGAAAAATGGATCAAGTCCAAATCCAAGGCAGTGCTGGCCTTCACTTAAGGCTTTTTGTGTCACTTTGAATCTAAAATCAGGACATTTGAACAACAAATAATATCAAATACATTATATACAGCATGACTTCAACCAACTTTTTGATATATGACTGATTGCAAAGACCCGATTCTGAAAGGAAGCCTCTATTAATTAAAACAGAGCAGTGTTATATGAATGGATAGTCTAGATTACCAAATGTGTACTTAAACAGCTGCTTATGGAAACAATCCTTTATAATCAGAGACTCTCAGTTCCACACACTTTGTGAGACAGGTGTGTAATTAGAATATAAATTGTGATTTTTGTGTATTTCCAGGGTGGAAAGAATATGAATTGATAAGTAAACATTTCAAATATAGTTTCTTTTAAACTTACACTTAAGGTCATTCTGAGCATCACTTACAAAGACTAAGTCGTTTGTATGTGTGCACCATGTTATGGGTATTGCATTCGCCCAAATAGTTCCCTTTGTCTCTCTCCCGTCATGACACTGCATAACAACCACTTTGTTCCAACCACAGTAAAAGGAGCTGGCAGGAAGTGAATTCCTCTGAAGCTCATTCACAGACGTTTTGCTCACGTGTTTCAGAGTCATCAGATGCTTTCAGCGCTTCATTAACAGTACAATACCAGTACAGGCAAGTTATGTGCATCCAGCCAACAGTTTACTGAGTTCATTCACAACATCTTATCCACATCTGAGTCATAGTAGAGTAGTAAGGTGTGTTTAAATCAGACCAGCAGGGATAAAAAAATTAAAAAAAATCTGACATATAGTGATCTTACCTAGAAATAGATGATTGGAATTCAGTGTTTACACATGGCTCAAGACACAAGCTAAAAAAAAGGCACTTTTTTCAGATCAAATAAAACAGATATAGTCATGGGATGAACAGAGTAATGACAAAACTAGTATAGACACATTTGTAAAGGCATCAGAAGGCTCTCCTCTTGAGTTTCATTGCATCCAGGCTCCACAATCATGATAAAAAAAGTGAATATATTTCACATACTTGACCATTAAAGCAGTTGCTGCTTTAATTGTAACAGTTTTACGTTGCTTAGAGCCTAAAGGAATGCAGAATTATACACTGTGGTATTGTGGTGCACGTCTGGTGCAAGGATCACTAGTGATGAGTACCCCCTGTGTCTTTCTTTACAAAGTCAACCCCCTTGTGGTATTTACCAGTATTACAATACGGAAATCTCGAGCAACATCTAAAGTAGTTTTCAAGTTTCCAGGAGTTTTAAGAAGGTGCCATTCAACGGCTTTGGGACATTCAACAGCACAGGTATCACAGCCGTTCCTCTGACAGGAAAGAAGCAAAGAACACGGAGTCTGGGGAGTTCACAACGTTACTTCTCTCTATGTCTGAGGCTGCATGTGAGTCACATCCCTGAAATATGACTCACTGTATGCACAGCAGTTCACAACCTCAAACCCCCAAGCTCTTCTCCATCCACAAAACAAGGCCACTCTTTGGAATGATGCTGATTAAAAACAGTACACAGCTGAAAATGAAATACTAAACAAAAACATAAAAATGTTAAAAAGTGCTCAGTGTATAGTTGCTCTCTCAGAGAGATCAGTGGCTGAGGAGGATAGTTTCCCAGCATGTAAAGGAAGGAAGGCCCTTGTTGAGTCTGGTGAGCATCTTGGCGGTGCAGGTATCTGCAGCCTACAGAGTCCTCAGAGTTCCTCCAACATTGCTCATCTCAGTTGCCAGCATTCTCAGTGGGATTGTATTCAGTTTCACCTGACGACACCTGAGAGATGCGGCGTGTGGAGCCCCACAGGCGACGGTGGAATTGTCCTGAGCGAACCTGAGAACAGGAGGGATAACATGTTAATCTTCACTTGAGGGCTAAAATGGAGATGTTAGACTAAAGTCACTCAATTATCATCTGAAAAACCTGGTTTTCAACAAGTACTTAGCATATGAATCCCCCCCCCACCTCCTCACACACTCACTCACACATACAAACATGCACCACCACCCTGAATCTCACAAACACTTGATGTCCTGCTTCTCACCTCCTCTGGCTTCCCTGCCCCCACCACAATTAACTTCCCGTCCTCTAGTCCCACAAGGATGTGGCTGCACTCTTTGGTGACAGACACACTCCGCACAGGAACCTTCAAGGCCAGGGGCGTCACCAGAGCGTCCAGGCTGTCAAACAGAGAAGAGTTAGAATGGAAGAACAAAACTTTAAACTTAGAGTAAAGTGCTGCAAGTGGTGTTCTCAATTTCTTTACCTGCATAAATCTCGTATGTGGAGGCTGCCCTGCATGGTCCCCAGGATGATGTATTCAGACACCAGGTGGAGGACAGTCACCTGTTCCTCCATGGTGAAGGAGGACAGCAGACAGCCGTTTACTGAGTAAACAAGAATGGAGTACTTGCCCTGTAGGAATAAGCAGAATTTTGGTATTGGCATAGGTTGCGAAACTTGTTTGAGTGCGTCTTTCTATCTGTGTTTGTGTGTACACTGTACCATAACGTACCGCTCTATTAGCACGTTCCTCCACCGAGGTCTGTACCACAATGTGGCCTTCCATGCCCACCTGGAGCTCAGAGATTTGAGCAGGTACACAGCTATCACTGGGAGGCTGCAGTGTTCGCAGGTACTGACCTCGTCGGACAGTGTGCACTATCACAGTCCCGTCCTGGCACACCGTGAACAGCAAGTGAGAGTCAGTAAAGAACAACAAACATACACTTTTTTTGTTTCTGTGACGTAAACTGTTCTCTACCTTTTCTGCATTTTTTGTGTATGTATTTTGTGTTTTTTTAGTTTCACAATGCAAACCTGTTGGTCAGATGAAAAAAAACTTTGGGCTCTGGGAAATTGTGAAGACATTTTTTACTATTTTATGATCTTTCATAGACCAAAACGAAAGGACAGATTAATGGATAATGAAAAGAATCAGTTTCCGCCCTACATAAAGCTTATAACTGTCCATAGAAAGTGATATTTCTGACCTTTGACCCTGAGACAGCCATGTCCAGTTCAGTGCTGATGGCCACACAGGTGACCTCCTGGTCATGTCCACAGAGAACCTGCACTGGTCGAGGAGCCAGGCCACTGGAGAAGCCACCCTGAAGGACAAAAAAGCCATAACTTTGACGGCAGCTTGTAATTATGAATCAGAATCAGAATCAGAAGAAGAAAAAATGAGAAAACAAACAGGAGCTACTGTAACAGGCTGCATGCACGGTCGGTGCATATGTGAACAAACATGTGAGAGAGCCTAGATGAAGACGGAGACCCTTGAAGATGTTTACCTGCTGCAGAACCTGCCACACTATACAGGATGTGTCTCTTGATCCAGAGATGAGGTAGATGCCACAGAGATCCAGAGCCAAGCAAGTAACGACATCTTTGTGGAACACACAAAAAAACAAATAAATATGTAACATTGAAACAAAGCATATAACTTAACAGTACGACAAAAGGGAGCTCACCAATGTGCCGGCAGATCCTGCCCACCAGTTTGCCCTTCCCCAGCTGGGTGACACGGAGACTGCAGTCCCAGTGTCCTCCGCTGAACAGCAGGCGGCCGTCGTTGGACACCACCAGCACCTGAGCGCTGATCTCCACCCCGGGAGAGAAAGGCCCGCTCAAGAAGCGCTGCGTTCTGCACCACAAAGCAGGGTTGGAAAGATCAAAGCAAGTTAGAAAGAAGAAGCGAGAGTAAGCTGCGGCCTAAATGTGGGGGAGATTTATAATCGGCGCATTAAACTGTCATGACATCTGCAAATTACAACCTGCGTGAAACCCAGTGTTCAAATGGTTCTTATCGTGATTTATTTTGTGTTTATGTGATCCATGTTCAAGGCCAGTTTAAAATAAGATCCATTAAACCAAAATTCAATTAATTAAACACACTTTGAAGCATCCAGCCAACTGTCGGGACATTTTTATGCATCTTTTGAAATGATGAGAAGTAAGTGAGTTTTCACTGTAATAACATCCATAAGAAAAATTTATATTTAATATAAAAAAAAAAAAAATGATGGGTCCACTAATGATGGTGTATTTCATAGTTCTTTCTCAGAAAAGAGAAAAGCGCCAGGCAATATTCAGCTGCACCAACTAATGCACACACAATGAGCACCTTATAGATGGGACCCATGTGTTTGGGACAATTCTAGGAGATTTTGGTAAACAGAAACAAAACAGACAGGGTTTACATGGGGCGTTTTCTGAGGGCACTCACTTGGGATTAGTCATGGTGGGGTCCTTAGTGAAGGTGAAGTAGTTGGCGATGTTTTTGTCATATGGCAGCCAGCTGTGTGTCCCTATCAACCCATTTGAACTCACAGTCACCTGTAGAGGAAAAATGCCATAATGCAAAAATTATAAATGTCTTATTGCTGTTGTGACTGTGTTGAGTTTTATATATGGTCCTTGTGAAAGTGTCCAACTGAACTTTACCAGTATATCTGAGCCCTGTATGATGAAGGAGCGGTTCTGGTTCTTTGGTACCACAGCCTGGACCAGAGGAAGGCCATCACTTACCACCTGAGGCAACACACACACACACACACACACACACACACACACACACACACACACACACACACACACACACACACACACACACACACACACACACACACACACACACACGTAAACACATGCATACATACCAACACAATAGGAATTATTTATTTAGAGGAAAGTTAGATAATAACAGGGGTTAAAAGTATTTTTGAACCCACCTCCACAAATGGCCGAAGTTTTTTGAGCTGCTCAAAGATATTCGGGGGCATAGTGTCCAGGCGGACCAGCCGCCTAGCTGCATTCTCAGCCGTCATACGTGGAGGATGAGGTTCCTGGTTGGAGATAGGAATGTGATATAAAACAGCACCTTTTTAAACAGAACACAACAGCATTTTGTTGATAATCTTCTTCAGGCTTTAAAAGTAGCTGTGAATTAGTCTGGGAGTCAGTACCTTAAGGAGCTGACACGGAGTCTGTCCAAAGTTGCTGATGATGCCTTCCAGGGCCTTACGCTCCGTCTCATTGGCAATAGCATCCAGATCTACTGCACCTGCAGAGGAGCCAAACAAGAGGCAAGAGTGAGCCTCATACAAGAACACAGAAAAACACTTTTTCATGCGTCAAGGCTGAAGGGTGATATGGGACACTACTGAAACAAAGCCTTCACAAGATAAGCAGGTTCCATCCATCACTAGTAAGAAAGAGTATTCACCCTCATACGTGCAGTAGTAGAAGACGTTGAGGGCATCCACTGCCTCTTCACCTCTCTGCTTGAAACCGAAGATCAGGTCAATCCACTCGTGGAGGTGAGTGGACACATGCTCACTTTCCTAGAATTTAAGATGCAAGTTCAGTCTATAGTTGTCTTAATACACACTGTTAGTTTTAAGATACTGGCGGTTTGTGTAGACTCACGAGGGCTTTCCTGTGTTTCCTGATGAAGTCTTCTCTTGATGTGGCCCAGCGAGGCAGCAGAACATCTGTCACTGGGTCCTGAGATATCTGCAAACGTCCCAGGTCGAAGCCTACAACAATCAAGCAGCAACAAAACAAAGCAGATTAATTCGCTGTTCAAACTGTCAGTTTGCTCAAAGGTGCAGTCCTCCTCACCGTTCATGTTCTGCAGGAATTCTGGGAAGTAGAAGAACTCCGGGATGAGCTCTTTGACGTCAGCTGGACTCTCCATGCGAGCCTGCCAGGCTGCTGCCACTGAGTGAAACTGTCTGTCTGCACAGTCAAACCTAAACGATGACAACATGTAGCAATATGAGACCACAGATAACCAGGAAACTTTCATGAAATATAATAATATTATGCACTGCTCAGCGTTCCCACCTGCCACTCTGCAGCTGGATATGCAGAGTTGTGAAGGGCTCCATGCGGATCATGTAGTGCATGACTCCTGCTGCATTAGAGTAGTGTGTGCCATAGTGGAATTTGTCGATGGTGCCTGTTGGGTCCTCAAAGCTCTCATACCTAGTGACAAACAGAGAAAATGCTCATTGACTAAAGCACCAGACTGATGGTTTTACAGGTTTTAGCCCATTATCTATCAATCTGTCCTACCTTCCATGCAGCCACGACAATCAACAATCAGCCTGCTTGTAATCTATCACATTTTGTTGCCTTTATATTTTTCATTATCAGCATTATGCCATCTTCAGGTGGTAATGCAGAGACTAATCCTTGTTGCTTAACACTGACACTTGGCTACTGATCTGCAACCCTTTTAATACAATAAACAACCCAAAATCAGATGTTTATATAACCACTTACTTTTCTCTGACATTCTGTGCGTGGCGGGAGTTGACCACTCCTATGGGTTTGGACAAGTCTCTGAAAACCGACGGGTCATCCAGATCCAGAATGGGAGAGGTATAGTCACACAAGATCCAGGGGAACTGAAGAGAAACAATAAAACACAATGGCAACATGATGCCTCCTCACACTGTAAGTGCATCGTCTTTTGTAATGAAAGGATCATGTAGTACACACAGTCAGGGGCGATGGAGTATACTTACCACAGGATACTGTGACAGGTCGTTGTAAGTGCGTCCAGAGATGGTGTTCAGTTGCATCAAATACTCAAAATTGGAGATTTCTCTGCATACCCATTTCTGTTCAACGCATCAACATCAGATTGGTCCAACACAAAAAGCAAAATTCACATCACAATAATTCAACTTCACAGAAAGAACTGAATTAAACAAATACCTGTGTGAGCCCCGATGCCTTCAGTAGCTCTTGGGGGGAGCGAGAGCCAAAGTAAAACAGGTTGGGAGGCCGCAGCCCCAGAATCCTCGAGTACACTTTGTTCCGGACCTGAAAGGGCAGACAAAAAGAATTCAAGCCATCCCATCATCTAAAAAAACATCCGCTCTAAATATAGAGCCGAAGGAGTTTAATCTGAACTGAGCATCACCTTCTTCCTGAAGTTGATGAAATAATGAGCCTGGTCTATGAAGAACAGCTCCAGTGCAGATCGTCGCAGGTTGTAGCGCCTCAAATGGACTTCTCTGAGCTGAGACAGGGGTCTCTTGAAATCAAACCCGATTCCTAAAGACACAGACATTATTCACTGTAACGATCCTTTGTAGAACAGTAAAAAGTAGGCGTAATGTTCATGATCACATATTTTCGTACCTTCCTCCGTCTCTTCTTTCTCACTGCTGCCATCATAGAAGTAAAGATGGTGTGTGGTAACCTCCAGACGACCCGGAACAACCGCCACGATCGTGATGAGCTCACAGTCTTCAGACAGAACCAGCTTTTCTTTCTGGCTCTCATCTTCTCCCTCCACCCTGACGGCATGACAAAAAGTTAAACCCTCACATTTTCTACACTATTCACACTCACTGGGACATAATATTCAAGGACTTTTCAAATATTTTCGTGTTTCAAAACTGGTGAGCCTGGTCCGTGACTTTTTTTCTTTGTGTTTATATGGTCCGTGGGAAACTTAAACATGCTGTAAGCTGCAGACACTGACACAAGAGTGGCGTGAATTGGAGACTCACTTGTCATCCAAAAAGACGACGTCCTCTTCTCCTAACTGATCATCCTCCATGTCGCTTACTTTTGCTTCCTTTGCAACAGCCAATGGGAGGGGCTCAGAGCTACGAGGGCTGTCAGCTCCTGAAGATCACACAAACCAACAACATTTTTAGTGCACATTTCTTATGTGACAAAGGAGCAAAGTTAATATGTTTATGCTCAGAAACATACCCATGTTGTCCCTCTGGGCACTGGCCTCAGTGTGAGGATCACAGTTGTGGTTGGGCACAAGTTTGAGACGCATCTTTGAATAAGTCTCTGCATTGGACAATTTCCATTTCACCTCTGGTTGAACTCTGTCAAAAATAAGGAAAAATTACAATTCAGCACATTTTGTTTGTTTTATTTTGTTATTTTGTACAAATTAGGGCAAAATAGATCTTTGAGGCCATTAGTGAAACACTTTTCCCTCTCATTTCCTTTCAATGGCTAATTAAAAGTCAGAGGTTGCCATACCTGTTGGCCCATGCTCCTCTCTTACTGGTCAAAAGCCTGCGCAGAGATCTCCAGTGCTGCCACACCACACCCTGCTGGCTGGAGATCTGCTTCTGCCAACTGAAGTACCTGTTGTTCTCACTTCTGACCCGCTTCAGGTAGGGGTCCACGATCACTTCCTGCAGGCATAAATGTCAGATCAGTAATGTGAAAGGTAATATGACAGTGTGTGTTGCAAGGAGCCTGAAAGTTTTATAACCTGAAACTTAGACTTGCTGTCTGATCGTTCTTTGTCCCGTCTGAAGGCGGTACTCATTAAGTCATCGAAGCAGGAATTCCAGAAATTGGACATGATGTCATGGCTCCTCCCAAATGTGTCCAGCTCATACTGCTCCATGGTGGGCTGAACCTAGAGGCAGATTTTGAGATGGAGGACATTAACACACACGCATAACTACAAAAATGTCAAGGACAACTCAACAAAGTAAAGAAACCTCTATGCAAAGATGCTGGGTGACATTAGGCTACATACAAAACAAATATATTAACACCAATAAAATCAGTCACATACAAACTATAGCTTGGATGATAGGCTAACATTTATAAGATTCCCATAAACCATAATTTGGTCTTTTTTAAAAATGTGGTTGTTAATTATTTATTAACATGCAAAGGTAACTTATGACAAATAGAATTCAGTATGTTGGATGTATAAAACAGGATCTCATTGTCCAAATGAGAGGCAGCAATGGAAACACACTTCCCCATTTCTTTAACAGTTTCCCTTTATTCATTTATTGCGGTAGAGGAGATACTTTTACAACTACTGCACTGTTTAAACTCATCTGCTGTCTTTTCTTTCCTCTTACTGATTTACCATTGCACGCTAAAAAATGCGTTGTATACAAAGTACTCTAAGTTATAGAACGACCCTATATGTTCATTTAAAACAAATACTAAACTGCAAACACACTTAGACATACATGCTTGAGAAATCAGCCTGGGCCAAGATTCAAAGCTGTCATGGCAGCCAAAGTTATGCTTCACTGGCTAATGTATTGCGGGATCCGTATACAAAAGTAATCTAAACAAAACAGATTTATGAACACGCACTGTCACACGGAGCAATGATAAATCCACCTCTCTAGTGGTTAGCGCGTCTGGCATCCGTTAATAAAATATCTCAGCTTCAAGTCTGAGCATAAACTGATCTCTGCTTAAAATACATACATGAAGGTCAGCTAGAAAACACGTGGAAGTCTGGGGTTGTTTTTCTACTTTATAAACTTTCAGATAGCATTTCATACATTTGGATTAGGTTTCTCAGCCGCCCGCCAGGAGGTAACACTATGTTACAAAGAACAGAACCAGCAGTATCTGAGAGTGGATTGTTGATGATACCTTTTTAGTCACTCTCTAGACTCCCTAAACAAAAGATAAATTACATCTATTTTTAAATGCACAGTGCCAGCCAAAACACTAACCTGCTGCTGGTAAAACCCCTGCCACTCCGCTGTGTGGCAATAAGCCTTCAGGTCCTGGGCGAAGGTGGTGCTGCCGTTGGTGACGGGCAGGTTTGGTAGGAGGTTCTGGAGGGTGATGGGGTCGGCATGCTGGTCGAGCAGCGTCCGCACAATGGGCACCAGCTGGGGGAAAGTCTCTGCTTGTCCACAGTTGGTGCCGTCCATTGCACCTCCTGGCCACAGGGGGGCGCCCAGCTGCCCCAGGAGGAAGCACACCTCCTCCCAGCTCAGGCACAGCACAGTCTGGAGAAGACTGTGGAGCTTCAAATAGGCCATCTCACACACCTGAAGAGAGACAAGAGGCAAATCACTTGCTATGTGTCTAACTGAGAGGCTATCCATTCAGTCCATAAAGAGATAATCAGATAATCAAACATATCTATACATATGTACATATGTAATGATGTGTTACGTAGTTTTCCAGTCCTACACCCCTTATGTCTTAACGTCTTTGTCAAGGAGGACTTAATCTGTGGTGGTAGAAGTATGCATTTCCTTAAAAGTAAAAGTTCTGTATTCAAACTTATACTTAAGTTAATACTTAAAAGTACTACAAAAGTATTGTCAGCAAAATGTGCTCAAAAGTATCAGAAATAAAAATATTCATAAAGGAAAAATATTGATGTATTATGTCAAGGGAGCGCAATTTTTTAATGTTTGGTAGTTTAATCTTTAACATAGCATTATATCTTATAAGCCAATCATATGCTCTGTATGAAAAATTAAAAAATAACACGTCATCTGCAGCTGTCAGATAAACGTAGAGGAGGTAAAGTACAGTTCTTCCCTCTGAAATGTAGTGTGGTAGAAGTATACAGCAGTGTTAATCTGAAATACAAGTCCCTCATAATTACTTGAGTAAATGTACTTAATTACATTCCACCATTGGAATTAATATAGCTATGTTAATTTCAATTTGTATGTTCACTCAACTTCACTCTTATTTCCAAGAGACCCACAGCTGTGATGTCGCCGTGCAATTAAGTTAATTTATTTCAAGCCAGACATTTTGAAAAACAAATAGCTTAAGGGGGAGTTGTACTACTTTGGAGTTGAACACAACCAGCAGTATGTGATGGAAAGCCTTATGGTCAGTTCATTTATGACCGCTCGCTCTATCCCACAATCCTCCAGCAGCAGCGGCGGCAGCAGCAGTCATAACTCTTGAGAGGAGCTGCCCTTTCATACAGAACACTCCCTCAGAGGAATGACTGCAATGTCTTTGAAAGAAACCCATAGAAGGCCTGGCATTTCTAAACTGGCTTTATCTGAGTGTGCTTATCAAGTTAAATAAATAATATTTATTGTATAATAATACCTTAAACCCCTTTAAATTTATTTGCTGTAATCACACAGGTGTTCAGGTTGTGGAGGACATGTACAGTGAGAAACATTTATGCTTGGTGTACGTGACTGGGTGATGAACAAGACAAGTTGCGGGTGCAGCTGACCGGTGAGTGCTGCTGTTGGATGTATCCAGTGATGATGCGCAGGCCGATCTGGGCCATTTCCTTGAGTTCGGTGTTCCCGGGGCTGCCAGGGGTGCTATGCCAGGCTTTCAACCTGTCCAGCAGGTTCACCACCCCCTCAAAGATCTGCAATACAACAACAACTGTTAACAAAAGGACTTGACAAAAAAGGGCTCGACCTGTTTCCACACCTTGCAGCATCTACGACTACCTAAAGCCATTCAGTACATTAAATACACCTGCATTTAAAAGGTGATTCAGAAGCTACCTACACCCAGCCATGACTCTACACCCTCCAGTAAGGCAGAACAGGAACATTTACCCTGACGTTAAACATAGTAACTGACAACAACCACACCCAGCTGCCCAGAGTGTAATGACTCAAGTCTCTGACGCCTTTAATATCAACATAATTGTTAATATTTCCTTTACTCATCTAATGTAACCAACTAAATTGCATAATCACATCCTGCCAGTGTAGTCCGACATTCAAAGATTTATTGTGTTATCTTAATATTTTTACCTTGTAGCAACATAAATTTTTTTAAGTTTTTTTTAAATGTCACATGACTAAACTAACCGCATTAAAAAAAGGTTTTATGTGTTTTATGAGAGAGTTTAACATCATTAAATTATACTGCATTGATAGAGACAATACTACAGTAGAATGAAACCATTTCTTGGAAGACAACACCCTTGACTGTTCTGCACACAGTGTTGCAACGTGTGCCTCCAGCTCAGTCACTGCAGAAATCTGCTGCATTGCTTTTTTAGCAGAAAGAGATCTGAGTGAAGAAATAGTGGACTGTTGCTCTGAGGACGGAGCATTCATAACTCATCAGTAATTTAAATTCCACTGGTGATGAGTATTTATAGAAAGCAAACGTGCAGCCTGCCTTGCACTGGTATGTAGTGTAGCGTACTCCCACAGTCCATCCTGCACTGATAGTGAAGTCACACGACTGCTTCTGTATTACTAATGTAAGCTATTCTCAAGGCCTAAAGATTACAAAAAGATAAGCAGCATGGTGAAGATTTGTGGTTCACTACCTTACCCAGACCCAACAAACTAAATTAAAGGAATAGAAAAATTTTTTTGGAAATATGCTATATTGCTGAGAGTTCGATAAGATGATTGATACCACTCTCATGTCTGTGCAGTAAATATAAGGCTACAACCAGCAGCCAGTTAGCTTAGCTTAGCATAAAGACTGGAAACAGCTAGCCTATTCTGTCCAAAGGTAACAAAACCCACCTACCAGCACCTCCTAAGCTTTCTAATTAACACGTTAGATCTCACGTGTTGCACGTTATCAAATCCACACTGCTGAAATATCATCAGTTGGTTTGGTTTGATTTACTCATAATATTCTTATATAGTTGTAAAATTGACAAAATGATAAAATCCTGGGCTTATTTCCTTTCACAGCCAACCAACCTTCATCAAGACGGAGCAAGCCGTACGATAGTCATGAATTTACCCAGAACGTGACAGCGGTGCATATGTTTTAGGTGGGATATGTGCTTTACCTTTTCACTCCACAGCGTGTGGTTGTCTGTGCCCTCAGCAAACAGGAAGTCCTGCAGCAGCCTGAGGAGCCGAACCAGACTGGGACAGAAAGGCAGAGACACTCCCTGGGCGTCCCTCAGGTCTGACAGAGACGACTCCAGCATCATCTCCAACAGACTGGCACACAGAGTTGACAAACAGACTTTGAATCCATCACACCAGTATGTCATGAAAACATTTCTGGATATTTAGACAAAAGGTGACACAGCTGAAGGTGTGGTTTAATTTGTTTTTCCATTGCCGCTTCACTGCCAATTCAATGAGTTTGGAAATACATTTGAAATCTTTGTCACTGACCTGCGTTTGATGTCATCGGGAGGGCGGACCAGTTGGCAGGAGGAGCCAAGTTTGGTGAGAACAGAAAAGACCTGTCCTCTCTCTCTCCACACCACATCCTCTGCCCCCTCTGCCCCCCGGCTCCACAGCACAGAGAAGACGATGTTGGTTAGCAGGTTGCAAAGCTCCTCCTCTGGGGTCTGCTATAACACAAACAACACTCAGTCCAAATCCTTACAGAAAAGATCGAAAACTATAAACTCTCATGAAAAAAGACAAATAATGGACTCCTAAAATCAGCTTGATATATCAGTAAACTCTGAGGAAGCACCATACCTGTGGGTTGGACGTGTTGGAGATTGTATCTCCAGTAGGAGGGTCTGTCCCATAGCTGGTATCATCCAGCACATTGGACAGACTGGAGCTCTTCCTGGGTCTGAGCGGCGGAAAGGGTTTGCTGTGCTCTAGAGGAGATGGTGTGTTTGTCAGACTACCTGCCGGAGTGTGCGGGCCATCTCCCCCCAGCTCTAAATCAAAGGGCGATGTACCAAAGGGAGATAGGGGCTGGTAGTCTCTCCCCTCCTCGTCGGGACGAGGTGAGACAAAATCAACCGGATTGGAGATGGAGGATGAGTGGCTCCCCTGGTCCACTGAATCAAACGACTTAAAATGGAGGGAGCCAGTGAAGTTTTTATGCAGGCCACCACCGCCACTTGGAGGCGACTGGGATAAATCAGAGAATCCCTCAGAGGTGTCCCGCTGACCGCCTTCATCCTCCTCCTCATCCTCGATGTCCTGCGAGTTGCGGTAGCTTAGGAAGATTTCCGTGTTGGTGTCCTCTATGACCAGAGCCTGATCCCTGTGCAGCGGCGGCCGGTAGTTTGGTTCAAAGGAGCTGTGGGTGCTGGAGCCCGCGATGCTGGCGGCGTGGGACTCGTAGGACTCCTTCACATACAGCTTGGTGAGAACGTCCTGCCAGCCGGGCTGCTTGGCGAGCTGCCTCACGTAATCCTCATTGGAGTAGATCAGATGAAAGAGCTGGGGTAATATCAGAGGGAACAGAGGAAGAGCTTGTTTTCATTACTGGGATGATAATTATGCCTAAAATGAAACTTCACACTCAACAGTAACTATGGTAGTTTTAGCAGAGTTTAATCATGTGAGCAGACTGACCTTGCGACAGACGTCCAAGCGGACAGTGAGCTCAGCTCGATGGGACAGACACACCACAGCCAGGAGGTCTCTGAAGTTAGGGCTGGCATCTGTGGGGCAGCAGCAAATTTCATTTCATTCTGAAGTCCTTGGAAACCTATTTTTTAATCTGCTTTCATTGGGATCCTTCATAAACTCATCTCCCAAAATTAATTCACATGAAAGATTTCTGTATTTGTGATTTTTCACGTTTCTTCTTTCTCATTTCTTTGAAAGGTAGCATCAGGTATTTTCCCCACATGCACCAGTCTGAATTTAAAAGAAACACTCTATTTTACAGGTTTTACAATGTCTTGAAAGTTTCCTGTAGAACCTAGATCATGTAGAAGAAAGAGCTTATAAGCAGCTTTTGATTTCCAGGGGAACTGTCTTCAAAGAACTGCTCCATTTAAACCCATATGAACTCATTATTCATTTATCACTGGAAACTTTATTCTCCATATATATTGAATTCTACGCATGTCTGTAGACAAACTTCACATCGGTACATGTTCAGCTGGCTAAAAGACTCAAGGTTATGCTAGTTTAGGATTTACTGGCCTGATTAAATGGAAGTGTAACATTTGATTAGTGCCAAATTACATAGTTCTTTCCTGGAAACGTCTTTGGAAATGTTTTAGGAAGTTAATAGGACTTTATGGACCCCTAAAATAAAGCATTACCAAATTTAACCAGTATAATAATTGGTGACGTTTGTTTTCTATCTTGAATTTTGACTTTTGCTTATTTAATGTTATGTTATAGAGAAATACTGTTTCGGCATTACCTGTAGCAAGGACCTGCTCGTACAGACATCGCACGGTGGTCATGGTCACTGGAATGTCATCAAGGAAACACACCAGGCCAAGATAGCCGAAATCCTTCAGCTTGATGCGCTGCTTGTTGCGCTCAGACACTCGCTCGCTTTTAAGAATTTTGTATAAAACCTATAACATCAAAGGGAAATTGTGTAAGAGTTTGTTTTTTTCTGTTTTGACAATATATCACATGGGAGTTTGCAATAAAAGGCAACATCAGTTATGTAAAGAGAAGGTCCAGGTGGTTATACTCACTCTGAAGACCCTCTCTCTGGCCTCGTCACCGAAGCTCGGAGTTAGCAGCAAGCAGTAAAGCTGCTCCACGCCCCACTCCAGCAGCACAGCCTGCACCTGCTCACGAGGAGGGCTGCTCCTCAAGAGTTCATACAGCACATCCAAGGCCCTCACCGCCTGATTGAGGGAGGAGAGTATCGTGAGGAAAGAGGTGAGGGAGGAGGATAAAGTTCCAAGAAATATGGATTAGGGAGGGTAACGTTTTAAGTGATCACAAGAGGAGTTAGAAAGTTTGAAAACTTGAGAATAAAAAAGGAAGTGTGGAGGATCAGGGGGAGTTCATTTGGGGATTGGAAGTGAAATATCACACTGAAAAGGTCAAATGACAACAGAATTAAACTCCCTGAAGAAACCCAGATAAAACATACCTGCTGCTCCTCTCCTACAGTCAGAATGTAGGCGAGGACGCTGTGAAGCTCCTCTGGTGTGTAAGACTTGAGAAAGTCTTTCAGCAAGGCGAACAGAGAGGTTTGAATTGTCTGCTTTTCATCAGACAGAGGGCTGCCATCTTTCTCCACACTGTGACCAAAAATATTAGAAAAGAAATAAATAAATGATCTTCTAATGAACAGGTAAGATCGTGGTTTAAAATAAATAATAACAAGTATAAAGATTTATGTTTACACTAACTTTTAAACCACTGAACTGCAGTTTCAATTAGATTTGCCTGCAATTCTCTAAATATATATTGTGGATGTCAAAGGTTCACCTGTAGTACGTGCGAATGGTATCCAGAATATATTGGACCCCATACTTCTTCCTCATGCGCTGCTTGCCTTTGTTTATCACAGACGACAGGTACTGCACGTGGGCTTTGGAAGAAAAAGAATACTTTTGTCATCTCCCTTCAGTTTGACATTTAGAAATGTCAAATCAATATGCGAGGTTGTACTGAAGAAGTGCATTCATTTACAAAACAGGGTACTGAAGTGCAGCTTCAGGCACAGTTTCCTTTTTAATCCTTGGCACAGCCTGAACTCAAAACATTAATGTATTCTATCTCTGCTCTACGCTGCTTTTAGCTTGCATATACATATAAAAAGGGACACAAACAGCTTCGGCAGACATGAAAAGGTTCACAGGTGCATTTCTCGACAACACGAGGGCTGCTTATGCCTTACCCAGACAAACAGCAAAATGGCTTTTAGTCCAGATGCGGAAATCAAAGAGGAGGTGCTGGTAGAGTTGCTGTAGAAGTGAGCTGTTGCCCTCGTTGAAAACCTGCTCCAGCAGCAGCTGACATGCCATTAAAACGTTCATGTCCATCATACTGTCTGGAACCTGTAGTAGAAGAAGCACAGAGGAGGGTGAGTGTTTAACAAGAGTTTCCATTTATTTGGATTTATCTGTGTACAAGGGTTTGTGTAGCGTCTATTTTAGTAACACTTGGAGGCCGATGAAGTACTCAGTTGAGTATCTACATATAGAGTACACGAGTTTGTGTTCAGTATATACTGTATGTGTGTTTCTGTCTTTGCCACTGCCAAACCTGATTCTGATTCTGAACCCTATGTGATTATTAGGACATAGTTTCCTTAAAGGATGCTCCACCTTAACATCACATATTTCAACATATCCTGTCAGACAAAAAGCTTGTCTGTGCTGCACCAACGTGACGCCTGATTGGCTGAGACCATCAAAGATTCACATCTATCAACACTGTGTGACAATGTAAGCATGTTATCATGAATCTGGAGAAATCATTTATACTATGGATGCCGTATTGAATTAGGCCTAAGACGGTTTGTTTTGCTTGATTGAGACTCACTCAGCAGTTAAGAAACAAATAACTGTGGCTTTTATATGATTTGTACTTTTTGATTTTGTTTTAATCTACATATAATTTCAACACAACATTTTCAAGCAACAGATTTTACAGCAGATATCTTTTGTTCTCAGTCGGAGAGACCTCGCATAAATGGCAAAATCTGCATAAATTCCCCCACACAAGCATGTGATACTGTCATTCTGAGAGAACCACTGCTGTTTCAATAACACCATACCCATTCATTACACAGCAATTACACAGCAGCAATACAATGTAAAAGGTCAAGTGCACACTTTCAGATGCTAATCAGTTCTTACCGCAAATAGTTCCCACTTGCTGGGGCAAACTGATGTGAGGGGCACTTACTTTGCTGAGCATGGCTCCTATGATGCTCGGCCCATGGCAGTGCAGCAGGCCCTCCTGATTGACAGGGTGGTGACGAATCAGGTTTTTCACCATCAGCAGGAAGGCAGCGACGCTGTTTCTCTCTAGTCTGCCCTCTGAGAGAAAAGAAATAGGGCAAAACAACTTTTAAGACTTCCTGTGTTACCCACAGTCGTATTTATATATTACAAAGCACTTTATTGATATTATCATATCTCAGGATGAGTCATTAGCTGGGGTATTTGTCTCAGACTGCTTGTTCCATCTATCTCGTTTTGTTCATGTTAGAATTTATGCAGACCAAGGTGCACTGGGGCACCGAACTGCAATTCTTCAAGCAACTGTTGACTTAATATGCCCATGCTGCTTGTGACACTTAACCTATTAGCACTGATTTTGCAATTTTTGCTATGTTTGTCTGTATATTATCGTATATGCCTCTTGTCTAGCACTTCCTGTTTGTCCTTGCATCATGCACAGCGTGTAGACTCTGACTCACTGCTATTCAAAACGTCTTCTGAGTCCGAACTGCACTGAAAATCATATCTAGCATTTAGCACTTAGCATAGGATTTAAATTGAACAAAAGCAATGTGACACAACAACACAGTTAGCCCTCAAGTATATGCAGAAGAAAATATATTCATGATACTTAAGGTTCATTTAGCAAAATTACAAAAAAATATTCAGCCTCCACAGCAATACATTGAAGGTGAATGGTATTTCATGCTCACAGCATTGAAAATTACATTTAAAAAATGTCAACAGCAACATCTCTGTCCAGACAAAATGTCCCTGTAATTTAGATGATGGACTGACACTTTCATGATGACACTATAACTACATCTAATACTGTGAACATCTGAGGTAAACATGACCTGACCTGCGGACTTGTTCAGTGGCAGCAGCATGGCAGTGTGGCATCTGGAGGAGGTGAGTTCTGGTCCCAGCAGGTCTGAGGTCTCCTGACTGCCGTTGGAAACTGGCTCTGCCTCACAAACCTGCTCGAGCAGGGGCAGCAAAACCCCTATACCTCCGACAACGTTCACAACATCCTGCAGGGAAAAACAAAAACATGCATACACACAGTGTTTTTGTAACCTTCCACGTTAGACCTATGTAGATCAGAAATTGAATTAACAAAGACGATTTTCCCAAAAAGGAAGCAGAAAAATAGAAAAAAAGGAAAACCAAGATAATGACAAATGGAAAAAAAGGAGTAAAATTTTTTGGAAAAATCCAGTATTGAACCAGTCAGCAGCAGTTGAGTAGGAATGTCATAAGCAGATAACATGGAGCACACATCCTGACTGATATTTCACTTCTCACTTTGGTCACAAATGCCTCATATCTAACCTTGATGTCCCAGTTCACTACCCTGTGTCCTGTAAGCCTGCCATCATACAGGTGATTGGGCGACAGGTCCAGACATATCTGGCTCTTGAAGGCCTGAAGAAAACATACATACACATGTAAACAAGAAGACTTTGCTGGTATTGTTCATAATTTACATGATACAAGCAGTGTAAAAACATATCACCTGTGGAGTGTAGTAGAGCAGAAGCCTGCTGTTGAGATCAGATAACTCTCCATCCGCTTTGAATAAGGACACGTGATTGGGGCCTGTGATGGAAAGCAGAAACCAATGTAGGTCTCAAAATATCCAAATATTACTTGGTGTGCATGAAAAAAATACTTGTACGAGTATTCTTTCAACTTTTCGGGCGCTGTGATTTTCTTTACTACTAGTTTCCTGCACCTTTGTTTGCTAAATGCTAAAAAAGTTAAATGTTAAAGGGGTACAATGTTTTGCATTTGCATTGTAGCAGAGTGTGAGCTACCTGCCGCATGCAGAGCTCTTGTCTGTGTCTGCTGCAGAGCCTCGTGGCAGATGAAGGCGGTGCCCAGGAGCCCATCCAGAGACGTGGGTGTGCCCCACTCTGTGTCCTGCAGCCCTGCTGGGATGGTGTGCACTGGGGAGTCTCCCAAAGACCCCCAGCGGCCCCCTGCAAAGGAGGCTGGGAAGGACTGGGAACGGATGAGGGAGGGGGCATGGGTGGGGAAGGCAAACTCAGATGATAGGTTGAGGGATGAGGACATGGGCAGGTTGGGGGAGGTGGTGGTGGTAGTGGTCCGGTGGCCTGCAGAGCCGATGCAGCAGGAGGTAAAAGGCTTCAGGAGTCATGTTCAGGCGGGGGAGAAACAGAGAAGGTTCGATTGATAAAGAGGAACTACACAGTAATAAAATAATACGTCCAGGAGACATCAGATACCCGATTCAGTTACCTCACTGAAAGACGGAAAGCGAAGCTGAGCAGTTTTGCGCTGCTCGCCATCGATGTAGATGGTGACCAGGTTCTGACCAAATGGACGACGGCCCGGGATGTGGACTACAGCCACTGAATGCTGTGATGAGGATGATATCGAAGAACATACACATTTCTACAGGTGTCAACACAGCAAAATTTGTTGCTTGAAGTTTAGTGCTTACAGCACAAAGGTACATTTTTGTATTGAGAAATTGGAGCAGTCTTGAAGTCACACTTTTAATTCTAATTTAGTTCTTACAGCTACTTGTCTCTTCAGGAGAGGACACTCTTCATTTTTTTGCAATAATTAAGGTCACAGGCCCAGACAACACCGCTTAGAAAAATGATGTGTGATTTTCTCCTTGATCGAATCTATTTTTATTTAGGACAGTCTAAATGAGGACAAATGTTGGCCAAACTCCCAGCTGTACTATGTGTGTCCACACTCACCCAGCATGAGTCAGCTAGTGGGTGCTCAGGCAGCGCAACAGCCATGTAGTCTTTCTTAGTACAAACAGCCACCACCAGCACACCCTCCATGGTGAAGAAGGCTTCCAGCCCAGTTCCACTTGCTGTGAAGAAACTTTACAAAAGAAAACACATTCTGTCAAAAATTGTTGTACAATATAGCCGTATATACAAAAGCTTTCAATTTATCTTCCCTTTGTCCCTTTACCTGTAGAGCTGTTTCCTGCGTGGTCCTTTCCCCATGTCATGCTGAGCCCCTGTGCCAGAGTTGACAGAAGGTTTGCGGTTGTTTGAGAACTCCATGTTGAGGCAGAACCAGGCGTGAAAGGCAAACCCGCTGCCTGGCCAGCGTTGGACTGTGGGCACCATAATACCTGCCATGGGGGGTGTAAGATCAAAGTATTGCAAGGCACTGTCTTGGCCTTCTCTGGCTGCCATGGCAGAGAGCACTCGAATGATGCGAGTGCAGTAGGGGTGCACCTTCCCCACCACTGCACCATTGTCCTGATCCACCCTGAGCAGTCTGAGCAGGCTCTTCAGCTCCTCTGGTCTCAGACACAGGGAGCCCAGGTCCTGCAGGAGGCCCAGCAGGGCGTCAGCACACTGCCTGTCCAAACTCTGGGGCTGTGAGAGCACCTGCAGCAGAGCCCCCACCATGCCTGCCTCCACAGCCACGGTGCGACAGGACAAGGAGCCACCGCAGACGGTAGCCAGCCACTGAGCCACCAGCAGCTGAAGGTCCCTCTGACCAGACAGGTCCGGCAGCCACTGCAGGAGCAGCAGCAAAGGCTGGTCGTTACTAATGCCAAGGTGATGGGCGTGGGCATGCTCACCCTCCACTGCCTGGAGACAGAGAGGGACAAAAACAGTCACGACAGAGAATGAAGATAAGATAACTTCAGGTTAGGTAGCAACACAAATTAAGTAGGAACAAGGTCATGAATAAGAGCAAATTGACTTTTACTGTGGGGATAATGAGGAAATGTGTGTTTCACCATGTTCATCAGCTCCTGTAGCAGCCTTTTGGTGGGTTGACCTTGACTCTTCAGCACATCAAATAACTGGGAGTAGCCAATCCTCTCTTTAAAAACCTCCTGAGGGGAAACGAGACAGAAATAGGCTGGAGAAAGCTGCTCCACAGGGGATAACTAGTTGGCACACTTCCATACATTGGAAGGAAATACAATGAGATTTTTTAAATGAACGGAAAGCAGCTTTCCTCATCAGGCTCTATGTTTTGTTGGCATTGTAGCCATTATCCTGAAGTATAAAAAGCTTTCTAATACATGTACAGAAGTACGAAGGATATATAATTTGACCATAGACAATCACAACGGGCCTTACCTTTGCAGAGGTTGAATTACTCATTATAGCTGTGAGGACTCCTAAGGCATGAACTGTAATACTGTCTGATCCTTTCTCCCAAACCTACATGATAAAAGTAAGGGGGTACAGTTGATCGAGACATTGCAGAACTAAAAATGTGCATCATCATGAGTTGACACCAAAAGCCAGGAAAAGGTGAACATTTTAGAGCAAAAAGAAAACTAACCAATACTGAGGAAATCTTTCACCAAATGAAAGATTTTTTGTTCTGATTATCTGTAAAGTGCAAGAGGAAGTACAGTGCATTTCTTTTTTTCCACACCACCAACTATTGGAGCAGACTGGGTACTGCTGTACCAGTCACTAAACAATCACCTCTTTGTTTATTACTGATCCCAGCATGCAAAAAAACCAAAGTCACCAAAAACAAAAAAAAGAAAAATCCCTAACTGTTGCTGGAAATTAGGCAACATCAAACCTCAAGACACGAGCCAGGTCTGTCAAGCAAACCGGTCACGCGACAGAACGGCCAGAAATACGAGGAAAAGAAGGAAAGACATGCATTGAAAAACGACCATTTCATGCAATAAGAAAAACACAGCATGCTCTTCTGGCCCAGTGTTGTCAACAGGGAATTCAGCCTGTAATTATGAGTGTGATGTAAATCAACACTCCCACATAAGCAAAGATCAATCCTCCAGTTGATAATCTGAATCTTTTTAATGTGCACAAAGCTAACGTCAGTGTGTATTTCAAATTTGATTCAAGCAGAACAAACAGGAGCCCAAAATAACAGTCAGTCATAGATGCTGTGAGTAACTTGCATTCCAGACAGACAGATATGACAGATAAAAAAGGGAACTCCAGACAACTATCATGTATAGCCGCGCTACCTGTTTTATTTACAAATGAGTGTAAGCCAGACTTCCTGCCTAAAGCTTCCTGTTTAAGTAGCTCAGAGCAGCTAACGAGTGGAGAGAAGGCTGAGTTTCCTGCTGACAGACTCAATATTAACACCGAGTGGGGGAAAGTACCTGGTCCACTTCGACCTCTGTGAGTAAACATGTAGTGAGGTCACACACAACCTCACGCTCCGGCTTACGCCTGTTGCTCTGAAAGAGCTACAGGACATACACACACACGCACACAAACACACACACACACACACACACACACACACACACACACACACACACACACACACACATACACACACACACAAAACAAAAAGACAGACAATTAGAAAAAAAGTCATCTGTAATGGAGACAGGTTTGATCCTGGTCTCTCTACAGCAGCAGCAGCAGGAAACGTAAAACATAAGCTGGAAGCATGTACATTTGTGTGATATTTCACATTGAACAAATAGAAGGAGGTTAGACAGCAGATGTAGCATTAAGGCACATAACAGGAAACAGACATGACATAAATAAAAAAGGTGACAGACGGACAGATACAAAGAGCTGACAGAGCAGACTGACACATTTCAGATGGACAGGGGTCTGACCTTGCTGTTCTGAATGAGCCTGAGAATGTGTTCAAAGCAGTTGTTGTTGAGGAACACAGCCTGCAGGACTGGTCTGTCAGAGCACTGCAGGATCTCAGGAACAGCAGCTAAAACAAGGAGGGTGTTGACTCATCAGACACCGAGAAAATCGATTATTTGGCCTCCATACTGATTGAGACAGATAACAGAAAAAGGAATGCTTTCTACGCAGACAGACGTGAGACCTGGTGGACGTGCTCTTACTTAGCATTTGCCTCTGGAGGGAGATCAGACTGTCTTCCCAGCTCTGTCTGTCTTGATGCTCACTGCAAAGAGGACGGTTCCAGTTGAGGAGCTGGAAGAAGCCCTCCAGTATCGTCCTGATCTCCACCTGCCGCTCCGCAGGGCTGCTGGAGTGCAGGAGGTGGATCATCGTGGTCAGGCACTGCAAGGTCAGCCGAGGGAGCCCCGTATCCTTGGGTTCAGGGGAGGTCCGGCAGCACCACGCTCGCAGAACAGAGAACAGGTTGTCAACAGAGTGAGGGGTGATGGAGAGAAGGCCATTCTTCTGGAAATAAATATATAGAAAAAGTTTAACTTTGAACTTGTAATGTTTTCACAGACTGCTGATGAAGAGAGACTGATAGGGTAGCAGACCTTTCCTCCACTGATGACAGCACCCTGGAGATGAACCAGCCTGAGTGTGAGGAGCTCTGGAATCTGTTCGCTTTCCTTGAGACTTTCTGTGAACACATATTCAAGTCAGGAAACAATGTTATGCGAGACTAGCTATCACTGACAGTGCCGTCAAAATAGCATGCAAATAAAGTAAAATGTTTTGTTTGTTTAGCTTCTCTAGTATGTTTTTTCCCTTTTGCTAATGCATGCTGGGACTGACTCCAGCCCCCTGACACTATGAACACGATAAGTGGGTACAGAAAATGAAATTTAAAAACAAATGATAATAAATGTGGTAAATGGCTCAGCAAAAAATGTCCCTGCCATGCCACCTCTGTCATTCAGAGTTACGTCAATAATAAAGTCAAATTGGCTAGGTATTACACAATTAGCTCTTAACGTTTAAACATAAAGCATGCTATTACGGCATAATCCTCCTAAAATTTGGACATACTGAAACTTGCCCAGGCTGAGATTTCCCACATGGCTTATAGATTAGTGCTCGCTGATCAAGTGGCGCTTCTATAATTAGAAATGCTTGGACTCTGGTGATTGAAACCTGATAATTAGATGCTGAATAATTAAGTTTTTTTTTGCCAAAACCTAAAATACTGAGCGACTGGACTGACCAGTCATTTTTCAATACAGGAAAGAACACAAGAATGATTTACTATGGTGTTTGGACAAAATGAAAGGTCACTGTTATTCGAGTTAAAGATGACAGATCTAAGCTGTGTTTGGGCAGCGGCGGTAACAGTTTGATTCTTGTGGTATGTGAGGTCTTAGAGTGGTAGAGCAAATGAAAGGGAGTGTCTCACCGTGGAAGAGAGCAGACAGCTCCTCTGGCAAGGCCAGCGGGGAGAACTTATACTTGTTCCTCTCCAGCAAGCTCACCTCCTCCCTGCAACACACAAAGCCACCAGTCACCGCACTGACTCACATCACGCCTAGTCAGTCTACGGCTGCCACTAGTACTGCTAGCACTAATGAAGCTTGACTTAACTGCTTAGGGACAACAAAGCAGGGTGTTATGCATCGCAAAAGGTTGGGCAACATGTTAAATGTATAAGGTAGTCTTTCAGCCTTTGTGTGCCTGAATTCCACTTCCCACACATTCACGCAGGCGATCTCCAGGGCGAAGCAGGACACACTCACCCTGCCAGGCGTCTCCTCCACGTCTGATAAGGGTCAAACAGACTCTCACACAGCACGAGTCCATACTGCACAACCAGCTGCAGAGATGACTGCTCCCCTTGTCCCGTCTTTAGCTGATCAACATGTACAAAATTAAAGTTTAGACACACATTCATCTGTAAGTCATCCTCAGCACAGATACACCTGTTTTTGACGATCACTTAACATACAACTAATACAACACATTCCAGTGAATAGAAGGTCATTACACACCCACTTCTCTTTTCACTGTAAACTAGTTCTGTTACTTCTGTGTGAGGATGTCACAAACTGTAAACATTATGCACCCTCTATAAAGTTCACTGTCTCCCTACTGTATATCACAGTTCTGCACAGTTACTCTTAGCATGCATGATATACTGAGCATGCAGTGGAGCCAAGCCCCACCATAAATTACTGATATCTGTGTCCTGATTGAGCTTCACTTTATAATGGCCTTACCTGGTCCAAACAGAAACTCAAAAGCTTGATGGTTTCGAAAACAAAACCAGGGGTCTTGTCAGAGTCGATGTTCTCCATATTCCTAGGAGTAGAGAGAAACTCGTGCAATTGAGTGTTAAGACAATCTGCCTGATGCTTACCAAATACGGCCGTCTAAGACACAAATGTAGTGAATGCACAGAATGTAAAGGGACGACTTCCTTCTAACCACTGAGTTGCAGCCACTTTGCACAATCTGCATTGCAATTTCTGGAAAAATTTAAAAAGCTGTAATTCATCTGGTTCCCTTTATTACCATTGCCTCTTTTGTTCTTGGTACAGATTTCATATTTAGGAGGGAAATTGATAAGGGATAAGAAATAAATACGTCATTGCGTACATTACATCAACTCAGGTACATTTATATTAAACATTATTACACTAAAAAATGTTTTTAGGCTATGGTAACTGCCTGAATATTGTTTTATCCCTAAAAAAAATACATCCAACAGCCTAATTTCTATTACTACAAGTAGTACTACCACACCCTAGGGAAGAAATGTTAAATGACCAGTACTAAATCATTGTCTGCTGCCTCTTATCATGGTAACAGTTCCACTACGCAACATGTTTACGGTCATGATAATGAAGCGTGTACACAGCAGGCCGGGCCCTCACCTGCAGACAATGATGAAGGACTTGATGAGGAGCAGAGGGTGTGGGGTGCTTCCGTTGTGCTCAGCGGCGCCGGAGAGGTGCACCGCACTTTGCCACAGCTGGGTGCCGAGGAACACCAGGACCTCCCTGGGGAGCAAGGGCACCTCCGAGCCGCCCTCCTCCAGCCTGGGAGATGGGAGAGGAGGATGGGAAGAGAGGGGAGGGTTGGCAGTAGCAAAGAGGCAAAGGGCGTAGTAATAGGGGCTGCGTTTACACATAACATAAACATTTCAAAATGGTATCTCCAGAGAAGGTCAAAGTTCATCCTGCTTTGGGGAAAGCGGTGGGAGCCTCTGGCTATGTAGTTTGTTTAAAATAAATAACCAACCACTCACCTCCGAGGCTCCAGTGACTGCACATCAATGAGCCTCTCGAAGGACGCCACAAACGCCTCCAGCCACTGCTGCAGATAGCTCACATCTTTCTGCAGGAGAGAGGAGAGAACATGTGAGGCAATACAGTCGCCAGCAGGCATATGCAGTGTTCGTAAACAATGCCGTATGTGAAAAATGTGCATGCTTACAAAAGTAATATCAGTGGAATATGCTCTCTGGTTTGTGATCTACCATCTAAAAAGGTTGAGTGTTTAACTGTGACACAATGCGGCCGAAAACATGGCACTGACTAAACCATATGACCTGTTTTTGTAACAGGATGTTGCAAAGAGATGTCACTCACAGAGAGGAAAACAACACCAATTCTTTCCCCACCAATGCAACACCAATTCTTTCCTTTTTCAAAACAGGGAGTTTAAAAGCAAAAAAGATAATCAACACGTTCTTTTCTTTTAAGTCCTTTTCAGTCATTAAGTTCCAAACATTCAGTAAACTCAGCAGTTAACATACAATAACAACTTTTCACCGCAAGCATGAGATACTCCTGCATTACTGCGTCCTTATAATATCATTTAAGGTGGTTTCAATTGTACGAGGATGTTTACATACAACAGTCGCTATCTCTGCTTTGATCAGCCCCTGCAGTGCAACGTATCCTGCCACTCTTCCCTCCTCACATCAGTCTCTCAATCTCACATAGACTAAATAAGCCAGAGAAACAGGCCAACTGTTTAAACTGAATTCTGTTGATCTTTTTTAAACATACATTCATTTTATATAAAGCCGAATGATCATCAGCGAGTCCTGACGGTTCAGACAAGTGGTGCTGCTCGTGGGAACCCAGTGTTCTAAAATCTAATTACAGAACGCAAGGACATCTAGAAATGTTCCTTGATGTGATGGAACAACCTGAACATTTTGATTAGCTGACTGTGCAAGTAGTCACTGTTCCTGGGTTCTGAGGCAGCCTCTGTAGAGCAGGCAGTGTGAGGAAAGACATGAGTCGCTTCAGACTGACTGACTCATTGTACACAAATAACAGTACCGTAAACAGCACATGGTATAACAATCACTCAGGTACTTCCTTTTAGCCAACAAGCAAATGTGTGCAGCTCCAGTTGATGTAGGATACTTTAAAAGCTGCACCATGACAAAAACTTCAACTACAGAGCTCCAACATGCACACCTAATGACTTAATGTTTGAGCTTGTTGCATGTCTAATGCGTAGCTAATTGTCTCAAAGAGAAATGTAAATGTAAATCTAATGCAGTTAACTGTGGAAACACTGTGTAACCACGTTCTTTCTAATGCTGCATTAATGGTAAAAGTACATTACCAATTGGCATTGACTTATGAGCCAGTCCATCTCTCATTGTATGTGGCTGAGCAGGGTGCCAGGTTCTTGCGAACCCAGTCTCAGATGAGCCTTCGGTGCAGGTCCTCAGCAGGCAGCTCAGCAGCTGCACATCACTCCTAACCAGCACCAGCGTCTGACTCGCTCCTCTCTTGTCTTCCAAACGTCAAGCGAGCAACCAGGAAATGACAAGTCACTTTAACCGAAGTTTATTTCCTTCATACTCGGCCTCATCAAACCCCTTCCTCTTTTGGTTCCACTGCTAGTGCTTGTGAGCAGATATGAGGGAGGCCTCTATAAAAATGTCCCACAGCAACAATGAAGCACCGGAACTGTGTTTTTGCTTTCTAAATTTAACACAGCAACAAGAGATGGTACAGAAGAAACACTGAATTTCAGCTGGCTGAGTTGTGTAAGAACACAAACAGAGGAATACTGTATTTCCAGCTGCAGATAGTTTAGTTCATATGTCTTTACCCCGTGACTGTACAGCTTCACACACAAAATCTGATAATAAAATGACATTAATCACACGAACCGTGTAAACTTTCTGCATGCACTCTGTGAAAACAGGAAACTGCAACTAACCTATTGTTGTGAGCCTCCAACATCTGGACAATCAGGTATTTGAGACATGAGTAGGAGAGGCAACAGAAACATATTTGCAACACCCATTCAGCTTTGCTTTATTTACCAACAAAGAAAACAGTGGCTGAATGACTGACCCCTCCCTAACATTACTGAGGATGTAATAATAGGTTCACTTAATAATCCAGTGTTGTCGATGATGATACCCTGCATGGGACTCGTCATCAATATTCTACTGGAATTCACAATGTACAAGGAAACGCAGTAACAGGGGTTAATTAAGTGACGCAATTTGGAATTTAAGAGTTTACTACTCAGCATGACGACATCCTTCATTTTTCAACAGAGCGTGACTAAATATAGCAAGTAAGCTTTGCCTTTTTAGTTTTTATGGGGAAGGACATATCATTTTCTCTGTTCCCTTTCGAGTGCAGATGCTTTGCCGTGTTGTTTAGGCATACTCAAGCTGGGTGTAACTGCGACAGCTAGATTGTTTAGTGTATAATTTAAAAAAAATTAGATCACAGATAGGAAGTGAATCTGGTTTGCTAATGAGAAGTAAAACCAGAGGAAATACATTAAGGTTATCTGCAGCAAAATTGGTTCAATTGGTTCAGACACCTTGTACAGACCTGCTTTATGTCTGCACAATTCTTACAAATTATCCCTTACAAAATTACTATTGATTAACACCAAGATATACAAACCATTTACTTTCAGTTCAATCAATTTCTTTCTCTCAACATTGCCCACAGAAACCAGCTCAAGGATTTGTTCAATGTGTGTTTGCAAAATAAAAAAAGGCAAATTAAAGACTATAAGAACTATAAGAACAGATGTCACAAACCAACCATGTGGTACAGACCCCTATAAACTGTGTCATGTCTCTGTTTTCTCTGCACATGGCCAAGCAGCTGTGCTGCTCTCTGCTGCTTGGCATTCTGCTTCGCTCCAGCTTCCTGCACAAGTGAAAGCAAAGAGCACTTTGATTTTCCTGGTTGGCCCATTCTGTTGGCAAACAGGGGAGATCAGGGCACACAAGGGTATTCAATCCTAGGGCTCACAGGACATAGTGAGGACATAGGATATAGTGAGCTACAGAGATGGCTGCTGTTGTTGCATGTCTCAGTGCATTGACGTTAATCATACCATGGTCAGTAACTGAGACAGATACACAGCAGGGTGACTGACGGCGTGGCGACTACAGCCAGGAAATGTGACTTGTTCTCTCTTCATAGTGAGCAGAGGTGGTTTCACAGCTGTGTCGATGGGTGGCAGTCAGGTTGTCACTGTGGTCCTTTTCTACCACTAAAGGCTTTAATTAGTCCCTCCAACAGCCTCTCAAGCTAATGACCACGGGATAATCACACACTATTTCTCTGCCAGCCTGACAGCTCATTGTATCCACGCTGTTGTTTACTCACTTTCATCCAGAAACATGTAGAAGGGCTGTAGTGTAGCGTGCCTTAGGTCAGTCGACACTGTGCTGACCACATGAGCTCACTGCACAACGCTTTCTCGCTGCATCCCTGAGTTCCTGCATATTTAAAAGTTGTGGAAAGTTGTGAATTGATTGACTATGACTATTTCAACACTATATTATTAATAATTTATCCTGTTAAAATACCAAATATTTCCTGTTTCTCAAATATGAGGGTTTGATTGTTTTTCTGATTTGTCCTAAATAAATTTAATTTGAGCTGTTTTGGGACAAAACAGGCAACATGAAGACTTAACTTTTGGGATCTGGTAACTTGTCAACACTTTATGTCACTAAATTGGTCACAGTTTTGATCTAAATTACCAATTAATTAATTGCGAAATTCATCAGCAACAACTGATGTTGTCAGCAACAACTATTAGTTGCAGCCCAGCAACAGGCATGTAATGAAACCAAACAAAACTGATTACCCTGTTGTCAAAGTACAGTCTAAAAGTATTACTGTATTATGACTTGGGGAAAAGAACAAGCACATCCAAAAACAATACCCTTCTGGGTGTCTTCAGACACGATCTGACAAGTTGTGTTACTCCCTCTGTGATTATATCAGACTCCTCCGTGTATGTCCATATCTGTCAGGCATGGGCATTATTTCATGATGGTCTGAAAAGCATTCTCAGATATGAGATATGGAGCTCTGAAATTGTGCCAGTGAGATGGTTCTTAACTCCTGCAGATGAAAGAGACGGACGAGTTCTGCTCTTTGTATGAAGGTCTTGATTTGTGCTGAGCATCGCCCGGCTAAACATGCTCTCAACACATTTACAACTGTAAAAGCCTGATAACCAAGAAGCATTCAGTGAAAAAACATTGTCAATACAGGTGTTTATAGATCTACGTGATGAAATAAATGCATGTATGGTGACATAATGTCTCTGACTGTAGCAAAGCCTCAATCCTCTGGTCTATAACTTGCTGTTATTCAGAAAATCATCAATTGATCTAACATTTGTCTGCCTGTTTGTTTGGTCATTTATACAGAAAATGCCTCATTTTGACACTTTGATATCACAATGAGTTTTCAAAGTTTCACATCAGTCCTGAACCTCAGCTGATCTGAAAGCCTTGCAAGGGGCGTGTGATTTCTTGCACAATCGGAGGAAGCAGAGCTCCTTTATCACGACAAGCCTGAGCAAGCTTTGCAGATACAGAACGATGGCGGTATGTACTCAACACGTTTCAATTGTCGAATCAATTGTTAGGATTCATCACAGCTGTATTATATACAGTGAACTGCCATAATCTAATACATACGTTTAGAGGCTGATTGAAAAAAGCCTGAAACAAATATATAAAAACATCTGAGGAAACTCAACGGAGACACACAAGGCTGAAACATTTACTGACTTAAATTCAGATACACAGGGTTTACAGGGTATAAAGACAGCTGCCTGGGTGTGTTTGTTGTCTCTCGAACGGAGAGTTTTAGGCCATTGCCACTTGCCACATAAGTTAAGGCTTGTTTACAGGACTAACAAGAAGCCTATTAAATAGAGCGCAGGTCTCTTGTCCTGTTTGACTCTTTTGCAATAGTCAAACCTTGATGTGTGACGAATCAGAAAACAAGGACTGTGAGTCTGAGCCAGAAAAAAAAAAGATATTGTCTGTGCCAACTTGACTAACAGGCAGAAAACAAAAGCATCACATAAAGTGGCATGTTGATGTCCATAGGAGAGGCAAGTGATTGTTCCCTGAAGTGGTTCTGCCGCCTTTCAGCAGCCTGTTGTGTCCCTCTGAGTCACATAAGGTGCTGATGTTTAATACTGGGCTCAATTAAATCCCTTTCCTCAGCCATACTTCATCGCAACTTGGCAATACGGGCAGGTCATTTGCGCACACATGCAAATTCTACTTCCAAGAAAACTTGGAAATCTATGTGTCACTATCCGGTGAGAAATGTGTAAAAAGAAAAAGAAAAAAGAAAAAGAGAGTGACCATTATAACGTCTGTTCCTTTAACCTTACAGCTTTATAAGGAAGTGGTCTCGCACATGGAGATGCTAGACAGCTGTCACTGTCAGATTCAGGGCACACACACACACACACACACACACACACACACACAAATGACTTAATGACTCCGTCACAGCGCCTCCAACTTGTTTTGTTTGTTAAAGACAAGTCGTTAAAGTCACATAAGCAGGAAAGTTCAGTAAATATACAGTCATACATACAGCTGCAGCCCAGAGGACAAGTAACAGGGCAGATTAGGAGCACACTTCCTCTTGGGATGTGCCCAAAGTGACCACAATAACTACTTTGATAATAAATGTTGTAAGAGGCGATACACTTCTTGTTCACTTGTGTCACAGATGCACATTTTTGCAGTTATTCTAGCGTTGACTTCTGCACTGTTTAAAGCATTTGCCTGGTTTCCCAGGTTGGGATTAAGCCTAGTCCTAAATCAAAACAAAATTCAAGAGACATATAATGAAAAAGGTCCATAACCTTGTCAAGAAACCAGCCCTTTAGATCCACTGTGATAATAGGAGAGGAATCTTATGCCCCAACATAAAGTGCATGCAAACTTGGAAAGAAGTCTCGTCTTGTTTTCTCTGTCCTCAGGCATGGAAGCAGATTGCAAACACATAAAATAGTAATATGTAATTTATTCACAGCCAAACTTACTGTCTCTTTCAAGAGGGGACATGACATGAAGGCATGGACAATATTTTTTTGCTATTCATTTTGTTTTGATTATTATTACTTATTATAATAAGATATTGCAAAGCGTGGCAAAGCATCTGCACTCAATATTGTTAATGAACAACCTCAGGAAGGAGCTGCAGTCACACCCACAGGGGGAGCAACATATGAGACCAAAATACCACATGAAACAATGTGATTCTCAATTTAGGATAGTGCCAAATTAGTTTAGGTTTTCACACCAATATCGTTTCTTATTTAATATTTGAACTATGGAGTAATAGGCATTGTGCTGCTGGCATCAGGTCAAAAAACATATGTTCCAGGAGAACAATACAACAGGCTCTATGACAACATTAATCCCATCGTGGTTTAAAATGTGACTGAGGAAGAGAGCCAGGGAGGAACAGGAACAGGAAGTAGCCTCAGCGACACCTGCATCGCAGGTACAGAATCCAGCACACTTCATTAAGTGGGTTAATCTGCCTCAATTACCATTATTACTCAGTGCTTTCAATAACTCCAATGGCTCAGTGATACGATATGACATGATATCTTTCTCTAGTACGCGCAGGGCATCCTCCACCACTAGGTAAATAAACAGCCACTGCACAAACAGGCACAAAATAGGCGACTTCCTCATGTAGCCTAACCATTTCCAACAGACGACAGAGACAGGAAACACTACAGGGCTGCAGCACAGATCACACACACCATGATCATGTGTTTATCATGTTAGAAACTTCAGGCTGAGGAGCTGCTGCAACAACAGGTGTCACCGTCAGGTCTTCCGCACTTGCACTCACCTTTGTGTAATAGAACATCCACAGCTCATACAGCCGCTCCTTCGATGCCATCCCGCCGCCCTTATGGTTGCTCATTATCTCCCTTTTTCCTTTAATAAATCATGAAACTGGTGAGCATGGTCAAAGCCAGGGCTGTTTGAAGTTGTTTCCTAAAGGCAGCGGGACACGACAAGCTCCTGTGAACCATGCCTGCAAACCCAGGCACAATAATCCACGCAAAAGTGCTTTCGGTGGCGACACGCAAAGTTATCTGAGTGGCTTGAAAAAGCAAAACATGACGGCGTGAATGTGGCCACGGTGCGATCACTGTCGAAACTGTAAAACCAGGAACAAAAATGCGTGGAAATGCATGTCTGGAGAAACACCCATGTCCGCGTTTAAAGCGAGCTTGTGGCTGTATGATTCCTATTGGAGAGAGTTCCCACGGAAGCGACAGATGCCATCCGCTCAACACCAAGAAATGACTGCGCTGCTGTCAGTGGAGGTGTCCAGTCCTGTGTTATGTGTGATGAGCAGGAGCAAATTACCATCAACTACTGTCTGACTCTGTTAACAAGACGTACAGTGAAGAGTTGCCTGTAGATCATGCTCACAGGTAGGCTGATATTCTTAAAGACACACACACACACACACACACACACACGTAAACATACAGATACAGCCTCATCCAGTAGGCTACTCCCCTAACTGATTAAGGAAAGCTAGTCCAGCCACATGCATTGACAAAGATTGGGTTTAAATTAATTTTAAAAAAGAAATAAAAGATATAGGCTACATAAAGAAAGTATAAAGCATAAATGCTGCAGCGTTTAGGGGCAGACTAGGCAGCCTATGACCGTTTATGTGCAAGTGATCATAGTTTTCTGAATAAAAAGCCTTTGTTGTGCGATTTCTGTAGACTGGGGATGAAGCTGTCACATGAAGCATTCAGCACTGATAACATGAAAACATACAATTGAACTTCAGGCTCCAACAGCAACTTGTGATGGTTCCTGGTGCCTTAATAGGCTCTAATAAATAATGATTGCACATATTTTCATTATATTCCTGTTAATTCAGGATTCTCTGAAAATTCAATTCTCTGAAACAAAAACATTATTATTCTTGAATAAGACGCACATGCTGAGAATGAAGAGTTGTATTTGATTTAGATAAATTATATAAAAAACAGACACTTATTGCAAGAGAAGTCAGGTTTCTGGGCCCAACTATTGCATGCAGTTGGGTAACAAAGCATCATATTTTACAGGTTTATCGTATGTGTAACGTGTGTTTTTTGTATGAAAAACTTGTAAAGTGTCTGTTGCTCAAAATTGTACTAAAGAAAATTAGCTTTTTCTCCAGACAAGTGGTGTGTCAGTGTAGATAACTTTTTCCTATATGCCACGGTAGGCTATATATGTCATCTATGACAGGAGTTCTGTCTGTTGATGGGTAAATGGGTAATTTATTGATTTATTAGTATTATCCTTTTAGTGCTATGATCTTCATGACTTTGTTAGCATCTTTAACACAACCAGGTTTGAGTTGTCACACATTAATGTTGGTCATTGGTAAAGATGGACACAGTGAAGCTTGAGGCAGCTGTATTACCATGGCAATGGCCTACATTCCTAATCAGGACTTGACAGTGTGACCATCAACAGATGGGACAGTGGACCAGTCTGACCTCTTAATGTAAAGGTCTGTTAATAATCCATAAGTATGTTTAAATATGCTATTCAAAAATAGCCTATAAGCTACTGAAAGTCAAATCAATTCAATATTAGCTGCTCCATGTGCCAAAACATCCAACATAGACTCAAACATAAGCTTGTCTGTTTAAAATTAGGAAAATCTCATTATTCTAAGTAGGTATTCGATTTTTAAATAATAATGCTTCAAATTTAATCAATCTAATTACTGCTTTTGAAGAAATGTGTCAACATAATAATAATATCACATGACCAGGAAACAGGCCGCTGCAATCGATGTGCTCGACGGTCGTTTTTATCTCCTCGGTCAGAACCGTCAATGGATTTCAGAGGGAATTGAGCGGCGTGTGGAGATAAACATGGAGAAAAATGTTGGGTCCCTACAGGAGCAGGCCCTGAAGAGAAAAGAGAGGCTAAAAGCACTAAGAGATAAACAACTTCATGTAAGTGTCTTGTCTGGTGATGCCTGGTTTCTGATAAATGCAACATAGCCAGTAGGAAACGCTTCATTTTGATAGTGAGGTAACGTTAGCCGACTTAGCTTGTAGCTAACCTTAGCACATTCATGTAACCTAGTTAGCAAGTCAGTCATAAACTTGGTTCGTGGCTTTGTTGCTGTGTTTTGAGAGGATGTATGCTTCGATAATTAATTCAGATGTAGTTAAGTTCAATATTTACTTGTTACAGTGCTTTTGTAGTTAAAGTGTATCTGGTTTGCCTGTGCAACTAATTTCTGAAGCTAACTTCTGTGGACTTCTTTCTAAGAGACAATAAGTAATTTAACCTCTAGTCGTGTATCAAAGTTAATATCTTAATTAAATCTTAGATAATAAGAATACATGAGAGATCGTGGTTACATTTTCAAACAAGCCTCTCAACTTCTTGCTCTGACACTGTCTTTATGGAAGGATCTCTGCTCTCTCACGGTGATAGGGATCATTTGATTTTTAACAGAAAAAGTGTCTCTTGTTCAGTGTAAAAGCGCAGCTTCTCTGATATAGACCTGATATATAGTAACGGCACTGGTTGTAAAGGTCTCGGAAGATCATGGACCACAGAGAGATGTTTTTCAGATTGGGAAATTAGTTGAAGAATATAACATTTATTTTGCAACTTTTTTCACAAATGTATTGCATTAAATACGGCTGTTTTTTGCCCAAGCCCAACCATGGTGGGACGTTCGTCAACTTTTTGATCATCAACATTTCTTAAGTTGAAGAGAACAATAACTAACTAGAAAGAATAAATATTTTTTCATTTTTCACTAAAAATTCTGCCCTCCAGCCTGACTACAGTTGTGGAAGAGGTGATACATTTGACATCAGTGCCACAGTGTGAGTGAACCAGGTCTGATTTTATCTATTTGTGTTCAGCTCTTTGAAAGAGAGGAAAACGACCATCATCAACATTTTTTACAGCCATTTATCACTGAATTGTTGACAGGAGAAGGATTGATGTAACAATTAGTCATAGGTTAGTTTTAGGATAGTTTTAGTTTCTCAGCAGCCAACAATGAACATGACAGAAAGACCCTCCTCTGCCATACAGTTGTAAATTGGACACTGTGGTCAGTACAAACACACTTGTTATGATGGAAGGTGGAGAAACCTTAGTCAAAAGACAGAACAGAAAACTGAACTTTAACTGCAGTAAAAGGGGATTTGAATTAAGTATGGAGACGCCTCAGTTGCATGAAATGTGCAGATGAAAAACTATTAGAATCTGTGAAAAAATGTTTTAAAGTAGCAGCACAACAAAATAACAGCACATCTCTGTGGCCACCACCACACACTGTATTGTAAAATTGAAGGTGTGTAAGAAATATTTGAGAGTTTTATGTTATCAGTTATTATCAAGATGTCATTGTATGCTGAGCTAGCTTTGCCCATGATAACTGTACTATCAAAATGTCATATCAACACACACCTGTCTTGACCCACATATTCTGCTGGACAGAGTTGTTGCACCAGAGTTTCAACTGTTCCTCAGTAGGGTGGCTGTTTGTGTTGAAACATTTAAACATTACACTGTTATTCTTCTCCACTTTGACAATCCTTCATATGATAGGATATGAATTCTTCTTGCAACAGGAAACCCTGTTCAATGTGCGAGCCACTGTTTTTGGCAGTTAGATCAGAATGTGTTGCACTAAGCTCTTGTTGAACAGAGGCCTACTGGCTTGGCTAGCAAGGTTTGATAAACGATTGTTGACATTCCCGAAGCCTTGGGTCGTTTTCCTTTTGTGCTGAACTTAAGTGTGAGTCAGTCCCCTGAATTGTTCTAGCAGGTGGACAGGAAGCCTCTTCAGGAAAATGCTAGATGGGAGGGGTTCGATATCCTTTGTTACCACTTTTCACTTGGGGTCAATATTATTTTTTTTCTGCATTTCTGCAAGCCTATTTCATGATATGTTTCCCTCGTTGTTTATATGTGGACAGTTTAGGGTAGGCCATAGTCTGAAATGCTGTGGTCAAGTACCATGTTAGCTTCTTTGTTGAAACAGCTAGTACTGGAGCAATTTATTAGACCCAGTTCTCAAAATGTATTAATTAATTTTCCTATGCAAATGTTATCCTAATGTTTAAATCTTTACTGTGCAAGAGTTCTGAAATGTCTCTTGTCATTGTCAGTATTTATTTAATAATTAAGTAATTATTTATGGCAGAACACAATATTAGTCTGTGCTAATTCTGACCAGTCCATCGACTGAAGAGTGGTGTTTTTACTAGAAAATTCTGAATGGTAAATTCATGTTATTTTAATGATGGCGTGATGATATTTTATCAGGGGCGAGAAGAGGATGGGGAGCCAGAGAAGAAAAAAGCGTCATTAGGGGAGACTACTGAAGAGCATCACAGGTTGGTTCATCACACCACACACATGAATGGATATTATTTATTTATTTTAATAATATTTTTCATAAAAGCTTGTCATGATTTCTTCAGCCATTGCTCACTGTTGCTCGCCCCTTTAGCTGAGGCTTTTTAAGCTGCACAAACGGAACTGAAACTGATATGGAAGTACATCATCAGAGCATTTATCTGTCCTTTATCTGAACACCATCGTCTTGTAACACGGTGCATGTCTCAGTGCAGGTCGTGAGTGTTTACACTGGGTTGGATCATAGCCTGGTGCTATTAGGTGCTCAAATATCCTGCAGCGTACTCCACTTTGTGTGTTATTTGGTAGGAAGGAGCAGCCATCTTTCCTGTCCTACAGGACCCTTTTTCCATTGTTTATATTTAATGACTGTGCACTGACGACACTGAGGGAGTGCCCCTGTGTTTCCGCCAGTCCAACAGGACAGATCTCTCTCATGAGAATGAAAATAGCTGCAGAATTTTAAAGGCCTAATTTAGACATTTGTCAGTGAAGAGAAAAGTACTCTGGGTACTTTGGTCTTTTTTTTCGTCTGTGTTTTGCTAAGTCAAGACACACGTGTAGCAGAGTGTGAGTGTAATGTATCTTGTGATTGGTATTAAAGTTTCATGGGAGATCAAATTGCCAAACCAAGGCATCAAAGAACACAACAATCAGCATGTTAGTAAAGTTATTGCTATTCAAATGAATGATCCACAAGTTTTAGATGTCAAAACAGTAAAACTCCCTGTGTGTTATCATACAACATTCCTCCAAGCCTATTCCACAAAAGGCACAAACCACACCATGCAGCTTCTTACATCTTGTTAGGTGTTGTTAGAGTGCTGTTTTCCTTTTAAGATGGGCAGATAGGTAAGTAGACTTAGTGGAAATGGCAAATAAGACTCAAGGAAGTTCAAAAGCCTCTAAAATATTGACAAATTGCATGTTAGCTTTAACAATCCCCCATGTGTAAATGAAAAGGCTGATGGTTGTCTGGAGGTATTTTTGACCTGGTGAATGGTGCAGGTTGCTTGATATCAGTGTAAACATTTGAACACTCAGCTGCTGCACCTCCTCCTCCACCACAGATCTCTCTAAACATTTTGAGAAGGCCACACCTGGGTCAGTGCTCTGAATTTATCATTGGCTGTCTTTGATGCCACAGTGTGCTTGAAGTGGTAATGTGTAAACACACTCTAAAGGTTTGGACGCATCAAACTAACAGACAGTTAAGGAAAAAACATTGAAGGCAGAAAATGTACATGTACAGTCTGTTTGTCCTGTCTTTTTGTCTTGCTAGTGGTGGGACTTCAGACGGCAATGTTTTTCAGTATCTGACAGAGGATGATTCCCAATGATGTTGGTGACCTCCTGATCTTTTGTTCTAATCTAATGAACACATTATTATGGGGTTTCCACCAAAACGTGTTCCCCAGAGGACCATCTTTAGACCAAAATATCAATTTGTACAAAAGATGAATAATGGGAATTTGTTTTTATTTCATCACAATATGATCTATTGAAGGCTGATGAATGGTGGCCTGTAATTCGTCCTGGACAGGTGCCCTCTGGCTACTCCAAACTCCACGCTGAGAAACTTGGTGTGACTTGCTGACTGTGAAGCTTTGGTTGATTTAATTTTGTTGGCCTCTTTTGAGAACCATTGATGTATCGGTCTGTTTATTTGATTCATTTTATTATAGTTAGTGTTTCAGTTCATGTCATATTTATATTACAGAAGATTTCGTTTCACTTCAAATGAATGCAATAAAGTGTTTTTATTTGATTAATTGTGACTGCAGTAGATATTGTCATACGCTTTGTAGGGCCATCCATAAATTAGATGGCAGACATTTCCATGGGCAATATGAGTGGCATTAGAATTCAATTTAAGGATGGGATGGATAGAAGGACATTTTCCTCTGCTGAGACAGCCGCTTCAGGAGAGATTCAGGAGGCATAGATTGAGATGTGTGAACTTGGAGTGGACCTCAGTTAGCCAAAGGCAGAACATGACTAGCATTCCTGCCCATACCCATACAAGGCATCGGTCTGTCTGTTGGCAGCAGGGGTGTGATGAATGTATCAAGAGTGCACCCTCTGGAGCTTCATCACAAATCCATGTTAAGCTCACAACAGCTGATAACTCTCTTGGTCCATGCTAGACAATAGTTTACCTCTGCCTCTGTGCTTTCTGTATAATCTGCAGAGATGTCAGCAAAGCTTGCCAAGAATTCCTCTGTATAGAGATGTGATGAAAGACTGTGTAAATCAACAGCAAGCAAAGAATTCCTCAGCTGTTTGCTGCTCCCCTCAAGTCCGTGCCCAGGGGCAGGTGGAACATGTTAATCAGACGTGTTCATAGGAATAAAGAGGGACATTATACCCAACCCTCTCTAGACATTAGATGTGCAGCTGTGTCGGGTTTGCAGATGGTCTTTTACGCTCCTTAATCTCTGGTGGAATATATTTGCCTACACCGCCACCTCCTGGACTGTCACAAGAGTGTGGAGGGAGTATTGTTGACTCATAATGTAGCGTTCAGCATTTCTGTATTCTCTTATCAGTCCCACCACTAGAAGTAGACTCACATTACTCTGTGTTTCTGACCCCAGAGAGCTGAAGCTGAGGAACTACACCCCAGAGGATGAAGAGCTGAAGGAGAGGCAGGTGCCCAAAGCCAAACCTGCATCTGGTGAGAACTCTTCAAATATAGACGAGCTTCATAAAACATTAACTCAGATGGTTTTCATGTTATAGCGCCTTTTCTGTTGGAGTGCTGTCATTACATTGCCTCTAGGAAGGTCATAGCACATGGTCAGCTACTTGAGTATTGCATATCACATATCATTTATGGCTGATGGAAAATATTCTTTGTTTGCAGTGGAGGATAAAGTAAAAGACCAGTTAGAGGCAGCTAATCCAGAGCCCATCATTGAAGAAGTGGTGAGTACTCTTTTCTGTCTAGATGTGATTTCCTTTGTTGAAGATAGTAGTTGTAGTTCTCACATACAGCTGTTTTCTTTCCTCAGGATTTGGCCAACCTCGCCCCAAGAAAACCAGACTGGTAAGACCTTTTTGGAAATGATCTTTCACCCTGTACAGTACATAAAACCTTGGTATAATTAAAGATAATTAATTACTGATATCGTGATTCTGAATTTAGGGATCTGAAGCGTGATGTGGCAAAGAAACTGGAGAAGTTGGAGAGGAGAACACAGAGAGCCATCGCTGAGCTCATCCGTTAGTATTTCCTATTTCTTGTTTTTGCATTTTATCACTGAATTTTCCTGACACCACAGAGACAAGCATGTCTGAGCTAGACGTGAATTATTAGGCTAATTGCTTTGTGGCTTCCAGACTCCACAGAGGCTTGAAGCCATCTGATAACATCAGTGGTATGATTCCTCCACTGATGTGTGATCCACACTCTAAAAATAGGCATGAGCCTTCATGGAGAACAAAACAGGTTAAACTGTAAAGGTTTTCCCGAGTGACAGTGATTACTAGTTGCCCTCATTGCCATTGAGATCACAGGTCATGTTAACATGTTACAGTTTAAAGTGGCTTGTAAACATAAACAAACAGTCACTCCTTTCAATTCGGTTTTAGCCTTCTGTGCAAACTCAGACAGCCCTACAGCTACACTTTGATGTAAATTAAAACATGGCAGTGGGTGGTATTTACTATTACTGTAAACAACTTTGTTTGTTTTGCTCTGCATTAGAAGTGACTGTGCAGCCTGTAAGCAGAGTGTACTCTCTATTGCTGGGACAACAGGGATGCTTGTTTACAGGGTGTCAATGGTGCATGTTATCCACTCAACCTAAATAAAACCCGAGTTATGGTCAATATGCAGGATCTACACATACATTTAACTAGTGATTGAAGTGAACGAATGTATCAGATTGACCCGGACTATTTGTGTGTGCCCAGGGGATCGTCTCCGCGGCAGTGAGGAGGAGTTGGCAGGAGTGGTGGGAGCAGTCGGAGTGGAGGAGGGAGACTCGGACTGAATCCAAGATGTGGCAGATTAAAAAAACAAAAAGACTACAGAGGGATGGCCACGGTTTACTGGGACTGTACCATCACATCTGTGTTGTGCTCAGAGAGACGGCTACTGTCATCGCTGCAGGAAGTAAAGTAATGATTTCTGTCAGGTTTTTCCTTTGTGAGTCCTGCCTTGTATCATTGCATTATTACATATGAATATGTAGTAGTACATTCTGTTTATGTGCTTTATTGGGGAGCATTGTTAATGTAACCGTCAATATTTAGTTGTAATTTTTTATATTTTCAAGTAAAATGTGAATTTTTCAAATGCCTGATTATTATTTTCATGCATTTTTCCTTTATTTGAAAGTAGGGGTGGGTGATATGTATAAAATCCTCAATCATGGTGTATGTAATTTTATGTCATGATACTGATATATGTTGTGATATAGTACATTTTGTGGAAAAATACTTAATCACAGTGACATTTCTGTCATATCATCCAACCCTACTTGATGTGGTACAGTGAAGAATCAGACAGGAAATGTAAGGAAGTGGGGTGACATGCGACAAACCTCCCCGCTAGATTTGAACCAGGGACGTTGTGATTACGTGGCATCCCTAATTATTTAATTGTTTTGTTGCTGAGCATCAAATAAGAGAAAAGACACTTTTTAGAATACATCATATTTATTCAGAAAACAATCTGAAAACTCACTCTCTAATCATCATGAAGTGACCTATTTTAGTTCACTGCAACATTAATGTCTTGCTACACTTGAACCAAAAGCTAGTTTTGATTCAATGGGTGATAAATAGAGGAACAATGATGAACAGATAACAATAAGCTGTTTTCGGAATGACATTCACAAGTGATATCTATTGCAAGCACCTTAATACCTGTTCTCAACTGAAACACTCCCTTCACAATAAAGTGCATCTTCTGTCCACGTAGGCCCAAACTGTCTCCTCAATAAGGAGGATATTGCACCCGGCATTATATCACCACTCTTAACACAAGGCCACCTGTTCCCTTCAACAACTTAACTCTAATTTCTCAAAAGGCAAATTATCAAGGCTCTAAAGAAAAACAAAGCGTTCAGTTACTGCGTGTCTGAAGTTCACAAAAAGTAAACTAATATGTGACCTAAAGTGTCATTGAAATGGTTAATAGCCCATACCTTTGCTACAAAACAGATTCTCCTACTCACTACAACCGTCAAAAATATACGACATTTGAGATGACGCTCACAAACTACAGACATTTATAGCAAGATGATTAATACTGCAAAAATGGAAGTGTTGATATTGTGGCTCTGGAAGCTTGTGGAGCCTGTCTGAACATGATGCTGCTCTAAATACTGATATGAGGATTGACGAGAAAAGCCTCAAGAGGCTGAGAAGATAAATCCTGGATTTTGGTATTTAATAAAAGGAAACCGAGCTATTGTAGTTCAAGGAAGCATCAAATCTTAGGCCGCGGGGGCAGTCAGAGGATGTTTTGGCACTCAGAGTGGAAGAATAAATACTCCCGCATGCAGATTATCTAATGATGAATGGTGATCACTTGTCAGAAGCAGGAAATGGCAAGGAGGAGGCCAAAATCCTCAATACCTAACCTCAATCAAAGGTTGGCATTCGGGTGCCACACAGACCTCCACAGATTTAGCCCTTGAGCACGATTGCTGTTGATCTTGTTGATACTGTAGCGTGATGGTTGGTTGGTAGGGTGATAATCTTGACTGGTGCATTCATGGCTTCCTGGTGATCACTGGGGACAGGAAGTGGCTGATTCAAGTCAGTCGCACTGTCCTCCAGATTCAATCTTCCTGGCTGCAGGACCCAGTTCCACCTTGCACACCCTCTGGGCAAACTTCAGTGAGCACAATGTCTCTCCCACATTACTCTCCAGAGCGGACACCTTTAGTGGTTGAAACAAAAACAAGGAATCAACAAAGACTTCAAATGAAATTTACTGCAAACTTCTAAGGCTGAAAAGCTATGAGTGTGGAGCAGTAATCTCACCTGCACCACCATGACAGTCTTGCTGCCTTTGCCCAGGGAGTCTTGTAATAAGTACGTAAGGCGGGAGTTCCTGAAAGGGATATGAGTCTGCCGAGCTCTCAGTGCCTGAATTACGTCCCCCAGTGCCAGCAGGGAGCGGTTGATGTTCTGGGCCTCTTTCAGCCTCTCTCCCTCTGCACCAGACTTCCATACCCTCTCCGAGCCAGCCAGGTCCACCAGGTTCAACTTGCCTGAGGAAAGAAAAGTTAATGGTGGAACGATGAAGACAGTCATCTGTGGACCCGCATGTGCCTGACTGAATCCTGATCAGAAGCTTCTCTTTTGTGCTTTTTCTCTCTCTTCTCAACCTTCCTTCAGCTTAAAGACTGCACATATTCACAATGATGTCCCTTGAGAAATATCGTTTGTGATTCAGCACTAGGACTAGACTGCACTCAGTTTTAATAAAACAGAGAGGGATTCAATGAGGAATGCCAAGTCTGATTCAAATATATAGCGGGTATCAATAAGGGGCCTTTTAAACACTAGACGGAGAAATGCATGTGTGACTGACCTGTGGTTTTGGACCCGGTGGCGAGGTCAGTGCCCTGAACGGTGATACAGAGCAGAGCGTGGGAGCGGGAGCTGTGCTGGTTCATCTGAGTGCCGAAGGTGATCCTGTTCCTTCGGGCTGTGGCTAAAATCTGGACAATAAGAATAATTAGCATTAATGTAAAGATTTATTCTTAAAGTAAAGCATGGATTGTTTGAAACACACTGTGTCACCTTCTTGATGTGCTGGAAGCTCTTAACCTCGATGACCCTGAGGCCCGGCACATGCAGCTGTCCCGTTCCGTCCGGGTTGATCTTTATGTCCAGTTTCTCCCCGTCTTTACTCAGCAGGTCTCTAAGAAACACAATGTAACATCAACAATAAAACAACCAATGTATAGTAGCTGTACTGTAAATTAGGCTATCTGAAGAAAAGTGCAGCATACTGTACCTTAGCACCTCGTTGTAGATCTCCACAGAGCTGACAGTGACAGTGTAAGACCACATGTCCTTCCTCTCCTCGATCTCACTGAAGAGATGTTTTAGGGCTCGCTGGTTGATGCCTGGGTTCTCCACACTGCCCTGAAAATCAGAGGAGACTTAGCCTGCAGCCTACATTATGGATCGTCTCTCTATAGCTACAATAATGCTGTTAAACTAGAGAGTATACCTCCATGGTGTAAGTTTTTCCAGAGCCAGTCTGTCCGTAGGCAAATATGCAGACATGGTAGCCGTCGATGCAGGACGTCACAAGAGGCTCAATCTCCTGAAAGACCTGGTGAAACCAAACGAAGGCTTAGAGCTCTTGTCATGATTTATATTTCCTGCACATGCTGTTCATTTTCACTACCTCTTCCTGTGTGGCCTGAGGGTGGAAGACCTTGTCCAGTTCAAAGATCCGACCCTTTCCTTTGTTCAGCACATTGAGCGAGGACTCGTTGTTGGGGTCCATCGTCACCACCACAGACTGGCCCTCCTCATGCTGGTCCTCCTTCAGCACAGGCTTCACACGACACAGCACGCGGATGTTGCCTGAAAACAGAAGGCCAGGTTAATGACAGATTTTATTTTCTGCAGTGGATTTTTATTTTGTCGTCTTTGCGTACCTTTAAGCTCCACCAGCTGCTCGTGGTACTTCCTGCGCAGTGCAACCTCCTTCCTATATTTCTCCAGGAGATCTTTGTTGGCTTCAGACATCTCACTGAGAGCTGCTGAAATCTGTCAAAGACAGACAAAAACTCCTTACTAGGCCTGTCAATTTGGTCAGATTTGTTTACATTTTATTTATTTAAGTCACAACATGATGTCACTGTACATACCTGTTTTTTTGCATCGTTAATAGCTGCTCCGTAAAAGTCTGAGAAGTTTCGGACCTGGCTCCTCAGACTGGTGTAGTCTGTCTTCATGGAGCGTAAAGTTGGAGGGAGTGCTGTCAGACGTTTCTGCAAGCCTGACAAAAAAAAACATGTAGAATCACGAGTTTTGTATCAGTAAATCTATTTGAAGTAATGGTTTGACATTTTGGGAAATATTCTTATTTGCTTTCTTGCCGAGAGTTGGAGGAGAAGATTGACACCACTATCATATCTGTCTGTTAAATATAAGGCTACAGCCAACAGCCAGTTTGCTTAGCTTAGCATAAAGACTGGAAACACGGGGGAAACAGCTAGCCTGACTCTGTCCAAAGGTAACAAAACCTCCCTATCAGACCCTCTAAAAAGAGGGTTTGGAGGTTGAATTATTTGGTGTAACTCACAGAAGAATTGGTCCTGCAGGTTCTGAAAGTGCTCGGCTGAGCAGTTGGCGGCAGCCTTCACAGCTTCCTCCTTCCTCTCCTCCAAGTGGCCGATCTCTTTCAACAACTCCTCTCTCAGTTTACTGATTTCTCTCTCATACGCCGCAATCTGTAAAAAGGTTCAGCACAGCAATTTGTCAATCTGTCAGCTCGACTGGTCCAATCTGTGCAGGTTCAGCTCTGTAATGAGTTCATCTGTCAATGAAATTGATCCAGGTTGTGAATTTCCAGCAGCGATGTGGGAACCTTCCTCCTTCTGCCTTTGATTTTCTCTCCTTTAATCATCTGTTCTCTAAACGTGGTCTGGTTTATTTACCCCTCTGGACTTTGTCAATTCTGTCTCGTTCATTTTTTTAAATCAAAGTTGACGCATCAGGAGGACCATCTGGGATTTGTTGCCAGTTTCCTTGCCTCTTAGTGGCCAGCAGCCAACAGAACTAATCTATGTACTGATGGATATTAAGCGTCATCATGGGGCATTATTGTCAAAAGCCCAAATGATGGTTCATCTTACAATTTATGTCCAGCTTGTTGCTGCCTGAGACATGTTCAAAAACTGGTGGAGCACAACTATCTACTTCTAAAAACACAGGTCATATATATCACCAAAGTATAAACTGTTTCATATTGCATGTTAAAACCAGTTTATTCAGCCCATGTGGGTGTGTGTGGGTGTGTATTACATTGTGTATGTTTATTTTACAGCAGATATGACAGATACTAATTCCCGCCAAACTAGTTAAGCATGAATTCTGTGGCCTCTGTTACCTTGTGCTGCAGATTACAGCTGTATTCATCGGACTTCCTGATTTGTTCCTCCAGCTGTTTGCACCGCTCATTCTGATTGGACAACTTTTCGGACAGCAGTTCATTCCTCTGTCTGGCTTTAGTCAGATGCTTTAATGTGGCAGGTGATTCCACCTCCACAGTCTGGGTGACATACTGAGAGAAAACACACCTGATTCAGGTCATCTACTCTAATAACATACAAAATAAGGAGGCAATGAGTATTTTGATGCAATTGTGTTAATTATTTCTTCTTTATAATAAACACTGATGCGTTTCCAGTTAAACTCACTCTGAAATCCATCAAAAAGCTGCTTTCTAATTTAACAGCTCACTCTATAATGTTCAAATCTGTTTCAATAGCCCTTTCAGATAAGGCGTACCTTCACCACTGGCTCCTTGCCTCTCTCTCTGTCCAGCTCCAGCTGCAGCTCCCTCACTCGTTCCTCTCGTTTCCTCAGCTCTTCTCCTCTCCTCCACTCGCTTTGTTCGCTCTGTCGCTCCAGGTGTGACAGCTGGTCAGCGCGCTGCTGTAGGGACATCTCCAGCTGCTGCACTCTGCTGCGGAGACTTTCATTCTCCTAGGACATAAAACAAAGTAAATTAGTAGTAGAAGTATTTGCGTTTGCAGTCACTTATGGCTGCCTTGGTAGGACATTGGTGAGCTCTCTCAGCTGTGCTGGTGCGCCTCACCTTGATGAGCATGGTGCTGGACTGGGAGGGGATGGTTGACAGCTGCTGCAGGAGGCCTTGGGTAACACTCAGGTTCTGTTTCAGACTCTCGTTCTCTGCTGACAGACACAGCACCCGCTTCTCTGAGTCCGTGGCCCCCTGAGGAAATGAAACGACGAGAGATGCATTAAAACCTGAATTTTTTGCCATGTGAATTCCTCACATACATATCCTTGTAGATGAGTGTTTCCTCATCCTGGATTTATAATTAAGCTGTTATAAAAGTCATGCTGAGGCATTTTTACAGTATGGTATTTCAATCACTGGGTGTGAGAATACACTGTGGCAGCTTTGCTGATGACAGGGAAAGTGACTAAGACTTGACAAATGATTAAATCAATAGTTCCCAGCGCTTACGGTGGCTGTTCTCAGTCTTGACAGCTCCTCCTCGCGCTCCTCTATGCAACTCTTCAGCTCATCAATCTGTGCAAGAAAGTTACAAACACAGGTTTGATTTGAGAATATAGACATAATCAACTCTCTATTTCATTCCATTATTTGTAGAACAATGTGAAGTTATACAATTCTGCTATTTTCTATTCAACTTGAAAGTCTCTTGAGATACATTATATCTTTTGCAAGAGAGACGTGGCCAAAATGGCAGCGAGGGGTAGATTACACAGAGTCACATAAAACATTTATAACATTCATACATATGCACAATAGCATGTGCCATCACCTGAGGGGCATCATACATTCATGAAGATATGCAAGTGGTTGTGTGTTTCTGTAAGTTAGAAACTATGATACCTTCTCTTTTCTCAATACTTATGGACGTAAAATAAATAATAACATACCTTCTGATAAATTACGTCATTTTTGGAGATTTCGTAATAAATAATTCACATTTTAACAGACCTCTTTGTTTCAATTAATTATGACTACATTTCAGGTAGGCTTTTTTTTCTAAAATGGATATAGCATTGTGGTTTAACTAAAACGCAGCATAGTACCTGCTGTTGAAAGGCCTGTATGCGAGAGTGTCTGTCTCTGTCCTTCTGCTCCAGCTGTGAGTGCAGCAGACGGAGTTCTCCTCTCAGCTTACTCCGCTCACCCTGCAGACCGTACAGAGACTCAACCAGCCCGCGAACCCCAGCTTGTATCCCTGCTTCACTGCTGGACTCTCCTTGTGGGACATAAATGAGCAAAACTATAATCAGCCTTTCCATCCTCATCGTCAGCCTAACAGCAAAATAACCTTCATCTTTGGACCCATATTCATATTAGGCCACCCATAAATAGTACCAACCAACATCCTTTGAACTTCCTCTGACCTGTTTTATATATTTAATCTTTTCAATTATGACCAATTTCCACACTACGCTTGAATACTTATGAGTGTGTTTAATATTAATGAAAATTAAGTATGCACTTAAAGCTCTTTTACACACCATGTAGTCACCATGCACTGCAGTGAAGTTAACATTAGCGTTGCCGTGTTTTCACTCTCACATCTCCAGGGAAACTTCACAGACCTATGCAGGATTACTGCAGCTTGACACGTGCGGCCTGGATCGAGTGCAGAACCAAGATTCACTTATACGATGCAACAACCTGATTGTTCATCAGGAACCTGAGAAGCATGCCCAACGGCATTATAATCACCTTCTTCCTCCTCAATGATTTATCAGGCTCTGTCATCTCTGATTTTCATTGCAGGGCCTTATGCTAATTCATATCAGCATATCAGGTTTGCTGTGTCATAATGGTGCAGGGTGAGGTGGTGGTGCCAGGAACAAAAAAATAAATAAAAAACATGGAGGAGAGGCTACAGCTGTGCATCAGTGATGTTGCTAGAAACGTGCTTGCCAGAAACGTGAAGTCTATGAGCTGTTCTGGTCTGCAGAGGCAGGGAGATAGATAGCTTTGTACATTTTAAAACGGCAGCTTCAGATGATACAAGAAAATGTATTTCACTGAAAAACGAAGATAAAGATTAAAGTCTTGATGAGTGACCGCTGAATGGAGCACCAGCCATTCATCCGAATCAAATACTGAATAGAAGATCACAACACGAGTGGCACAGCATCACTCCTCCACTTAGGCCTGCACGTTGCATTACAGTAAACAAACAGACCAAACAGCCTTGTAAACCTAGGACATGGACTCCAGGGCTATTTTTAGCCCAACACAAGTACACGTGGAGCCTTGCATGTGCCAGACCTTGTAAGTGCATTTGCAGGGAATAAAACAGCACTCCCACCATGCTTTATTTATGACAGAGAGCCACAGAATCACTATCCAAGTACCAAAGACCCTCGCCACTTAATCATGTATCTTTGTCCTGGGACTAATGAGAGTCAGTGCGCATGTCTGCTTACACACGCTTACACACTGAGATTCATATAAAACCGGTCTGGTTATACACGTTATCATCCATATTGACATATTTCTGTGAGGCTGTACCAGGCAGCCTAAGGACAGGAATCCGATCTGTCTGCAGCTTCATGGAGTCATGCATTTGTTAAAATGCTGTACATAAAACACAGAAACGTGATGTGAGCAGTTGCTACATCTACTCTTCTGCTCTGAGGTCAAAGAACCATCTGGTCAAATCTGAAACACAGCAGATACCGACATCTGAAGCTTTGAGGTCAGTCGCAGCTGTTAAGTGTTAATCTGGCCTCTGTGACATCACTAGACTTACACCTGTATAAATCTAATCAGTCTGCTCCTTTAATGATGACTGTATTCTTCTATAAAAAGGTGTACAGTGTGTCCCTGGTTGAATAGAATCAAATCTTGCATGGAAAAACACTGAAGTGAACTACGTAGGACACTGTCTTAAGAATTGATGACTCCAGTCCCTCTACTCCCTTTGAATGATCGTTGCTTCTCAAATTCTCAAAAAAAGGATTTCCACATGTGTAAGTGAGAGCACAAAACATTCTCATCTATATTACAAAACCCGAAGGATATACACCTACATATATTATGAAGAGCATGTGAATATGGCTTTCTTTATTCATTGTCCTCCTGGTCCATCAGATGATCTCATCCAATATGAAGTCTCATATTGATTTAAATCTACCTTTAGTCCCCTGGGCCTTTTTCTTCTCCACCAACCATTTCTCTCTGTCTTTCATCATCCTCACACCCACCACATGGAAATGTAAACCCATCCCCTCTTGCACCTTAATTTCACCCTCCCCCATCCCTTCTTTCCTCTCTCCTCCCCCTCTGCGACCCTCCCCTTTCTGCCTCACCCTCGCTCAGTGGACTGGGGGTCTGTTGCTGGCTGATGGCCTCCTCCAGGCTGCTGATGATGCTGTTCTTGTCCCTGAGGCGCTGGCGGTAGGACGCTCGCAGGGCCTTCATCTGGCGGCGGTGCTGGACACGGTGCCTCTTCAGCTGGACCCGGTACTGGTCAGCCTGCTGCTGCAGCTGCTGGAAGTGGGAGTACTGCTCCAGAAAAGTCAGCAAGTGGGACATCACCGCCACTAGGGGAGACTCTGACAACTGGGCAGCACAAACGCACACACATACACAAAGCTTAGTAACACCGCAGACGCTCCTATTTGAGGAACTGCTCATTTATGTTTCAGGTGAGCAGCTCGGTCAAAGTGATGACACAGTTTTGCTACCTTTCCTGTTGTTTCCAGCTGAACTTGTGAGGCCCTCCTCCTCTCAGCCTCCTGCTTGAAGGACAAAAAGGCAGCCAGAGGAGTGCAGGCTGGGATGTCGGGGCCATCTTTCTCTTCTTCATCACTCAGAGACATTTCATCACTGTCACTGCTACTGCCTGGGTGACAACAAATCACATAAACAATAAAGAGTAAAGGAATGTATGTGCTAATCAATCAATTAGTAGAAACTAACCACATCATAAATGTTGTATCATTCTTCTATATCATACAACAGCCTTTATGTTGGCCTATAAATATTCTGAAAAGCTATTTGAGGACTCACTTGAATCACTAAGCCGAGCACAAGCCTTTTTCCCCACTTTGGAGGTGTGGCCATCTCTTCTCCTGCTCCCTGTTTCCATGGAAACAGGTCCTGGCTCCTGAGCACAGCAACATACATGAGGGTCAGACGGTAATACAAACGCAAAATATTTACACATTGAATGCGTAGCAATTCACACAAAATGCAGATGTGACATGAAATGACACCACAAATTTCTCCATCCTTTATGACGTAGACTATATTGTACTGTCAGGTGGTAGGTGACGCATGCATGTTCCCCCGCAAAAATGTTTTTTCCCCCCCTGACAGAAGACCCCTGAGGCTGGACATGATGTGGCTAGACATACGTCTGAGGAAGCTCCATACGCCCCCTCCAAGGCTTCCTCCTCCTCCTTCTTAAAGACAGTGTAGAAGATGTAGACTAAAAGGGAGTAGAAGGCGTACATCTCCACGCCGTCCAAGAGTCCCTGGAAATGACAGATGAACTCAGTAATAACATATACCTTTATCACGCTGCAGAAAAGCAGAGAACATTTTATTTCTTACCCTGATAATATTATAACACACAAGTATACTGACAATCAAAGGATGCATGATGATGATACTGGTCTCGACTTCTCCAGAGAATTCAATTTCTTTTTTTCTATCTTAACCGTCAGCCCATCCCGCCATGCATAATGCTTTATCTTCTTTACCTTATCACATATCTTCTCCTCTTTGGTGATGACAATCTGACTTTCCAGTCATCTGTATTCCCCTTTCACACTCCATCTGTGTTGTCAATGACTAATCTTCTCATGCAGCCCTTGTTCTCAGAGCTGCACACAGCGCTGGGATGCTGTTGCAGCGTGAGACTCCTGTGTGACTCCCTCTCTGCCGTTCTCTCTCCTCCCCTTTCTCCACCTTCTCCCCCTCCTCTCCACTTTGCTCCATCTACAGGCTGCATCTGTGGTGAGCATGCTCAGTGCAGTTTCCAGATCCGCTGCAGTGGTGGAGTGACAGTATGGAGACTGATTGGACTGGGGGCCGGTTCAGAGACAGAGGTGTATGATATGTGCCGTGTTCCAGGTGCTCATAAAGATCAGAAACTGCAGACTGTTGACTTTATCTTCCTTTAGTGAATATTAATAATTTTTGGGGGAAAAAACGACAAAAAGAAATTAAATACAATAATAAATTAAAGTACATGTGACATTTTTAAAACACTTCCACGTTGCCAAAAAAAGACATGAACTGAATGATAAATCATGACAAAAAAAAACACAGGCAGCACAATTATCATGATCATTTCGGCATCCCAAACTCACAGATGTGCACAAAATGATTGAACACCACGAAACTATCCCTGGTCACCTGTGCTCTGAGGACTGACAAAGGTATTGACCCACAAACAGGCACGGAGCCACAAATGCTTGTACGTATACTGCAGCAAAACTGCTGAGGCAGCTGCTCACAACTCTGAAATCCTGCGAGAGAAACTGCAGTGCCCACTACACAACTCTGTAAAGAACAGTAACATCTTGCAAGGACAACGCTGTGGACAAACACAGTTATACAGACCTCATTTAAGTGAGGATGGTTTAAGATGAGGTCATTTCTGTTACCACTAAAAACCAAGGAAGTAATAAAAAAAAAAAGAGTGCAATGTTAAGTATCAAATGGGCATGATGAGGTAAGAGTGGGGCCAAGAGCTTTGGCCATTGCAGATATTTAAACAGTGATACTGCTGAGGCTGCAGAACAAATAGGACCCAGACTCTGAGGCAGCTGGATGTTTTTAGTATCCACAACACTAAAACTGTAAGCAGAGATGTGTGCAGGATGTCAATGGCCTCAGATTAAGTACGGCTGGCTAGATATCCTTGGAAATGATCACAAAAGAAATGAAAATGCCCACATGTCAGCTACATCATAGTTAAACTGAAATGTTTAGTAAATGTCACTCAGGCACTTCCACTATATGAAAAGGTTATTGTCACACCACAGTGATGCAGAATCAGGTGTAAATTGTGGACACATACTCTCATGCAAATGAGTTCAGTGGTATCTGAATTTTGTTTCAACTTGTGCTTTTATTGAAATTAAGATCCTATGAAGTTCATAAGGTCTTTGTTAGCAGCTACTGTAAATTCCAGTAAAACTAAACAACCCAAGTGGGATGGGATGTGGTAATACAAAGAAATGACTAAATCAGATTTCAGAATGATTTCTGAAATACTTAATAATAAATTAATAATAATTCCAGCTCCGGTTTGACCTTCCATTAGCATGCAGACGTGGTATCATACAAGCGTGATGAATATGAAAATCAGTCTGTTGTCTGTCTTTGTTGGAATGTTCTGTTGCTGAATTAATTGTCTGTTCTGTTGCACTATGAGCTCAACAAGGCAAATTCCTAACAGCGTTTGTTTTAATGGCAATGGCAATGAAGTTAACTCAAATCTTCCTCACAATCGTCCTGAAATGCTTAGTAAAAGTTAGGCACATTTTTTGCATAGGTCCAATTTGTCAATTGACATTCCATAAATATACACAGATCCTGACTAATCACACAGATCTCTACCGATTTACTAAATGCCTATATTACATCGGTCAGTCACATCCAACAGAAACTTTCTGAGGGCCTGTGTGGAGGCCCAACAGCCAACAGACATGGAACCTTTTAAAAGCCACTTGGTGAGTCCCTCAGTCGCAGCTGGAGAAATGAGTGGAGCAAAAGTGTTTGTTCCGACCCTCTGAGCCACAAGCAACGGGAGGCTGAGGGCCGCACCGCCCAAGGCCCCTAAAGCATTACCGGCAAACAGACACACCGTCAGGCAGCAGGACAGGGAAGACACGCCCAGGCAGCGTGTCATCATTGTGAGAGCATCTGCTGAGAGCCAGTCACACAGTCCCAACAGCAGACAGGAGCCACACAGGAGAATATGTGCTGTGTTGTGGTCTTCACTGAGCCACAGGAAGTCGAAGGAGACCAGCGCTGGAGCTAGAACCTCGCCGGCCCACTCTGCTTCTCTCTGGATGGAGGTGAGGTATGAGCCGGAGGGACGCAAGACGCAAAGTGCTGCAGAGAGTCCAAGCAGGAAGAGGCCTACTGAGGGAGCTCTGTGATCCTGCAGAGAGAGGCGAATGCAGAGGCAGCAGCAAAATTACAAAGTGAGACATTTTTTACATGTATTTATTGATTATTTAACTAAAAGTAACGGAGATGTCAGCTACAGGATGTTAGGAAAGCATACATTAATTATATGTTACAAATAAATATGGCAATTAAGCTGCAAAATATCCAATAGATAAAAAACTCGAACCAAGCAGTGAACGCAGCTTCAAATTTATGAGGCTGTAACAAATTATTTTCAGTATCAATTAACTTCCCAATTATTTTCCTTGATTAATATATAAGTTGTAGACATACTCACATTTGAGAAGGTGGAACCAGAGAATGTTTACATTTTTGTGGTTTCGTGGTTGTCAAAATTTGTAGGTTAGTTTTCTGTAGATCGTCTAATTGATTAAACAAATAGTTTCAGCCCTAAAAGTTAATGTTAGTAAAATTGATCTTTGTCTTTATTGACACTGAATGACACCTACCTTAAAGAGTCTGTAAGAAGAGTGCAGTGCTGTGGCAGACAAAATGATGTTGGAACAGGATGTTATCCACTCTGCTACACAGGACGCCATTGATCCTGAGGACGAGTGACAATCCTGTAAACATCCACAACGTTGGCAACGTAACCGTTACTAACGGCAACAAAGAAAGTTGGTTCTAATTAAAGTGTCTGAAGTTAATTAAGCTACAACAATTGTACCATGAATCTGAATGTATGCTCGTGTTTTATGAAGTCAGTGCACAGCTAAACACAGACCACACAGGACCAAACTTCAGGCAGGAACACTTTTGCACGTTTGTTTTGACACGTGACAAGTCCGGATATGGAGAGTGCGCAGGCCCCAAAAGACGCCTTCAAAGCCCCTCGTAAACTCTGCTACTGTACCGGCAGGATAAAGCGTAACTTTTGTGAATCACTTGAGTATTTATATCTTCCATTTTATCGTTCTGTAAATCTCTTTTACTTGCTTTTATAGGCTGTAGAATGAGACTGTACTCTACAAATAAACTTGAAAAACTAAAAAGCTGAGCCAAACCTTTAAAAAAATGTTTACTCGGTTCGTCTTAGCCAGTAATATGAATTAAAAACAATGTTAAAAAGTCGTATCTAGCAGTACGGCAAACATATTTTTTTCCAAATACTGAAGATCAGATCTTGACTTTTTCCGACAGTACCTGAAGGCAACTTAAGTTCGAAAAGTATGGCGGCGGAGTGTTTGACAACAGTAACGGAGCAATGGATACGGGACAGATTACAATTAAAACATCCCTGTCTCGGTAATATTATATCATGCTAATACAAACGTTATGTAGGCATAAATACTAGCTAACATTAACGGCCAAGCCGTGGCGTTTAGCTTTCGTTATATAAAACAATTGTAGCTAGCTAGTTGCTTTCCCAAGCCTCAGCATCGGTGGCTAAGCTAACGACAGCTAACATAGCCACCTGTCACCTGCTGCAAACCGAAGCATCAGAAGCAAATAATGCAATGCAGTCTAATTTATAAATATATTATACTTTTTAAACAGGTGATGTCCGCTCACTGAGCCTCCCGGGGACATATGAGGAGAAGATAAGACATCTGGGAAACGCACTGAATAACTTTGTTCGCCTGAAGTCCCTGGACCTCTCCTGCAACGCCCTCGTCTCCGTTAATGTAGGTTTAAACTCTTTGTCGTGTTTTTGAGCTGTAAACGTGTTTGTAGGTGTTCGATACAATTCCACAGTTATGGAACTATGTTGCAACTGTAAAGGGCCCAGTTATCTTTTATTTTTCTTTAAGTAGCTTTATGGTTATTAAAATCATCTTATTCCACACTTTTTGACCGTTTCACATTTATAATATGTATCGGCTTCTTACAACTCCTCATTGAATCTTTTTGATGTATACACTGATTGAAATATTCAAATCCAAGATGTCTAGGTGTCTTATGCATCATTTTACTCACATATTTCATCATTTCAGACATATTTGATATCATTAAAAAGGTAAGTTCTGTGGGTTTGAAAAATGTTTGGTTGAATAGCATGATTTTGTACTGACTAACCAACCAATTGACCCACTGTAACCACTCCAAGTCATGACCCTAGAGTACCTCTTTGGAAGTACACTTTAAGACATGAAACTGATGGAAATTTCATTTGAGAACACACTTGCCTCACTTCACCCATCACTCCCCCCACTCCCTCCCCACAACAAGCATTTTACGTAAAATGTGAGTGACATTGTTATGAATGAATCTGCTAGTAACTGTTGCCTGACCTCTTTTAAAGTATTGTGTTGTATTGTTTCCTCCCCAGGGGGTTCAACATTTGAAAGTGCTGGAGAGGCTGATCCTGTACTATAACCGCATACCTTCCCTTGAAGAGGTGAAAGTGCTGTATGAGCTGCCAGCTTTGAGAGAGCTGGACCTCAGGCTCAACCCTCTGACCAAAAGTCACCCACACTACCGGCCTTATCTGGTGCATGCAATGCCCAACCTGCGCAAACTAGGTAAGATATAGCCATGTCGCCCAGATTGTGCTAATCTCAGCTCAGTTTCCAGCATAACTGAGTGTCTTCCGTTGCTTTCTAGATGGCTGTGCAGTCAGAGACACAGAGCGCAAAGCTGCTATAATGCAGTTCTCCTCTGACCTTCTACCTCAGCAGAAGAGCTCATCTTTGAATCAGGCTGCTGACCAAAGGTACACAGATTGTCATATGCTTAACTTTAAAGAGTTTTTTATGTGTATCAACTTTGACTCGATAGAAGGTCCACCAAATCTCGAGAACATGGAAAACGCACCGTTTGTTGGGTCTAGAATAGTTTCAGGAAGGATAAAGACATTGTTTGGTTAATTATTTTACCACACTACACATCAGACTTCACAAATGCCCATCACTTGGATGTATTCTTGCAATAATTAACTGCTTGATTTTGAAGAAAGCAGCTACACACATATCAGTGTTGTGTTTTAAGTGACAAAAGTGTTGTAACCCTGAGTGACAGAAACCCCCATAAAAAGTTACCATCATTAAAATAAATTCCTTTCCACCATTTGCTCGAGTTGTATCTTTACTGTCTTGCTGGTGGTTCCCAGATGCAGTGATCAGAGACTGGCTTCAGTTGACCGCTTAACCAAGAGGCTCTCCCTGCTGACTGACACTGATGATATTGTGTTGAATTTTGTTGAGACGAATCATGGAGGCCAAAGTGACTCAGCTCACAAGGAGGCAGAAGGTAAGATGTCAAAGTCCAAAAGCTAATTATCAAATCAAAACCAAACCAGTGGAATTTATGTTTTGTTTTCAAATGTCTTTTAATTTCAAACTGTCTTCTGTCTCAGAACCCAATGAGGAAGAATCAAAAGATTTTACAGAACAGAGGAGTTCGACTCCAAAACAGGTGATTTCTATTTCACTGTGGATCAAACAATATTACCAGTTGTACATTTACATTATGATATATACTGCATGTACTTTTTGTGTTTTAGACTGCCAAGTCCATCCTCAGGTATCCACCCACAAAGCATGGTATGTTTTTGCAGCTCTCTGTACAGAGTCAGTTAGAGATGTAGAGTTAGTCAAGTGCATGTTAGTGTTTATTATGAGGATAGAGATTGCAAGAGTTGATATGATGGGAACAATACTTTGTGGTTGAATGGCAATTCTGTCTTCTTTAGTCCCAGCTTTAGACATCATGATCCATAAGAGATTTATCAAAAATCAGCATTTTTGTAATTGTAATTGAAATCTGTAATTTTGATTTGGTCATTAGAATACATAATCAGATCTGGGTGAACACAGGATAAATTGATTTTCTTGAAATAGTAAAAGAAAGGGCACTAATTTACAGTCAGTCCCGTCTTATCAGCTATTGACAATCTGTAAAACCACCACTAGGTGGAGACAGAGGCTATTCTTGTTGTATTTTTAATTATGAACACAGTGTCTACCGAAGGTAAATTAATATCAGTGTTTTATTATGTCATTTGTATTTGACCAGATAACACAGAGTCCAAAGTGCCATACATGGAAGAAGCATCTCATAAAAGAAGCTCTACCTCATTAAAAGTGGCTGACAGACCAAAGGTGTCCTTTGGCCCCTATGTAGAGAAACGCAGGCCTGTGCCAGGAAAACAAAAGCAAAAGGACCTCCCCAAACAAACCAGACATGCAGCCAAGGGACATTACACCCCTAATCCTGGTAAGAGCTGAATGTCTGTACTTGATAAAATCCTTTGTCAGAAGTTATACACATCCACAAATACCAAATTTCACTTTGTTTTCAACATTTTCCAGATCAAAGTTGCCGTCATAGTTCTTCATTTATTAATATCCGGCCTCCCAGTCCACGTCGTCCTGGTTTGAATCTATCGGACCCCTCCAACCCCATCTTACATCCTCCAAGACTGACTTACTCTAGCTTCAACAAGACAGAAGGGGGCTCCAGCCTGCCGCAGCAAGTAGAAAAGAAAAAAAGGGTGGGAAGTTAATTCAGTCTATTTACTATTTTATATACTGATTCGTTATTCTTTTGTTCTTACTACTAAAATCACATTTGAGGTTGTGTCTTTTCTCATATATGCCTATCTCTGAATTCACTTCCCAGGGTAGTTATAGGAAACCCCTGGAGATGCTCCTCAACCTCGTGGACAAACACTGGACGGGAGAGAGGTCACTGCATCATAACAACAACTTCCTGTGTGAGTTGGGAGTTTGGTTTGGGGAATGTGGTATCTGATTACAGGAGCCTGAGATAATGACTGTCTTCTCATCATTTCTATTTTTGGCTCTAGCTCAGGCCGTCCAGATCCTCTCTATGATGGAAAACGATATTTCCAGCCGAGAGGCTGAGGTCAGGACCTTAAGACGGGAAGCTGATGCACTGAGCTTTCAAGCGGCTGCGCGAGAGGAAGAACACAAAACTGAAGTCCGTAACATCTCTGCTCAGCTGGAGGAAGCTCGCAATGCAGTTGTGAGTGGATTCAGCTCTAGAAAACAATGTTGAACTTTAGTAGACCTTAATAGTTCTGATGAGCACACTGTATCTTTACTTTAACACAGGGCAAACTAAATGAGCAGCTCAGGATTGTCTTGGAGGAAAATGTCACTCTACAGAAACAGCTCATCAAGTTAGAACGACAGTATCTCAAGTCTATGATGAAAAGTTCGCCTATTACTCAGATTAAAGGTGGGTGGAAAAGCCAGTGGGAGATATGAGTGAACATGTTGCTGTTTTCCTTACAAGCTCTCACACTTTGTGCTTGCACATCCTCAGAGGCTCAGACAGAAGTGGAGGAGCTGAGGAAAGAGATCGAAGGGTTGAGGGAGAAAGTGCAGGAGGCTGAGAAAGTCAAGGACTTGTCAAATATGCTGCAAGAAAGCCACAGGTAAGAAGATGCGGCCATTTTAGTGTTGACACTTGGTTCTTGCCATATATATATATATACCCACAACAATGGTGTTCTCACACCTAAACACCCTACTTTATTGGCTACTTGTGATTTGTGTCTGTGTATGTACTGCAGGTCCCTGGTGGCTACCAACGAGTGTTTGCTGGCTGAGCTGAAAGGAAGTGGGGAACTTTAAGGAAGAATTTGACACATGCACACCGGGATGAAAATATCAAAGCAAGACAATGCCGAGGGTCATATTAGAATTGCATTTGCTGCACGCGGTCCAGCAGCTACAGACTGTTTTTAATTAATTTTTACTTTTATGTCACTGCAGTGTACATTTCATTTTTGTGTGTATTAAGTTCCTAGCCCTTATGTGTTTATAGTGTTATAATAGTGTTTATTATTTCCAAAACATATGTGTAGGCTGTGTTTGCTTGATGTAAACAGTAACGGGGAAAGGCAATTCATTCAAGAAGGTTTGTGTATAAGTGTGTGACAGAGCAGTTATGTTCAATGTATAAGGGGGAAAATGTTAGTGATTAGGTCAAAATATTTCCTGGATCTGTGGCAAGATTGTGTCTCTCTCTTAGCTGTTTTCCCCCGGTTTTTTTTAGGTCACTTGTTTCTCCATCTGCTTTGTACGCTGCAGTGGAATGAATGCATCCAGATTCCAGCTGCACCGTGACTTTATTTATACCTCAGCCTTAAGGCTGGAGAGCTACACACACACGCACGCACGCACACACTTTCCGCTCACAAACACTAATGCAAGACCTGGCAAACCAGGTTAGAACGCGGATGCTACTACATAAACTGAATGTAGCTGTTGTTTTAATGTGAATGTTACAGGTCACTGGTTGGTTTTACTGGTGGGGAGTTTCAGTGTTCCTGAAAAAGCCATAAGAATATAAAACATTGTGTTTCGGCTGACACCCTGTAACTTCTCAGCAGAGGTTCTGGGGTGTGTTTTTGTTTTTGTTTTTTTATTTTCAATAATGCACTACAAATCATGAACACACATTAAAGAGGCCTAAAGAACAAGAACAGAAACACACTGCATGCACCGGGGCACAATAGTACATTAAGAGTTATTTGAAAAAAAAAAAAAGAAACAGACAATATTGTTCCTCCACATTAAAGGTGCACAGTATTTGGCATTAAGCACAGAAAACGGATCATACTTGAGCTACTGCAGCAGACAAGACACACTGATAGCTGCTAGTTTTGCACTTGATGCATGATTCTTCATCAGCTGAGGCTACAGGTAGTGTGTGACAAAAACACTGTCACTATGTTGCAAAAATAATCTACAAAAACCTGTTTGCAATTTTCCCTTTATCTCGTACAGTATTTAATACAACAGTAAAACCCTGCTTTTGTTTTCAGTTGAATTTGTGCCTTGGATGACAGTACCACACATAAAAAGGTACTCTAAATCTTTACCAACAAATATAATAGCATCGGAGCGTAGCTGACTTTGTACATGTACAGGTTGATACATATTGATTTCAAGCAATACAAGATTTTATCATGATCCCACAATTCCAATATTGTTTTAAGAAAAGAAATTAAGTCTGTCCAGTAGTCTGTCCTCACAGCAGTTTAGATAAGATATGACAAACTCCTACTGTCATCTATATGCTTCTGAATCAAATGCAATATACATAACATGCACAAAGTACAGCAATACAGGAAAAAACAACAACATATGAAGCCAGTGTCATAAATTAAGCCATGTGGCTATAACCTTTTAGAATATACACAATCTTACCACAAATATATTAGAACTACTGTATAGAAATCTGATGAGGAAATATTAGAATAAGTAAAATGTTAAAAATACAATCTTGTACAACTGAGCTCTTCTGCTGTGGTTGGAGCTTCCTTCAGCTGAATTCACCAATTTTCAAAAATTCAAAATGCATGTTGGCAAAATGTTTTTTTAGATTGATACAAGAGGGTCTGAATAACAGTGTAAAAGAAAGCAGGGAACTCCTGTTATGTTATTTTTTGATTTAAACATTTGCATGGCAGGAGTTTTGTTTTTACATATTCACAAAATCGAGGAGATATGGCAGAGGTGAAAAATGTTCAGTCTAACTGTGAACTACATTGTATCTTGGCAAAATATTTAGAACATAAACAAAACCCTTTATGTATTTTCTTGGTTTGAGCTGAAGGTAAATTATTCAAATGACAGTGTGAGCTTATGAAATAAAAAAATGAACAGCAGATTTAGACTTAACAACAGTTGACAAGTGGGGGATGGCAGACAAACAACACTGTTAAGTTTTCAAAAGAAATAAACATTGAAAATATCTGTCAAAAAATGTGCCAATTATCATTGAAACTGCAAAAACAAATGAAAAATGCATCTCTTCCGCTAAATATGGGAATAGAAAAGCTTCCATTTAAAAAGTGCAATGTTGTTAATTCATCAAACTGTTCCACTTTTGTTTTTCTTGGCATGTTTCAATTGTGCTCAATAAATATTATAAGGCCCTATCATAACAAAGCTTCAATATTCATAGCATAGCGGTTTCTCTCGTTTGTTCTCTTCAGCGTTTGGCAGTAACTTGACAGGAATGTACCAGCTGGTGATGACTTTGTAAAAATAGATGTAAACATTTTTCCAGTTCTCACACTTCACAAAGAGAGGAACTCAAAAACATTTCTCTCTCACGCACACACACACACACACACACACACACACACACACACACACACACACACACACAAAGATAGATGGGTGGGAAAATATATGAAATCCTATTATTTTGTGCTTTCTTTGAGTACTCTTTTAATAGAAAATTATCCTAGTAGTTGATCAATGTTTATTTCCACATTCTCACCCTCACATGGGTTTGCCCTCGGAGGGTTTATTCACTTTCTTTTCGTATGACCCTCGATGCTTGTATCCGGAGACGTATCCAGAAGTGTCAACTATGTCTTCTCGTCCCGCCTTACCCTTCCCACGGCCGGTGGTGTCAAAGCGCTCCTTGTGTGACCCCGTGAACTTGGTGGTGTCCGTGAGACGGCTCACTGTCGGGGAAGCCACGGCTCTCTGTGAGGACGTTTTTTAAAGCATTTTGAGTTTATTCTGCAATCGCTGGGATGAAGTCAGTTCTATTCATGCTTACGAGTCTTACCGTGACTCCTGCGATGACAGGTGCCTTCCCCTCAATCAGCTTGAAGACCTCGGCCTCAGCCTCCTCTCCAGTCTTGTCTTTGTATTTCTTCCTGGCCAGCTCTCCGAGTGCAACCTTGAACTCATCATATGTGATGTTGCGACAGGATTTCTTCCTGAAATGTAGGTGGGAAAGGAGCTTAAGTATGGGATAACACTTGTCACAGTATGGCACATAAAACCCCTCATAATGTATCTGCTCAATTGGGATAGAAACGGTGGATTTAGGTTTGCCTTATCAGCAGGTCTTTTCTACAGCCTCTCAGTAGAGTTTGAAAGCTTAAAACGAGAGCAGACTGTAGTGTACACAGAGCCATGTGTGATCACTTCAACAGGGCAGATGTAAGACACAGCATGGAGATGGTATCCCACTGAGATAAACAATGAGAAAAACTTTCGCTGTTTGGATCTCATCTCCCAGTGTGTCTCATTACTTGTCGTCTGAGCAACTCCACACACACACCTGTAGGCTGTATATGTGACTGTCTCTTCATATCATGTATCATGTTGTTACCACCGTATAGTTCAGCTCCAGTAATCAAGACCCGGAGCCCCTGATGTTTTTCATCGCAGCTAGAAACATTTAGACCTGCTGAATGCAACTCAGTTACCTGGAGGGGTGTTGTGAACCCCTTTACTCTCATATATAAGCTCAAAGTGTTGCAACCACTGACGATACCATACCACAGATCATCATCATCAATCATCCTCCTTCTGAGCGTGCTTGAGTGGTTTAACTGGCAATGTGCCCGTTTCACTTCCATGTTAAAAGTGCATAGTAACACAAACACAAACAGCCACTGCTGTGGTGATAAATCACCTAAACAACAGCCTATAAAGCCTGCAGTCTCCCCGGGCAACCTGCTGTCATAGCAACAAGCTACAGTAAACAGGGATGTTTGGGTTTATTATTAATTTGACTCATCCAGTGACCCGTTTTTTGTTTGGGCAATCCATGAGTGTTGAACATTTGAGAGCTCCATTCCTCTGCGCCTGTTCCATGCTGTCTATTGTCAGAAGGGAAACTGGACTTCCAGCAGCCGTTTCTGTCCAAGGAAGATAACTGCGTGTCCTCCGCATACGGAGCTATTACATTCTCCAAAGTATACTAATGATTAAGCTGTGTAAATAAACAGCAAATCAGAATCTGAGGAGGCTGTGATAAGGTTAAACAGGACAAAGGTTAGAGGGTGAGTGGAACTATTTCGCTCGGGGGACTGCGGTAGCTAACCTGCTGTTTATTTACATAGTTCAACCATCTGCAGTACAGGATCCATATGGATCTGACACAGTAGTTGGCTGAATCTGTTTCATGCAAAAATGCTCCTGTGCCGCCTACGATTATGTTCAGTGATGAGGAAATACAACCAAAGCCTGGAAAAATGAAGCCACCATAAGACCATGCCAGTAATTAATTAGCCCACGCCAGATTTCTCTACCTCATCCATAGTTTATGCCCTGTTGTTCTGGCTCCAAGCAGGCCGACAGCACAGTAGAGACTCAATGTGGTGCAGCAGACCTCCACACCCGCAATAAATAAGGATTCATTTGGCCGTGCTGTGATTAGCCAGTGCTCATTAAGATGTTTAATTTTTCGTGTGCAAGCAAAGAGCTTTGACACTGATTAAAGGGAAAGCGTAGATCTGCATCTCTGGCATGGCAGCCCTCCCCGGCTCAGCCATGCCTGGAGTCAGAAACTACATGAAAATCAGCCCTTCCCCCAGTCTGTACCTCATTTTTTCCTGTGGCTGCATCTGAAGTGTACACACACCACACGCTTTGTTCTGATTCTACTGTACTATCCTCCTGAATATACTGCAGAGTCGAGAGGCTAGTTCAAAATGCATGCTGGACTATCTGGGACTCTGATTAGAACCTGGACGGTTAAGACGACAGAGCCTGCAAATTCAAAGGCCAGACACACACATCCAAGGACTTCATGTATACGCCATTGCACAGATTCACCATGAAAAGCATGTATGACGGGAAACATTCTTTTTTTCCCTTTAAATCCTTAAAGTGGTTACACCATATTGTTTGCACATTTGTAAATGTTGCTCACCAATGGAGAGTGATGTAAACAAGCTTAAATCCCACAGTTAACTGTAAGTTCCCTCTCTAGTCTTGGCAAGAGAAATGTTCACAGCAGTAAACACGAACACCCATTGCCATGCCAACTGTGAAGGTGTTGATGTGGGTGACTCAAAGTCCAGAAAAACAAGGGTACTTCTTTTGCTTTACTGTTGGAAGTGATGGCTGAAATAATGAAGGTTTGAATGTTCACACATCTTTTTACAAGCTATAAAATCTGCATGACCCTCAAGGGCACTTTTTTAGGTCAAGTTGCTTATTATCTTTCAGCAGACAATGTCCATTATTAAGTGCAAAAATAATCCCAATCATGAAAATGTGTAGACTACAAGTACTCGTTTATATGCTTAAATCTGCATATTCTATTCTGCATTGTTATATCCTGCAGACAAATCTTATCAAAATATCTTAGAGCATGAGGCATGTGCAGTAGTAGAGTGTAGGGGTTGTTTATATTAGTCACAAGATACTCTACACTCTTTGTATGTATGTAAAGCTTAAAATTATAAGCATGCATATGTAAGTCAGTGTAGTGTCTAGCTTCTGAAGCCACATGTGTGTCCTTTGATAGGCTACAGTTGAGGACTGAATGCAGCCATTTTATCCATAGTTTACGCTGTAAGTTTTTTGGAAATACATTTTTAGGACTTCAATACTCTGGAACTGCTTTTTGAAATAGTTTGTCTTTCCTGAACACTCTTTTGTTATAAAGACATGACTAAACAGTTTCAAACAGGAAAAATTACCCTAAAATCATTTTGGAATCTCCTGTATATAAGTGTGTACACAAAGTGCCTAAGATTGAACTATGATTACACACCAGCAGAGGATGGAAAATCCACTAAATCAATATGAGATTCCCAAGCAGACATATTTCATGGCATCTCAACTCCTGCAGCAAGACATGATGATGAGTGGCTTCAAGCCATACTCGTCTATTCTGGTGCTGTCAACCAGGATAAAAAAAACCCATCAAAGCTGCTTCGTTTATGAATGAAGATCTTCAAAATAACCATGTGGAAAAACCTTACAAATCATAAAAGCTCTGTCCTTTCTTTCTTAGGATACAACTGTATGAACCTTACTGTATGAGGCCAATACTATAACAGTACTAACACTTGATGTGGTGTGGAAGATATCTACATTCATCTGTCAGTGTGTTATCAGCCCAAATAGTTTGCAGACACTCAGTACACTTGCTAAACGTAAGCAGAGCTGTACAGATGAAAGGTTTTTCTTCCTTGGTGAAATAATATGGAGGTCACAGCTTATTATTAGACTCTACTTCACTTAAATCAAGCAGTAAAGGGTGAATCAAGCTGGCCTGAGGAGATAAAGGATGAGCCATCTTGGCCTCTTGCTCTGGCTGCTGTCTCTGATAGACAGCTTCAGCTGAGCCAACTTAATATAAGAAACAAAGTCTTCTCACGAAACACTGCCTGAAAACATGGAATCCAATAATTACGTGCCTTTTAAACAGTTAAACAGCATAGAAATAACCGTTCATTCCTACAATGCAGTCCAGAGTGTTCATCTCCATATCTGTGCCCTTACAACCACAACGTTACCATGTCTGCACCACTTTAATGGCCTTTCCGGCATGCTGATCTGGGTGACTAAGCCTATAGTCATCTCCGCTGCTGCAACAGTAAAGTAAAATTATGTGCTAAAGGAACACAATCCTGTAGTGGCACGCCTGTTACGATCTAAACTGGCTCAGATGTTGGCAGATTAATTAAGGGCAACTAAAACAGACTGGTAAAAGCCCAAATGGGCTCAAAAAGAATTTTAGCCTTTAGTGCACAATATATGTGGTGCCTTTCTTACTTGACTTTGCTGAAGACGATGTCCACGTCAGTGAGGGTGATATTCTTGCCGTCAATCACACCACAGTCCTTGCAGAGCTTGGACCAGTTCTTGCCGTGCATCTCCTTGCCAGTAGCGCGAGTGTCACCATGGATGGCGAAGCGCCGAAACGACTCTTCCAAAGCGGTCAACTCCACTGGTGTGGACGACCCCAAGCCTCCTTCGCTGGTCCCATTAGACTCAGATGAAAGCCTTTTGGACACCCGGTCTTTAGACTGTTCACTGTGCGGCCGTAAAGGGGCCGAGCTCATGTTAGGATGCTTGGCTGTCTGGACTTTAAAGTCATCTATGTTGTCTCTGAGAGGGACAAAAAATACAACATCATCTGATCATCCATGTGATGTAAGAGGTATACAAGGCAGATTTCTGTTGAGGTAATATAAAAATGTAGTGCATGCACTGAAGCCACTCGAACCACACTACTGAATATTCAGAATACAAGAGGTCTGCAAAATAACACAAGTGATTTGAGAAGAGCAGTGATTGGGGTATATAAGGTTAAGTAACAACAAAATCATTCCTATAAGATTTACAGGAAAAGATAATGGAGTCAGTCAAAAGAGGAAGAGGATTTTTGGCAGGAATACATCTGATCTAACCCTGTTCTGCAAGACTTGCGACAGACACATTTCTTCCTAAAACTTACTTCTGGTCTGCCATGCTTGCGCTGGAATTTGGCTCCTTCTGTGCAGTGCTTGGATTAGCTGACTTTTGTTTTCTCTTTGTGCTGTGGAGAAGATGAGAATGCAGGTGAATACTGTGAGAGGATGTGTCTGCACACATGTGAGTGTCAGAGAGTGGAAGGCATGACAAAGAAAAGAATACAATTAAAGCAATGAGTGCAGCATCACCACAAAAAGTACAATATTCCACTCTTGTCCTCATCACTCTTTAATTATGCTCCAATAAAAACACAGTTATTTATGGCATAACGTCTAATCCAGTCTGACACACACACACACACACACACACACACACAGCTACATGTAAGGAAAGCCCTTCAGAATTAAGTGAATAATAACCCCAACTTCAAAAGGAACCAGATAAAAATCTTCTTCATCATCATTAACACCAAATTCCTTCCAGATAACGTCTGTATGCTAGTTATTGTTTGTTGTGACACATCTTTAAAAGGTCAGATTTGCACGCTCTTGCTTAAGATGATTTCATTCAGAGATTCCTCTCCAGACATAACATCATCCTGATTTGCATTTCTATGTACAGAGCAGCAGCATTTCACCTTCTCAACTCAGCCTCACACTTGAACTACATCTGAAGTGCTTACCTCGGTCATTATTCGTTAAGTAAGATGCAGGAAAATCACTAATTACTAACATACAAAAATAGCAAAACAAAAAGCCCTCCTGCTAGTTCTATTAAGATAATGTTACTGTATTTGTAGCAAGTGATGGTGCTCTGCTCACCTTTCAGCTGTTCCCATACTTAGCTCAGCATCCTTAAAGGGCGTGTGTTGCCATGGCAAAGTACACCCCAACAAAGTCTCTAAAACAATTGCCCAGTAGTTGCACTTGCTACAGTTTAAACAGTTACAAACAAGACATAAACTGGAGAAAGATGCCGTGTCCCGTGGACTGAACCGTCAAGTATGTCCCTCAAGTTGCCAATAAGGAGCTTTCACTCACCCCCAGTGACACCATGTGAAGCGAAGGGTTTTGTTTCTACGACCCTGTGGCCAACAATTACAAATGTGACCTTGCTAAGTACAGTCGACACTTAAATGGGTACCAAAGGTTCCCAGATTGACACTGCATAAAGCCATTATAATCAATTCTTATGGGAAAAAAAGAAGAGATTATGAATGTCTATGAATAATGGCATTCAGAGCCGCAGACACTGGGAACCCATTGTGCACTGCTTCTCTGTCTGACCCATGGCCATGTCTTCACACATACATGGTGACATCGCAGAGTACCACTATTGATGGCAGGGGTTTTGTAGTCATACGTCATCGAGGACTCAGGCCAAGACAATCCAGATAGTTACTGAGGTTGTTGAAGCCTCAATCTTTTATTTCTCAACTACACATATCACCGATGAAGTACGCATGTAAAATACATTTACATATCGCCACGAAGGAGTTCATAATCAAAATCCATTTGCTGTGCTAATAACTCACAAGTCCACAGTATTATACTACAAAGTATAGTCAAACGTTATTTAAATTTATTTACTTTACTTTGAATAGAACTGGGTAAAAAATGGATCTCCAGATTTAAGTTATCCAATATCAATTATTAAAATCCTATATTAACGATCTTTGTATCTTTGAGTTTCTCTGTGAATACGTGTACATTTGCACTAAATCATATGGGTATGTTGTAATTATAAATGGTACAGTTTTATTTTTCTTGGTTGCCTGTTTTGTTCCACAACTTTATAACAGTGGAATATATTTACAAATTAGCCAATAATTTACCCTTTACATCATTTTATATTCAAAAGATTCATGTGGAAGAAAAAGTTCAAAGCACGCTTACAGTGACAAATACAATAACATCTAGAGCTGCGACTAACGATTATTTTAAATCATGATTAATCTGTTGATTTCTTTTCATTGATCACTTGATCATTTAGTCTGTAAAATATCTTCAATTTACATATTTTGCATGACCAATTGTCCAATACCCAAAAGATATTCATATCTATAAAAACTATTAGATTTAAAAAAGATATTCAATTTAACATCATATAAAACAGGGAAGCAGGAAGTTCTAATCACATAACACTCTCTTCAGATCATCATACACATTGGAGTTTTTAACCAAGTATAGTTCAAGCACAACTATACGTTTTGTGGGGGATTTACTAATCTATAATCAATAGGATTACACTATAATGCAAAGGAAGGAAAACATTTACATTTACTTATTTACTTTGTATTTTCATGTGATGTAGGTTTTAATGTTCTCAGTAGCTTCCTGTAACACACACACTGAGGTTCCATAATCATTAACTTTACTTTCGGTGGGGATCCACATCCTTTCAAACAGATCAGCTACTAGCAGTGGGTTTCCCTTTGTGCTTCAATGACAGCAGAAAAATCATGCGAAACAAAGGGATCTTTTCACACTCACTCCTCCAATTTATAGTCAATAGTTTCAAGTGCCTGAGTCCTCAGTACAACAAGCCTCCTCAAACCACATCATGTTCAATACATGAGCGAGAGGGCATTAACACTGCACTGAGTTCAGTGGCCTGAAGTAGAACACATACTGAGATGAAAGGACATGTGGTGCTCAGACAGATCTTTTAATTGTATCATTATAGACTGTATGGTTTGGTACCATTTGGTACAGTAAACATTGCAGATATGGTGTTTCTGGTCAAATTGCTACTCTGACGTATAAAGAAATTAGACAAGTACAACCATCATTTTAGAACAGCTTTGTCCTGTGTGCTTTTTCTGCCCCACTTTCTGCCACATACAAACGAGAAGCCATTTGGTTAAGGGCAGATCTCCAGAGACAAATCTGTGACTGGATGACAGCATGCTTACATATACTCTCCTTCTGGCAGTACACTGCACAGATGAGTGCTTTAACTATAAATTGACCCATTTTGAACTGCATCTATTCATAGCAACAATACGCCACAGCCATGGCTGGAACATTCTATTCATTGTCAAGGGAGGAGATCAGCCAGTAGACAACATGCAGGCAGAAATACCCCAAAACAGAATAAAAATGTGTTTAACTGTTAGTTTAGCAGATGGTGTTTAACCCACAAAACGATGACACTGTTGTCAGAGTGATGCGATGTGTGTGAGTGTGTGTGAGAGAGTGTTTAACAGTAGCCTACTCCTCCATCATGCCATCGTGGTGAGTGGGCACGCAGAGATCCCATCTGCTTTCTATCTAGATCAGTGTCCTTTCCTTTCCAGGCTGCTGCTCTGGAATGTGACAGTGTCACTCAATCACAACCTAAAAAAGAGACCATCATCACAACACTGAAGCCCCCGACTCTGCTCAGGACTGATCTCCATCTATAGTACACCATGTCTGCCACCTTTCTGCTATGCATACTTGTGCATAAACCTCTGTTGTTGCCCATTGTTGGTTCAAGCTCCTCAAATTTGAGAATTTATTTATAAAACATTTTATATTTGGGGGTTTTGGACGAAACAAGAAATGTAATGACCTCACCTTGGTCTCAAGGAAATAGCGACAGGCATTTCTTACTGTTTCTGATGTTTTATAGACCAAATGATTGACTGATTAATTGAGAAAATGATCGGTTAACAATAATTAAAGCAATAGTTAGTTTCAGCCCTAATGAACCACACTGTTGCACTGGGCGACATGTTCCTTCAGAGTTAATCCCACATACAACGACCTACTGGGTTCATGATGGTTAAAGATTTGTGCCATATAATATAATATATAACAATATAGTATTCCAGTGAGTCCCCTCTCTCACTGTGCATCTCCACTTGAAAATAATATAAGAAAGGCTAAAAAATATAACTAGTAAATACTCTCTAATGCACCAAGGGTGTATTATTCCACGGCTGAAAATAGTCCCCAACAAATGCCCTATTTACTCAAGTTTGCTAAAAACTTCAGTGCCCAGCTATTTTAGGAAGTTACTTAGCATTTAAAAAAAACAAACAATATATTTGACAGACAGCAAACACATTGCTGGTTTTGGTCTTTTCGAGGAATATGTTGATAATAACATAAATGTGGAAGCCTTATCCTTCAACATGGTCTCAACATTGCTTCAGGATTGTACCACTTGACACCGCTAAATACAACCTCTTAACCGTTTCCCAGTTTGGCCACAGCCCCCCCACCCTCACTCTCCCTCTCCCTGCCAAAGACACAAGGAGAGAGGGCATGACATCAGTGTGCTGCAGCCGGGGTCTGAGGTCACCACCACGCTGTCTCTGTCAGTCCTCGCCTCCCTAAACCCTTTAACTGCTCTGTGAGTCAAAGATCTTGGCAGGCATTGTGCAGTAGAAAAACAAGATGTTAGAAACAAGCTACAGTGGTTATTGTTGGCAGCAGCAGCAAGCCAAATAGAGGTATAAGGCAGAGTAAAGAAAGCCCGGGGGTCCTTATGCAACCCCACATTTGAGAGGAGTACGTGATGCCAGAGACAGCAGAAGCGTCCCTGACATGGTTCAGATGGAGGGATGCCTGTTTGAGCCAGCAGCAAATTAGCTACCGGAGTACAGTCCGGTTAAAGATTTTTAGAAGCCAGACTGTGTTGTACAATGTCGCACTTAATTAATGAAGATAACTAATTTTAAAGTCTTTGTAATATCATGGAAATGCCATCTAATGTCTTTATCCAGCAGCCACAAATGCTGAAAAATGAAGCGCAGTGAAACACACAATGACAACTATTCCCTAATGTTGAGGTCAACACAAATAAATAATTCTCCCTTTGGTTTGGTGTAGTTAAGACAGTGCTGTCAGACCATACAACACTTCATTCTGCCCAAAAGCACTCCCTTTATTTTGTAAACCTGACCTGAATTTGAGTCATCACAAAAACAAAATAGGGTAATTTACACACTGAGGTTAATTGTTTGTGACAGAAGCCAAAGGCTCTTGGAACCAGTGCAATGAAACCTATAACAGTGAAATCTGGGACAAACTCAGTGACTGTGTCTTCTTCTCATGCATACTTAATTCAACCTATGGGCAGAACATGGCTACAAAACCATCCACCGAGAAGATATAAACATATTACCTTCCTTAGGTGTCTTTGAATGTCACTTGTCACAAAACAATGCATTAACATCTTCTTTTCTACTGGTGTTATCACTGTTCAAACTGAGTCTAATTCAATTCTGAACATTATTAATTTGCTATAAAGCAATCAATACCGCACAGTAATGAGATTACATCATATTTATTTAAATTGCCTACTATTACTCTATTTATTATCCCCAAGAGCACAATTCACAGAGAATCGGGAAGCTAATAAAAGAGGCCATACTCTTTTTTTCATGCATAATTATGTAACTACCTACATGTAACACAACAGCTTGGCATGGAGGCTGCAGCCACAGGCCGGATGCATTGTCACTCATTCTTTCTAACCAATGATGGTGCTTATTGGAGAAGCCTTCATCGAGCCCGCGTTTAAGAGATAAACAGGGGAGAAAAAAGCCCGTGTTTATGTTACTGGACATGGCTGCAGCTGCTGGTTACACCAGTGTCTGAGCGAAACCTGTTACATAAACTTGCAAATGCCAGATTCACACAGAGTCCACGTGATCAGTTTGTTATTGTCAACCCCTATGCATGTCTGCCAACGCAGAACATGGCATTATAGGTTACAAAAATTAATACCTTTCAAATTTTACTCAGGTATGGTCAAAGCATGCTGCCACACGTCCTTACAGCTCAGAAAGCGTCTTATGTTGCAATGTCAGTATAAAGGAAGCATGCAGAGACATGAAAACAAAACAAAAAGCATCTCCGGGAATCAGCTGGCTTTGTGCAGGCTGACATACAGTCATGGAATTCTTCATTTTTCATATAGTGAAAACATGCAGGTCTACCAAAACAAGTCACAATTCATTTCTGCCAATAGATTAATAATGTCAAATCCAGTCACTCAAATCACCTGCTGATGTAATCCTCCACCTTTTGGTCAAGCTCACAAAATCATAATTGCGCGTCGCGGAGTGTTGAAGTGGTTTTCCTCCCCGCTGCCTGAGCTCAAGTCTGCTCGATGGCTCAGTCCCTCCGAGATGCTGAAGAGAAACCAGCCCGCTGATTGGCTGCCGCCGCGTGCGACGAGCTGTTTTCCTCCTGCCTCGCTCTTGTCTGCTGTGATGGAGCTACAGGGCTGATAAACAAGCACTTCAAGCTCTGAGCATCTTTTTGTTGTTGTTGTTGTTGTTGTTGTTGCTTTGTGAGGAGGTAGAGATGGAAGACGTAAACAAAGAACATGGATGGTTTCAGATGGAGGATCATTACAGCTTCATTAATAAACAATGAACAGTGTTGAGTCCCTGTGTGTGATCGTGGGCTATAAATGAAGGAAATGTATCAGAGAGGCCAATGGTCACATACAGCAGCAATAAAAATATGTGCAGGAACAGGATGTCTTGATGGCCAGAGGGAGTTGACTCTAGGGACTACACTTCATATCGAAATGACAAATGCTCTGGGCAAAACAAATACATCCTCTCAAAAAGGATGCTGATCTTCCCAAGACTGCCCTCTGAACCTCACTCGTCCCATGTCCAGTGCACTAATGTGTTACACAACCAGCCTAATGGATGGACATTATGTAACATCTAGCCTTGCTGATGGTTCAAATGATATAGTAGTACCAAGCTCTCAGATATACAATTCAAAGTGGTAAAAACATGCATGCCTATGAGCAAAAGAAAGGGCTCAGTATAGTGACTGACTGTAACCACTTGATGACATAATAGTCCCTCTCAAGCTGCTTCAATTGCGCCCCCTTGTGGTTATTAGCAGCCTTTACTGTCAAGTGGGGCTAACGCAGTTGCCAAAACCACAGAAGTTCCTCGGTATCCATCAAACGTGTCCTGTCAAGTCAACCTTGTATGACAAATATACTGTAGGTGTATGATCATGAGGCTCAGTTTCATGAAGCACCTTTCATGAACAGAGCTGCATATCTTTTCTCTGAGCCTCTTAATTCAACTCAGGCTTCCAGCATTTGGAGCTCCTCCGAAATTTCACCTTTGATGGAAAATAATAAATCTAAGTTGTGTAATTGCAACATGGCTTAATGGTCTAACCAAAGCCTTATTTGGATTTCCATCTACAAAAGCCCTCTTCAATGCTTTGTCTTTAGCCCAACATGAATCTCAGCTATACACAAAGCTGTTGCATGTTCACACTATATGTTGCTGGCAAATCCAACCAGTAGATACCCATTCAGATTAGAATATAGACAGAAACTCAAGAGACTTGGTGGTGGGACTTTGACTGTCTATAGTGCCACTGTGTGGTCAAGTAGGCTAAAGAAAAAATATGGAGCAAACAAGAAGACGTAAATTAAAATGTTTTACTACAAAATTTAGCTAAAAAAGGTTGCTAAACAAGGCCAGCTATGTGACATCAACAGTTAATGAAAAAGCAACAGAGAGCTGAAGTGCTGTCCACTTTTCAAGCTAGCTTCTGCTCCACTACTTTAAGTTAATAGTGTATCTTGCCGTACAAGGTTCTCTCTTTGGTCACCAGATAACATGACAAGATGCTCTAATGTTACGGTCAGTAGAGTACTCGATACCCATTTGGTTTAGAATATGAGTAATAAACTCCAGTATCATGTTTCAGCTTTTCAGGAAGGTGCCAAAAAATACATCTAGCCATCCATCCTGACTCAGGGTAGTGGAACAGAGGCTAATCTGGAAGCGGGACTTTGGCTCTCCATGAGAGATAAAACAATGCTTTAAATAATTTAACTGCAGTCATAAAAACACAGTGTAGATAAAAAGGAACAAAACATAATGGCGGTTTCACAGTTATTCAGTTTGCATACAAAATGCTCACTGGACAAAAAAAAAACAAACTACTGTTCCATGAAGTCCAAAACGACCTCCGTCCTCATTAACAATGGTCCATGGTTGCGTGGCTCAGTTTCATGAAGCATATTTTTCATAATAAATAGTTCCTCACAGCAGCATAACCTGATGAACTGCCATGTAGACATCAGTTATCATCTGGAGTCATAACTGAGCTGCCCAGAGGGTCCTGCACGACAGGAACACTGTCAACAGACTTCACGCCGGCGCTCTGAGCCTCTTCATCAGTGTCAGGCTTCCAGCTTTTGATGTCGCTCATAGACATTTCCCCTTTCGGACACAGGAAACAAGAAGAAATTAGTATTATTTACAAACTGACTAATATTCTTTGGTAACCCATACTAATAAATTGTGGTGGTAGAAGTACTCATTAGTGTGAAATGTTTCCTAGGCTGTAGTTTGTAGTGTTGTATTTGTTTGTACTATATTGTGAGGCATTTCTAATTGATGCTCCTCCATCTTTGTAAATGGAGGTCGACACAAAGTGAACAGTAGTGATAAGTGCAGTCCAATACTTACTTGCTGTGTTCTCAGTGGGATTTTCTGTGCCATAATGGAAACTATGCTCTCTTTCTGCTGCTTTCTTAAAGTTCTCCAACTAGACCAAAACAGATTTTTAATTCAATATTACCCATTTGATGCATGTTAAATCATTCAAAGGAGGTATATAAGTAGGGGTGCTTACCTCATTGCATATGGACTCAGAAAGTCGGCTAGTGAGTGGGCCTTTATCGTCAAATTTGCAGGTACTGCAGGAAAACCAGAGTGGCATTAATTATCCTTTGCTACACATTTAGCTTTAATAATAATAATAATAATAATAATAATAATAATAATAATAATATTAGAACTGTAAGGAATTCATTTTACCTTGAACTCTGTGATAACGCTGGCTCACAGTCAATTGAGCTCTCTTGATTCTTTTAAACGGAAAAAAAGATGTTTTACACACATGACAGAATGAACAAGTGACTGGCGGTGAGAGGCAGAGGACAGGTCTCACCTGTGGGTTATTGATTTTCGCATCATGTGGATTTCTTGCTTCAACGTCTCGGTTTCTGGCTTCTTTTTGGCGCTGCATCTTTACATAATCGTATGTGCTTATGCCTTTATAAACTGTAAAGCCAAGAGGAGAACAAACAGTGGTGAGGATTAATGACTGGATGAGGGGAAAAGAGTCCTATCACATGTCTGTCTTGCAGATTGCGACTCACAGAGGTGAAAGTGGAAGCCCAGCAGATGACCGAGCAGCAGCAGGCAGGTGATACTCAGCATGACTGTTATGAAGGCTAATATAAGGAGACCAGCTGAACTAGTCTTTATGGGTGCTAAGGGTAAAAACACCAGCCAGGTGCCATTCCCCAGCATATCTATAGAACCAAGGAACAAAAGAAAGAAAACACAAACAGCTTTTAATGATGCAATTAACAAAAATATATTTTTTTGTAGTTTCTATGCCTTCTATTCAGACAGATAAAGGAAGATCAATATTATGGTGACTCACTGTCAAACTGTGGGGAGGTCCGTAGGCTGTTTGGATCCAGGTAATGCTGAATAAATATGAACAAGATGACAACAACGAGCAGGAAGACAGCTAGTGTAGCAGAGGACAGTGCCACAAAGAAGCACCTGAAGGCAACACACAAAGCCAGATGTTCATTTATATTTCACATCTCATTTGAATATCAGCCATGAAGCACAACAATAAATCCAAAACTTTGTCTCACCAGTAGTTTCTTCCACCCACGCAGGTGTTCAGCCATTTGCAATGGTGGTCAAAATCTTCCACACACTTGTTGCAAACACCACAGTGTTTCACTTTGGGGCCACTACATGAAGATCGATTATGTTAACATCATTACTTGTTCGTGATTGCCAAATGACAAATCTCTATTAACTTAAATAGCTAAATCATATTAGAAATGACTGCTTTGGATACATACACCTTGACATCACATAGATAGCATTGTAGGTCCTGGATGACATGCGGTTGCTTTGTCCGGTCAAAAAGCGGCATTGGACTGGAGTAGCTCTGTTTGGCCCTCACGCTGGCATCTGCTGGGTCTATAGTCACAGCAGCGATATGGGTGAAAAAGTGCAGAATAAATGCTATGCCCATCAGCTGTACACAACAAGAGTCAAGGAAAATAGCAATGACATTGGAAAAATACTGCAATATGTGATAAATATGCAATAAAGTGCAGAATGAGAAGAGGCATACAAGTATACATGGACAAGAAACTGTAAACTGCTGCACACAAGTGGATCTTTTGTGCAAGAAATAAAGTCAGTTCTGAAGAAATCGACTGTTCTCATGGCTGAGTGAAGCTTCAAGCTAAATAAACCAGTGTTGACATCATGCAGCATTCAACATGTGACAAAAACACCACTGATAGTGTGTTTTGGGCTTCTTAGAGAGCACAGAAACAGAGTCAGAGTCATGTCTGGTGTGACTGGAGCCCTTACAGACAGCCCACACAACAACATCCTTGTCTTGTCAAGCAGCAGAGACTAATGTTTGCTCCATATTCAAATCTGAAAGAAACCATTGCCGCACACTCAACAGCCGGCTACAATGACAGCAAGGCTTCAGCTGTGTGTTAAGGATACAGCATAGACCACATGGTTCCATGGCAGAGGCAGAAGAGGGATGTAGATGCCAAAGCTGACGATGGCGAGGTAACTGTACAACAGCCAGCCAATCACTTGGGAAACCTGAGGCGGCCATGACCATCCGTTCATCCTAGGAGGCTTGGAGGGGACCAGCTCATTTCTACTGCTGCCTCGCATGGGAGACGTGCGTCTCAGCCTTTGACTGAAGCAGTTCATCTAGACAGTACAAGAGGAGAATAGACACAGTCAGTTGAGAAAAAAGCTTCAAACATCCATCCACACATTACACACAATACACTCAGGTCTAGCTCCAGCAGTGTGTGGCTGCATTTGCTGGGGAAATGAGTTAGGAAAATGAGTTGAGTTAATGATAGTGACTGTTCACCCATGAACGTACACTCAGACTGCATTAGTTTTAGCTAGGTGTGCACAATACACTGGCAGTAATACAACAGCCTTAGTTTACTACAAAAGGCACCACTGCATGTAAATAACAAGGAGGATATTGTCACATATAGCCTGCAGAAAACAGCTGATCCAGAGTAAAAGGGGTTACACAAAGTGCAACATCCCTGTCTTTGTAAAGTCCCTCGCAAGTTAATCACATGTTTTGCTCTGGGCCTTATGCCTGACACAACACTTGATAAAAGTTCTACAAATAAGCTACAAACCTGGAAAGAATCAACAATATAACAAGTAAGCACATAATAATGCTTTGTGTCCATCACTGCATTAAACCTAGGAGAGAAATTCAACGCTAGTTACCGAGTAAAGAGGCAAGAAACTCCTGGCTGTTTGTCTTCCTGATAGTGGGTTTTGTTGCCTGGTTTGCTGAGCAACTAAAGCTGCTAGCTAACATTATGTTAAAGGTTGTCAGCTTCAGCTCACCCCGCATTTTGTGTTTAATTCACAAACCCAGCCCACTCGGCTATTTTATACTTTTTCGGCTTAAAATAAAACAATGAAGTCATGCCAATAATAACCTAAGTTACGGGACAACAGGTCTGCATAAAGCTTTGATCCATTAAGAATTACTTACGTTTGCCGGTGACAGCGACCATGAAATGAAAACAATGCGCTCCTGTTTAAATACACACGGAGATTTAAACCGCTTGATATCCCATGATTAGTTTGTTTGCCGGGCAGATGCTTCAGTAAGTAAAATTCACATGATGAATAAACACACAACGCCAGGACAAAGCGAAACAACTAAATAAAGCGCCAATAAACAAGGATACAGCGCTCCAACGTCCTTGGATTTGTCACCGAAGGACGTGAATCAGAAGTTGAAGACTCAACTCACTCAGCAGGTCGTCGCAGCGCTATGGAAACTGCTCTGCTGCGCATGTGCAGTACCGCTCTCTTCAAGATACCCAGCTCTTTGTTGAGGCTCTTCACTGAGTACGCATGTCGCTTGCCTATCAAACTCACTGTGATTCTTTGTCATGCTTTTAGGCCCTGGAGAATATGAGCTCCTCAAAGATAGCCAATGCTCTTCTCCCATGAGAGCAAGAGGGAACTGCAAACACAGAGATAAACACACTTCTGCTTTCAAAACTAAAGCCCTTCTTTAGTCCCGGCTTTCTTGTGTAACATTACACTGAATGTAAATGTATATTGCATGCGTATTGCTTTATTCTCACTTCCCTGTTGTGTCTTCGCATGCTGAGACAGCAAACGTTGCTCAATAAAGTCGACGGGTGGAAGTTTTGCTGCTACAGCTGGACGATCTCACAACATCCTTTAACTGCAAACGCACCAAATATGGATGAATGTTAATGGTATACAGTTCCTTGCAGCTGATAATAGTTTTTCATTTGCTTATTAAACCACACACATTTATAAATACAGGTGCAAGCATTTATTTTTAAGTGTTGCACTCATACAAAACCATACAATTACACTACAAACAGTCTGTACAATCACATTCACTCTTTAAAACGGGTCCGAGGATCCTGTTGTCTCCACAGTGTTTAAACAGTCCAAGGCCGAGTACCCAGCGCCGTTAACACCAGGATAACAAAATGGCAGTGTGTGTGGTCAGCTGTTGGCTGAGCTCTCTGGCTCCGGAGATTGCAGGAACTCGTAAGGATCATGAACCATTTCAGACTGGTCGCCGACGCCCAGGTGTGGTGGGCTCCCTACGGACAAAAGGAAACATGGTTCTTATGTTGTTACACTGGTGTTACTAATCCGGGGGAAGCAATGAAAATATTACAAAAAAGTGGAGATGTAACATTTAGTTGATGTAATATGGCGTGTTATCATACTAATGACAATAATTTGATGAACAAAAACTGTAAATTGTAATTAAAAGGCATTAGCTGTGCTCCTTTCTGAGCACCTTATCTTTTAGTCTCACTCCTATTGCAGGTACCTAAGTGGTGCTGGTCCCTCTCTGAGGCATTAGAGAGGGAGGACAGGTTGGACGAAGGTCTGGAGCCGACTCTGTCCACCTGGGCCTCCTGGAACTCCTGCAGGAGTTTGTCTGCATCATCAAAGTGCTGCTGGTTCTCCTCGTTACCTGGTTCCTTTTTCACTGTTTTACCTGATAAAGAGAGAACGTAGGTAAGATCATTGTAGGAAACTAAATGAACAAGGCACTAAAGAGTTCTAGTGAGGTTGTGGCTTGCAAGTACACATTAAAAAAAGGAGGGGAAAGGGGAAACTGTATGAGTAATATGTGCAGCCACAATTATGTACCACAGTAAAATCATGTGTGTTTTGACCTGTTCACACTAGCTTTAAGATAGCAGAGCTTTAAAGATGTTTTCTCAGAGGAAGATGGTCACAACCACCATTGAAAGCAGAAAAGACAGAGTGGAGCATCATATCCAATATTTTTGTCATGTTGCCATCAAGTAGTTTGACTGCTACGTGTTGCAAACTCTGCCTTTTAATAGGAGACTTTTAATGGGATTAACGTGTTTACATGGGCATTATCCCTTCAATACTGAGGCTCCACACATCTTACTCTCAGTATGCTCACTATGAGCCTTATCACATTAACATAATGCAAGTTAAGCATTCACATGGATTCCACTTTACTAATTTTACTACCTTAATCAGTTTATGATGGGATTATTGGTGTACATGTAAATGCAGCCACTCTGAGTGCTGATGGGGATAACCACCTAATGAGTTCAGCATGGATATGTCCAGAGACATATCAGGATAGTTCTTCATTGACATGAAGTCCAGGACTGAGCCGCTCTCTCCCAGGCCAGTGCCATCTGCCATCTGAACAAAAACACACAGTGTCAATCAGGCAGTCGAGGAGCTATTTAAATGTACCATCCCGTTTAACAAACTACAGTGTACCTGCATGTCACAGATGTTGGATTTGGTTTCATCAGGTTTCAGCATCATGTTTCTTTTCTGAAATTTAAAATAAGCATCACACACACACACACATAATAGGCCTACATGACAGAAACCAGACTGTTGTAGAATTGACAACCCCAGAGACTGAGAGGATGATGGAAGTAATGTGTGCAAAACTGCATGTTGGTGTATATTAAGCACAAGTCAGATACCTGTCGGATTTGACTGACAGCTTTAACGTGATCGCCTGCTGTCATCTTGTCCAGAAGCCCGTCGACCCAATGCTTCGTGACACTTCCGCAGCCCTTGACAAACTCCTGTATGCTTGGGGTTGAAAGTGAACACATTTCAAGCATTAGAAACATTTTCTTTTCACTAAATCATTTCAAACCTAAGTTTAACCTATGACAGACAAGCACCCCTACCTGAGAGCACATTGTACCCCTGTGTCATCTCCATAGGCTGAATAGAGCATGTCCACCTCATCAGTCAGTAGGTCTGGAAAGACGGAGTTCTTCTGAAGGCTTTGAATGTTGTAGGCACTGCTCAGAAACGTTACTACACGGAGCAAGAAAAAAGAACAATCTATTATAAGCCAGCAATTGTTATTAATCGGATGAGACAATTAAAATGACTATGAATTAAATCAACAAAAGTGCACTTCATGACATACCTTTGTGTCTCCTGTCATCTTTGAAACCCAAGGTTGTTAATCCAGGCAGAAGCTTATTTGACAGAGAGCTCAGGTCCACTTTATGAGTCTCCTCTTCTGCAAAACACGAAGAACAATTTGCTTCTTTCTCACATATAACACTAATGTAGTGTAGATCTTGTGTGAACACAGGGTTTTGAAAGACTACACAATGATAACAAACCTTCTGCATCAGGATCCAGCTGATTTACAACAGTATATACAAGAGAACTGTCTTGCTCTTTACGTAAGAAGCCCATCTGAAAACACAAAACAGAGAAAATATATTGACAATGCAAACTACAATGACAAGAAGTAAAGCCCACAGACCTAAATGCTTCAACAACATACCTTGGTCAGACCTGACTACCACTTTGTCATACATACCTATAGCTGGTAGAAACATTATGTGTGAATGGAAAAGTATACTCAGTAAGTAAAGAAAACCTTCGAGTTGGGCATGTATCTGTTGATCCGATCCCGAGCTTCATCTGCAGAATGCTCAACCAGCGCCAGAACATGCTCCTCTGCTGTGCTGTCAGTCAAGCTGCAAGCATTTCCCTCTGGTTCATACAGGTAACTGAAATAACAGAAGAGACAGTGTTACCGGATCATTATACTGACAGGATGCTGAATCACAGGACATCAACCATTTCCTACAGGCCTTTTCTGGCTCCATTTAACTCCATAATCATTTATACAAATAAGGAATACCTGATGACTTCCTTCATGTCTTTGACTGGTTGTTTCTTGGACTTCTTTGCCGATTCCACTGGGATGGGGATTATCTCTGGCGGAGGTATATCAGCTGTAAGGTCTTCATCTCCCAAAATGGCTGCCTGTTGGGTGTAGTCCATATCTTGCATGAAAGACATGCTGCGCTTTAGAGCCAACAGCCGTTCCTGTGCACAGGGCAGAGGAAAAAGAGACATTTAACTTTGTCTGCTTAAATGGCAAAATATGGATAGGGACAGCAGACGGAGTTTGGAATCCACCCATGGCCAGTTGACACTGACATTAGTGACTGACCTGACTTTGTTTTCGTTACTACCAAATTAGTTTTATTTGTATGTGTGGCTCATAATGCTCAGCTGCTGGGAATTTGTCAATAGTGCTTTGAATATATTCCATTACACACTGTATATGGAGCAGCACCATGATTTGACTCTAGGTGACATCATTACTGCTGTTCATCTCGAACGTATTCAAACTCACAAAGTAAGTGCACAATTATGGAAATATATTTTCTCTTAAAGGGATCAACACAAAGCAAATCACTTAGATCCCTCGTTTGGAAGTGTCTCAGTTAATGACTTTTCAATCAAGTCAAACCACTAGACAGCCAACATCGACAAAGCTGGTGTGAAATGGATAAGATGGATGGGTTACAAAAACATATAGTATAAGAAATGATTATTTTCATTCCATTTGGCCTCATTACCTTGCTCATCATCTTGAATCCTGTATGGAGCAGTTTCTTAGCAGCCTTGTAATAGACGGTCTCTGGCCGGTTGTACACCATGGCATTGTCACACATCAGTTTAAAGTCCGCCTGAAAGTGTTCAAATAGGTATGAGGGCAAACTTTACAATATTCTCAAAGGAAAATACATATTCACCATCTCAACTCTCTCTTTACGTTGAAAAAGTATCCTCACCTTGAATTCTGTAACTGTGTTGTACTCATTGTCACTAATCTTGTCTTTCATGGTGCTGAAGTCCATCGGATGTTTGATGATCATTGAGTAACCAGGAGCAATCGCATCCGTTACTGGAAATGAGAAAAATCCGTGGGGGTCTTTCCTGGAAAGACAAGTGATGCGCCATCAGTGTTATTCAGTACAGCACCAACATTTACATTTCTTAGACTTGTCTTTTTGAGTGCAGGTGTTCTCCTCTGATCATGCCGGAGCACGTTATCTGTCAGGTCAATATGATCAATATGAATAGATCTTACTTGTGCTGTGATTTGATGAACCAAACTGCATCGTAACATGGCCTGATTTATGTTTGGTCAGATGTTGTCCAAGTGTTGATAGCAATCTATGGCTAATACATTCGCAAGTTAAACAACTGGACTCACCCTCCACTATTTCAAAGAATAGTGTATAATAAAAGCTCATGTCTGTGTTCCAATCATAATAATAAATGCTCATATAGACTAAAGACCAAAAGCCTACAGTCGGTAAAGGCCGCAATGTTTATGGCACCCTACAATACTTAGCGTGTAGGTGTTGCATGGAACAAACAACAAATGCACATTCTGCTATTCTTAGACACTTACAGGGTCTAGAGGTAAGTCTGTCTGATCTGTCAATTGGCCCATGGGACAAGCTGCATGCAAATGTGACATTTTGACCTAGAGTGGTGTAAAAATGAAAGCTCAAAGAGTGTCCAAACCTTTATCTTTTGGGAAGTGTGACTGTGTTCAGTATATTTCGTGGCAATATATGCATTAATCTATGATATTTCTTATGTAATGTGCTAAATGATGTTCATGTTAGAGGAAAAGGGGTTCCCCAAAAACATCAGGATTCATTCTCAGGAACAAGTATCAGCCTTATCCTTAACCTTTACTTAAGCCTTAGTCTTTATGCTTCTGGATCTTTAAAGTATTGACTGTGATCTAGTTAAAACTCTTCAAGAAGGCCTTCAGAAGGCCGACATTACAGGTGGACACGGCAATTAGACTGAATCAGTGTTCCTCACCTCTGCAACTGCCTCAAGAAGTGCTCCAGCAGTTGTTGACGAGGAGTGCACTCATTCTCTGCATTGGGCAAATATAAAAAATACAAATATCTATTAACACATTAACAAATGAATAACATCATATTTGCTTGCCAAAAAATTTCCTCACAGACTGGCATTCTCACCTTGTTGTGTCCTGCATGATCGGACCGGCCTGTCTCCTTGCTGTTCTACTTCCACCTTCACATTGGGGTGAAACTCCTCCACTTCAGGCTCTATTTCAAACTCTCTCTCTCGCTCTTTCTTCTTTTTCTTCTCTTCCGGCTGATGAGATACAGTCATTATGTGAGGGACTTGCCAGCAAAATCATTAAGAATGTATTGGTCACATTCTCAGGCAGTGTACTTACCTCTAATCCAATACTTATACTCTTTGGCAATGTGAAAGGTTCAACAGGCACACCAGCACTGGTGGCAGCTATAGCAGCTGCTGCCTCAGATTCATTCTGCTCCCGCTCTCTCTTCTTCCTCTTTTCCTCCTGTAGGAAGGGATGAAAGGATGAAAGCCAGTTTTCACTTGTAGTGGCAAAATTGCAGGTGCTAGAAAGGTAGAATGTTCTTTTATATACTAACCTTCCGCCGTCTTCTGTCCTCATCATCCACATATTTGTCTTTATCCTTTTCAGACTTTTTCTTCTTCTTCTTCTTTTTCTCTTTGTGGCGTTCTCGTTCGTGGTCTGATCTGTCATCGTAGTAGCTGGAGTCATGGCCCGAACCAGAGAGCTCCGTCACCTCACTTCCTCCAACTTTGAGCACAAGCTTCAGGGGCTTCTCAAGAGCCTTGTCCTCATAGTCTACAAACACAACACACAAGATCAAGGTGATAGTTGAGATAGAAATCATGGTACAAGGTGAAAAGATGTGGGAGGGTATGTGGAATGATGTTGACATTAGTATAGCTGGAATACTATAAGTTTTGTCTGATATTACTTCAGACACCAAATAGGTTGTGTATTGTAAAAAGAGTAGACGTAATAAGCTGCAGCTTCTCTGTCTGTAGAAAATATTCTACTGTATATTGAGATAAGGTTGTGTTGTGCAGCACAGCTGTTTTGTCGGAGGTAATCCTAGAGCTGGTGTTTTTGCTGAACTGGATATGAAATGAATTACGGATCAAATTAAATCAAAATTTTAAAACCATAATACATCAATCAGTTAGATACACAGTCAGATATAACTTAACTAACTTGGTGACTTAACTATAGATTACTAGCACAGCAAAAAAAAAACAAAGAATATGTAATATATAGAATTATAACAAACGGATCAACTCAGGATTTTAGCAGGACATTGTACCAACAGCAGCTGAAAAGTAGAGCAGAGGGATGTGTAGCGTGTTGATATATTTGGGTAGATCTTTTACAAAAAAACTATGCAAACCTGCTGTATTTGCCAGTTGAACTAGCCAGCTAAGCTAAGGTAGCTAACGTAAAGCTAGCTGGAACAAAAGCGGTGCGGTAACTAATAGTAAAATGTGCACTCAGGTACCATCAACTGTTCTCCACTCGGGCTTATTTTTCTTGTGTTTTTTCCCCATATCTCCGTATTTATATCCGAAGTCTTCTGTTTATTCCAACTATGTTGTCACTGGTCACTTGCGTTACCCTGGTTGTAACAAACATTTGCAACAAGAAAGCTAGCGGCAGGCGGATGTGATACCCAAAACAAATGATGTATTTCCGGTGTAAGAAATCAGCGCGCTGAATTCGAGTGACTGTCGGCTTTCTGACAGCACAGCGGACCATCGATAGTTTCTTGGATACCACAACTTTGGTTGATGCAAGTAATCAGATTGATAACGTGAATGGTGTAAGGTATGGTTTTGGTTTTGTCGATGTAGCAAACTGTTTACCTTTAATCTTTGAGGGATGTTAACGTTAGCCAGCTATGTTAGCTAGCAACAACATCGCCAACTTGCCTAGCAAACGAAATGGAAATGTGCCTTTCTGTTAAACAAACTTATGCGTTGAGTACAAGACTGAACATTACCGAAGTTAACCACTATATGCGAGGAATGCTGCTTTTAAATCAATGAATGTTGCTCTGACGTGCACAGTTTTACAGGAATGGAGGTGGGAAACCAGAAACAAGACATCCATGTGGAGGTCCATGTTAAATCTCACAGGTGGGTTTGCTGGGCAGGTCAAAACATGTCAGTGAATACACGTATGGAGTCCAGAACAAACCACAGATCTTACCAAGAATGCAGAAAGCTTTCACACACGCTTAAATACAGTTTAACTATCCACAATCTCTAACCTTTAAGAGTAAGCGATGAGTAACATGTTTTTGGTAGTTTGTGTCAGCCGACTCTTCAACAACTGAATAAAATGCATTAGGAAAATGCCTGAAATGACTTATAAGAGTTTAGTAAGAATATTCATATTGGTATTGGTATGCTATCAGCCACCACAGGTGGGAAAATAAGCAGTTATTGTCCTAATGATAACAAAATTGTAATTCTTTCCATTCTTGTTCATATTTCAGCACAGCTAAACTGTCTGAGGTGAAGATGCATGTTCTGGCTCTACTGAATCGCCACAGCATGGTTTTTGGAAACTACAGATGGACCGAGTTTGATGAAGACTTCCTACAGAAACATGTGGAATCTGTGGCTCTAGTTGATGTCGAGGAAATGGTCACACAAGTCTGTTATTTTGCTTTGTGAATATTTACAATCATCTATACCATTGGGGTATTTTTCAAAAACAAGTAATAATGCTTTGCAGTTGTTTATTTGTTCTTTTTTATGAACTTTTTCCCCCATTCAGCCCCTTGATTTGAATAGCTGCGCTGTCTCCGTTCACATCTTCACTCTGAATGAGGACGGACCCAGCATGCTCAGTCTGGAGGAGGATGAGGAGCTTTCAGCAGCCAATCACTGGTTGCTGCCAGCAGGTGACACTGGACATTGAATAGAACATCATGATGAGAAAATCTTTCTTAGTTTGATTTATTTTCAGTTATTTCAAGTCAGGCTACACTTGATATAGGAAGCAATCATTTTACAGTGTAAACCTACTGGTTATTGTTTAGGCATGCAATGTATTATTCAGTATGACTTGATGTCATATAACTTGATATTCAAAATATTGAAGTATGAAACGCACTCCCTGTAGGCTTCAAAGTTGGCTGTAAAAAGAGTTGCTGTGCTCAGCTTGAAATCATGCGTTCATGCTGTCCATCTTATGCTCAGTATTTTACCGACTGTCATATTTTCACCAAAATATGGCAAAATACACTGCTTCTCTCTGTCCTCATGCATGACCTTGCCGAGCTCACAAGGGGGCGCCTGTGGTAAAAATATGAGTGTTTGGAACATATGAACAGTATGAATTATAGCCCGACTGGTATTGGATCTTTAAGGCCAATATTGACATAGATATTTGAGAGTTTAAAAAAATCTGATAATGATATATCGACCAATGGTAAAGAAAAAAAAAAAGTAACATAAACAAAGATTATTGATACAGAGACTGTTTCTAAATGACCTCAAAACTAGTTTGGCATTTCTGTACAGCAATTACTTGTTATTTACTGGCCAACATGTTATGGCGAAAACTTGTTTTATAACCACCTTTTAAGCCTACAAGAGATAAGTATTCTATAATCGAAAGAAAGATCAAGGCTGGGTCAAACATTCATTTAAAGGCACAGGTACAATAATAATGGTAAACATGTCATATTTTCTTTATGTTTAATAATTTAAATTCTAATCTATTAGAATGGTGAACATTCTGTATGTTTGTTGTATATATTTGTTGCTTGAAAGACCTTCTTTTCTTTTCCCTCATTACAATTCAACCTTATCTGAATATATCCCCTAAAATGACCTGCTCTCTTTTTAACAGCTGAATTCCATGGGATTTGGGAGAGTCTGGTATATGAGAGTGGAGTCAAAACCCAGGTAAAAAATATATATGATAGCAGTTAAAGGTACTATATGTAACAATTTACATGTATTAATCTGACTGTCGTTCACTTAACGGCCCCTGGTTTAGTAACAAGGACTTTCTGAAAACTCCACATAGAATCTTTAAGAGATGAGGGGAAATTATTACATAACTCTTTCACGCTGCTAAACTTCACATTGTTTTCATTTTTCTTCAGCTCCTGGATTATGTCACAACAACAATTTACTTCTCAGACAAAAATGTCGACAGCAACCTGATTTCGTGGAACCGTGTTGTGCTGCTTCATGGTGAAAAACTAAAGATACACGTTCCTTTTTATTGGTTGATGTCATGTCAGAGATAGTGTGCGTAAAATAACTGATTTATCACTTTGTGTATGCCCACACTCAGGACCTCCAGGCACGGGGAAGACGTCACTGTGCAAAGCTCTTGCCCAGAAGCTGTCAATCAGACTGTCGAGTCGGTGAGACAAAACCCCATTTTAGTGTAACCGCTTCAGCAGTATCTACACCTGTTCTTTTCATTTCAAAATACACTCCCTCTCCCTGCAGGTATTCTTATGGGCAATTTGTTGAGATAAACAGCCACAGCCTGTTCTCAAAGTGGTTCTCAGAGGTACACCTGGCTCCTTTTTATGTCAAATTGTTCAGTTGCAGGATGGAACGGATATTATTTTTTATCGCTAATCATACCTCTTTGTTACAGAGTGGTAAGCTGGTCACAAAGATGTTTCAAAAGATCCAACAACTGATTGATGACAAAGATGCTCTTGTGTTTGTTCTGATTGATGAGGTAAAAAAAAATCAGCTTCTTGGAAATTAACTTGATATTGGAATCGGTTTTATCTGAGTACATTCCTTAATAGATTTTGCTTCCAGATTCACTGAAATAAAACAGAAGACCTTCTTGTTCACTTGTTGTACCTTAGTTATCTCATGTTCAGGAGTGTCTCTGCTGTGACTCAGGCTCTTCCTTTTGTGAACCTGTTTCATGGTGGTTAGGTGGAGAGTCTGACAGCAGCTAGGAATGCCTGCCAGGCAGGAACAGAGCCCTCTGACGCCATCCGAGTGGTCAACTCTGTTCTCACTCAACTGGACCAGATCAAACGGTCAGGAAGTAGGCTCTCTTGTAGCATATGATACCAGAAGCCCGAGTTTTACATTCTTACAATCAATTTCTCATCTCATCTCAACTCCTAATTACTGTTTTCACTGATAAATCTTTCCATCAGACTTTTGTTTTGTCCTATTTACACAAGTTTTGTGTGGACTTTTTGTCTCATTTCAGACATTCCAACGTTGTGATCCTGACGACCTCCAACGTGACCGAGAAGATAGACTTGGCGTTTGTGGACAGAGCTGACATCAAGCAGTACATCGGACCTCCATCTGAGAAGGGCATCTACAACATCTACCTCTCCTGCCTGGAGGAGCTGATGAAGGTGACCAAAACAATCTAGCAAAACATCGTTTTATTATTTTTTTAATTATTCATCATTGAATATGCAAAACACATCTGCCCTAACAAGTCTTACCTCCGTGTTCAAACTTTGGAGTTTATTTTATGGATACGATGATTCTACTTAATTCACAGGGGATTGTCTTTGTAGAAATGAGGGTCAACAGCAGGACACCCGACCCCAGTTCCTCCCAATGTTTAGGCCAGCACCTTGCATGGTAGCTTGCGACCATCAGTGTGTTTTGGATGAGTGAATGAAAGGAAAATTGTTACCCACTTTGGATAAAATGGCTACATAAATGCAGTCCATTTGCCAGTCTATTCTCTGCTATGCTTCATAATGTGTGATATGTGCAGTGCCAGGTCATCTACCCGCGGCAGCAGCTGTTTACCCTGTTTGAGCTCGAGACAATGGGCTTTGCAGAGAGTGAGGTGTCCGAACACAGTCTGAGCCTGAGGAACATTGCTCTGTGAGTAGAGCCAGCCATAATGCAATAGCACCCAAATCACACTGTCTCTGTGCTGTAATCATAACATCCAGTGCCAGTGAGAACTGAAACAGCCAGAGGCTAATGCTTTGTTTTTCTTTCCATTTCCAGAAAAAGCAAAGGATTGAGTGGAAGAGCACTCAGGAAGTTACCATTTCTAGCCCACGCACTGTTTGTAAAGGTAAGTATTTGATTTTGTTCTACGGGGTGTAGGGGAAAAAAGAGTCAGATCGTTTTTTAATGTAGTTTGTTTGCCTGCAGACACCGACAGTGACTCTTGAGAGGTTTCTGGAGGCTATGGACCAAGCAGTGGATAAACAAAAGGAGGAAAAAGCTAACCTAGTCAACGGTGTCTGAACTTATTACAATGCCCAAAGGCTGACACGCGATTGTTTATGAGCTCTCCATCCTATGCCTTGTTTGTTTGCAGGAAAATCCTTACATCTTTTTCTAAAGCTTAATCAGTTCATTTGGAAGCGATATGTTGAATATATTGGCAAGTTTTAACAAATGCTATCGCATAACATAAGCTTATGCTATAACATAAGTCTTTATTCAGGTAATTTTGGTGGTGCTACTACCTTTTAAAAGACCAAATCCATGTTGGTTTCAGTATCGGCTGTTTGGTTTAAGATGGAGTACCCAATGCTTGAATTTTGTATGTACTATTAACGTAAGTGTTTACTCTGTTCTTAGTTTCAAAGTGATATTTTTATGTAACATGCAGCTTTAACCTTCTTTTTGCTCCCATGTTAAAGGGATAGTTCAGATTTGTATTTGCGTGAATTATTGGCATCAGCGTTGATATCACTGCCTACGCATTAGCTCAGATTTTGTTGGAGATATCCCATTGAGATGGCTGCATGTCAGGCAGAAATGAAAAGCCGTCCCATGACAGGCAAATACAGTAAAGATGATGCTATTTGTTGTGGACGCTTAACATTGTTTGACTGCTATGTTGTGGTTTAAAGTGTTTTTGTTCACTGGTTTTCATTTCATTTAAACTCCACAGGATCTGTAGCATAAGCTAATGTTCATGTATGATACCAGCTTATGTGGAAAATTGTGAACTGTCCCTTAAACATGCAGTTTTTTTGTACATGGTTCATGTGTTATATGTTTTAAAAATTGATATTCCTCATAGACCATCAGTTAAAAATGTTCAGCTATATTTGTCAGTTCTATATTTATGCTAACAACAACAACAACTCCTCTTTAAACTCTCATTACAACTTTATTTTGTATATAACATTGTAATAAACAATATTCTTTATGTTTGTGTGTGTTGTTGAAATGCTGCAGTTTAAGTAGATGCATTTTGGAGATTTTAACGAAGCCTTTGGGCCACCACTTGGTGGCGTACAGATGCTGTCCTACAGTTTTACACATGGAAAGACTGATTTCATATAGTGTATTTTATGAGATACATGATAATCACAATAAGGGCAGTAAGTAAAAATGCCCACTGCCATAAAACCAGATTGCAGTTGACCTTGAGCCCGTGTCATTTAAGTTATCTAAATAACTTTGCCGAGTAAAACCAGAAACCCCCAAAATATAAAATGTACATTTGCAAATCTGGAAGTAAAAAGGGCTGTTCCAGGTTTTACTTATATGTGCAATTGTGCAAGCTAATTGTAGTCCTTTATGAGACGGGCCCTGCATGGCGACTCAAAGTTATATTACACTGTCTGACAGTGTGTTTGCCACTAATTTGAACTAAAAACAACAGTTGAAAGGTGATTCAGTTTTGAAATGTATCAGTCATACACACAGTTTACATGGACAGATCAGTGGCTCCATTGTTCGTATGAACATGTTTTGCATTCTGTGAATGCTCTGCTGCTTTGCATGTCAGCTGCCGGGTTCAGACAATGTGCCCTTTGTTTGTTGTTGGGCAACAGCTTTTTCACTCCACTTCAAAGGTGGATTATGTAGGCTGTTCCTGAATGTAAAAGGAAAGCAAACATGGAGTTCATCTTCATTCACACGCTTCTTTCCTGCTCTTATCACTGTCACCTTTAAAAATGACCTTTCTTGGGTGTTTCAGCACATTTCACATGAAATGTTGGTGGATTTGATTTTACTGTCTGTTGTTAAGATCAAGCAAAAGATTTATATTCTCTTCATCCTCTAATCAGATTTTTCTTAACTATTGGTTTTTACAAGAAACCCAGAATGGATTTCCCCTCACACACAAAGCTCATTTTATCAAGGAAGCATAACTGTTGTTTGTCTGAATTACTCCTTTAGTGCCACAGTATCTTTTTACACCTAATTGTTTGACGTCCATTATTTTCATATGCCAATGAAGTTTTTATGTGAGATGAATCGCACGAGGAAGCTGTACTTTTCTCTAATCTGATCAATGATCACAAAGTGGAGAGAGAAAAAAATGGAAGATAGAGAAAGGGAGAGCTGTAGGAACGGGCATGGTAAATAAAACCATAATTGCTCTGTCTGGAGGCCCTTTTCTTTTGACTGTAGTTGGTCCAAAACCAGGCAGCTGTTAAAAGGCAATCAAGACGGAGAAGGAAGAAAAGTCAAAAGCCTTATTGTTACAGGGTTTTATCACTGTTTCAACCAGTTTAAAAATGTCAGAAAACTCCAAAGAAAACAAACAGTCTGATGTTTATCCTCTCAACCGTTGTTCAGGTACATGGCTGAAAGCAATGGAATATCATTGCATGTGCCAATGGTGATTCACATAGGGAGGGGATTAACTTACACACATACTTATAGGCATGTTAAGAAGAAACCGAACAGAGCTGCACACAAAACCATGGAAATTATCGCTCATTTCTCTGAGTATAAAATCACAGATTAAACTCAGGTTGTAAAGAGGTTATGATTTACATTGATATGCTCTTTAAGATGATTTTAAAGTGTTATACGGCACTTATTGACTGAAGTTTTTAGTGTAACCCTGCACTTTTGCCAGTATAATGATCCACATCTTCTGTACAAATACATAACGAGAGCCCATAAAACTCAAGCTGTGTCAGTGCTTCTCAATTCTTCATCTACATGACAGCCTTTGATGATAAACCAGGACTTGTATCCAAGTGAACGTTGCCCTTAAGAGACAAATCCAGCTCTCTCTCTCTGTTTCTGCTCCCAGTCTGAACTGTACGAATAGTTGTCATTTCTGCTTGAGTTCAGACATTTTTCTTTTTGCCTCCCATATGTATGTCATCCATTTAAGTGGGATGTTAGAGGGAGTAGGAGAAAAGGGGATGAGGGAGAGATACCTTGTAAAGAGGCAGAATCCTGGGAGCCAGGCTTGCATAAAGAAATGGTGATAATTAGGCACGGCAAGTAGGATCAAAGAAGGTTGCCATCAATGAGCTATGCAAATGTCGGCTCATACTGTCAGCCACAGACAGTGATCTGAGAGTCCTGCGTCTATGAGAAGTCATATGGCAGACAAATTGACAGGAAGAGCAATATAGCTGCACTCCACATTCATCAAGCTATGGTAGTTAAACTGGGACACTATGATACAGCACCATTCTCACAGTAAATGATTATTCCTGTAGCATGGAGAATAAGTGTTTCTTATGTTCCTCCAGGCAGAACTCATCTGTTTAGGTAATAAAAGATAAAGATAACAAAGTTTAGTGCATGGACTGTTATGTCTTAAGTGACAGCAGCACTTTTGAGCAGTGAGTGAGCGATTGACACCAAAGTGTATAATAACAGTTTGTGCCTTGATAACGTGCAAAGATCAAAGTAGCATCTCTCCTCCTTTTGAATACAATCTGCACAGGAGTGAAATATTTACAAAACACCAACATCACGTTCATGTTTTCATACTAAGTCAAAGGTTGCCATAGTAAATTAATATTCATAACACTTGGCATGTGTCCTGCGGCCAGGCCCTGCTTTAACGCCCTGCCAAAGGAAACAAACTATAAAACTTGCTGAAGAACTTTTGATGTCTGGTGGGTTGAAGTACAGCATGTTCTTCCTGGTTCTCTTTTATAAACAAAAGTTTAACTTTAGCATCTGTTGAGCACATACCTAAGACAAATAATGGAAATTATAATGGGCCACCTATCAGTGTGTGGTTAGCACACAGGCCAGTCGCTTAATAATTTGCTAAATAATGTTATTAATTGCACCTTGTGTGTTTATTGCTACCCGCCAGACAATGTATAGGAAACCAGATTTCTTTAATAAACCAAAATCTAATTTGGGGTGAAGCAGTCCAGCATAAGTGATGTTGCTCTAATTCTGGTTTATATATAGTCTCTATGTGCATATAGATCTAATGAACTGTGATCTGTAACTTCAGACCTTTACCCTCTGTCTTTGATTGAGATACAAATAGGCCTTCAAACTAATGGGACTAATAACAATGAAATAAT